>NC_141628.1:5061314-5368363 GCF_047967505.1 Dipteris shenzhenensis | reverse complement strand
GACTAGTCGGTTCCAACGACTAGGTTGACTGGTCAGCTTCATCGACTAGGTCAGTTCCACTGACTACATTGATTTGACTACCGCCTTCATAGCTATAAAGAGGTGACCTCCCCAGTCCATTGCACCAGATCAGATCCTCTAGCAGAGATCTTCCAGCTAGTAGCTCTTCACCTAGTATCTGACTAGATCGCCATCTAAGCTCCACTGTGGGAGCGCACGGGTGGATGGAGCCATCATCTATACTACATCAGTATTGAAGGAAAATTTTGTTCATCTCCAGTTTGCTGTGTACTCTCTATTCTTTGTTCAATTTCTATTCCGCTGCCCCATGTAATTTAACATGGTATCAGAGCCTGAGCAGCTCTAAGGATCGAAGAATAGAACAGAGGCGAGGGCTTCAATAGCATATGAAGTGATGGAAATAGGAAGAGGCTCAACAGGAAGCAGCTCGAGTTCAGCACAGTTGCTATTGCACCAACAATCTAGGCATTGAGCATTCACCCACCAGCCTTCACTGAAGGCAAGCTAGACGGTACAAACTACACTTTGTGGAAGTTAGAAATTATTGCTATTCTGGATTCATATGAGCTTCTGGAGACAGTACTGGGGACTGACCCAAAACCACAAGGAACCCTCGACCCAGCAAATCTGGGGAGTACAATACCTCCTAATGCTGACCTTCTATGAGCTTGGACATGCAGGAATGCAGATTCTCTGTGTGCCTTGGTTACAAGTACTACTGATAGTGTTTTGACCTTGATTCAGCATACATCTAAGGCAACTGTGGCCTGGAACATATTGAAGAGTCAGTATGAGACGCAGAATCAGACAAGGATCCAGAACCTGGGAATCACCTCGCAGCTGAGAAGTTTAATGAAGGAGAGACAGCAAAGGTGTTCATAACCTGAATCAAAAATCTGTGTGACCAGATGGCTAGTGTTGGGATACAAAAGACTAGTGAAGAGCTAGCTCGATGGTGTCTCTGGATATGTCCACCAAGGTTTGATGGACTAGTAATAGCGTTTAACACTCAGGTGAGACCCCAACCATTGTCATTTGAGGAGTTCTGTGCTTTACTTATGGAGGAGGAATTCAGGCTTAAAGCTTGAGATGGAGGTGGCAATGGGGATGCCGTGTTCTCTGCCACTGCGAAAGGCAAAGGTGGTTCCTCCACCAAAGGTGAGTCCTCTACTAGTGGTGACAAAAAGAAGAAGGGCGGCAAGACAAAGTTTCAGGGAGAATGCTTCTACTGCAAGAAGAAGGGCCATGTGATTGTAGATTGCCGCCGAGTCAAGAAAGCAGATGAAAAGAATGGTACCTTGAAGAAGATAGATAAGGAGAAAGAGACAACTAACATAGCGGAAGCAGAGTTGGATCTATTTCTAGCCATTGAGGAAGAGTGTTCCTCAATTCAAGAAGCGTCAACCACTGATTCTTGGGTGTTGGATAGTGGTGCCTCCCGTCACATGACCTGCAAGAAGGGTCTATATTGTTCCATGCAGCCTCTATAAAAACCCATCACTATGACGGTTGGAAATAATGTAAAATGCCTTGTTGAGGGTACAGGTATGGTTTCATTTGTTTCTGTAAATGGAGATGTTAAGAAACTATTTAATGTGCTGTATGTTCCACAAATCAAGAGAAATTTGCTATCAGTTGCTTCCATAACTGACCTTGAACATGAGATGAGCTTCAACAAGACAGGAGCAAAAATTTTGGATAATGCTGGCAATCTTGTTGGCACAGGAGTAAGGAGGAACAACCCGTATGAGCTAAGCGCTCTTACAGCCACCACTGGAGTGGGCACAAGCAAACTTTGGCATGAAAGATTTGGCCACATTGGATTTGCAGTGCTGAAGGAGATGCAGACGCAAGGTATGGTTGCTCATTTACCTGCAGTAGCAGAAATCAAAGAACCATGTGAAGCTTGCATGATGGGCAAGCAACAGAGAAAGGCATTCCCACAAGAAAGCAAGAATAGAGCAAATGCTCCTCTAGAGTTGGTGCATGTTGACTTGTGTGGTAAGATGTCTACACAGGCCTTGGGGGGATCTTCCTATTTTTTTATTGATTGTCGACGACTATAGTAGGAAGATGTGGGTGTACTTTCTTTGCGAAAAGGCTCAAGCTTTTGGTAAATTGAAAGAATGGCTATAGCTTGTTGAAAATGAAACAGGGAGAAAAGTGAAGAAAATCAGATCGGATGGTGGTGGTGAGTTTGTTTCTACAGAGTTTGGAGATTTTTGCAAGAGCAAAGGGATCAAGCGACAAACGACGACACCACATATAACTCAGCAAAATTCGGTTGTTGAATGCCGAATGCAGACCACCATGGAGATGGGGAGGTGTATGTTGAAAGGTGCTGGACTGCCAAACCACTTTTGGGCTGAGGCTGTCAATATTGCACTTTACATCCTTAATCGCAGCAGCTATACAAAGGCACTCTTATGCGCATGTACCAGACAAAGAGAGAAACAAGCTACAACCAAAAAGCACCAAATGTATCTTCTTAGGCTATTGTGATGAGAAGAAAGCCTATAAGTTGTATGACTGAGAGGCAAAGAAGATCATAGCGAGCCGCGATGTGGTGTTCAGGGAGGAGCCACATGCAGTGGAGGCAGAGAAGAGCTCTTCCACTTTATCATCAAGTGAAGAGGTAATTCACTATGGACCTATCCCAAGAGCTATAAAGGAGGAGGAAATATCAGATGATGAAGGTTTAAGTCACCAACCTATTGTTACACCACCAGAAAAGCCATTGCCTCGATGGGTAAGGTAGCTCTACGACCATGATAAGCAGATGCCTATGTCTGTTGAGCAGCATGTAGATGGACCAAGGCGGTCTCAGAGAATTGAGGAGCAAAGGAGGGCTTCTGCTCACATAGTCAATATGGCCTTGATGGCTAAGATTATAGTAGAAGTAAAGGAGCCTACAAGTTTGGAGGAAGCACTTGTAGACCGAGATTGGAAAAATGCTATGCAAGTAGAATATGACAGCATCATGAAGAATGAAACTTGGGAGTTGGTAGAGATCGACCACCTAATAGAAAGGTTATTGGCACCAAGTGGGTTTGGAAGGTAAAGTACAAGGCCAATGTCCCATAAAGTACAAGGCCAATGGGACATTGGAAAAGTACAAAGCCAGATTGGTTGCACAAGGATTTTCCCAGGTTGAAGGGTTTGATTTTCAGGAATCTTTTGCTCTGACTGCTAGAATGACCACTATTCGCTCAATACTATCGGTGGCTGCTCATAAAAAGTGGCCAGTTTATCAAATGGATGTTAAATCAGCATTCTTGAATGGTGACCTCAAGGAGGAGGTGTACGTGGCTCTCAGCCACCTGGGTTTGTGGCCCCCCATTCTGAGAACAAGGTATGTAAGTTGAAGAAGGCTCTGTATGAGCTGAAATAGGCCCCAAGAGCATGGTACCAACGGATAGACAAATTCTTTCATAAATTAAACTTCAAAAGATGTGCCTCAGATGCTAACTTGTATGTGTACATGAAAGGTGGAAAATCTGCTATTATTGTTCTATATGTGGATGATCTCCTTATTATAGGTGACTTATGAAGACATGATCTAGCAGACTAGAAAGGCATTGAGCACATAGTTTGAGATGACAGACTTAGGCTTGATGCACTACTATTTGGGGATTGAAGTCTAGGAAGAGCTAGGCAAGATCTTCATCTCTCAGCAGAAATATGTAAGGGAGATCTTGAAGGCATTTGGTATGTCTGAGTGCAAGAGATAGCTACACCTATGGAGGTAGATACGAGGCTGTCTATGGAGGATGCCTCACCACCAGTAGACATTGGGAGGTACAGAAAGTTGGTCAGCAGTCTCATCTATTTGTGCAACACCAGACTGGACATCAGTTTTGCTGTGGGCGTTTTAAGCAGGTTCTTCAATAAGCCCCGGGAGAATCATTGGAATGTAGGTATGTGAAGGGCACTCTTGATTATGGCATCACTTATGGTAAGGGCACTTCCTTGGCTGGTCATTGTGATTCAGATTGGGCTGGAGATGTTGATTCTAGGAAATCAGTTTCTGGATATTGTTTCTCTTTAGGTTCAGGTATCTTCTCTTGGATTAGTAAGAAACAACCCATAGTGGCATTGTCTTCTACCGAGGCTGAGTACAAGGCATCATGTTTTGCCGCTTGTGAAGCAGTGTGGTTGAGGAGGATCTTATGGCACATGGGAGTGCAAGAGGATGAGGCAACTATACTGAGGTGCAACAATCAAAGTCGCATGGCCATTGCTAAAAAGCCAGTGTTTCATGTGCACACAAAACATATAGAGATTTAGTATCACTATGTGCATGATTTGATCGAGAACGGGATAGTGGAATTGGTCTACTATCCAACAGAGCAAAATGGAGCAGATATCTTCACCAAGGCACTCAGGAAGGATCAACTTCAGGGTCATCTTCAGAGACTCGGCATTGGGCCAAGAATGTAGTTCACTTGCAGGTGGACATTGAGGGACTCTAGTACTCTATTGAGCATGAGATCCCAGTGACTAGTAATTTTTACTACACTCATAGTGATCATGCATGCTTAAGCCAGGTGGTGGGTGAGCGGTGGCTGGTAATTTTAACCTGCCAGTACGGTGGAATCATAGCCATGACAGACGTGGCTCATGATAGCCACCACCATCGAGTAGTAATTCCCACAAAAGAAAATCTTGAAGCCTAATCACCTCTAATCCCTCATTACCATGCACTCTAGTACTCTCCTGATCATGCAAGCCCAGTGACTAGTAATTTACTGCATTGGTAGTAATCATGCATGCAAGCCCGATCATGGTAACTAGAAGCTGAGTAATTGCAGGCCACTGCAGTGGCTGGTAATTAACTGCCAGGCCAATGGGTCTTAGCTACCACCACAGACATGGCTGGGAATCTTAGATTCCACCACCTTTAATCATTCATTACCATGCAAGTCAGTACTGCTACCTTGAATTAATCAAAATTTGGGCTAACCACCTCGGTGGCTCTCACCTTGACAGTGTAGTCAAGCTACAAACCGCTATTCCATTCCCTTAACTGTTTCATCTTCTATCCCTCTCAACCGTTTGTTCTCCCTTGCAATCTCAAGCCTCCATTATTCCATTTCCTTCATTGCTTCATTTTCTATCCCTTTCGACCATTTCTTTCTCCGTGGCAATCGGACTGCAAACTCAAGCCTCCACTATTCCATTTCCTTCACTGTTTCATCTTCTATCCCTCTCTTCCTGCAACTTCTATCCCCTCTCGTAATGGACCCTGCATAGTCCAAGAACTCCTCACACAATCTTTCCTCCCTCTCTATAGCACACTGCGAGAGCCCCTCCTCCCCTGATCTTCAAATCGTGACATATGGGAGCTCCTCTCTCGCTCTTTAAAAGCCCAATTTGGATGCTCTCCAAGACTTCACCAAGTTGGTATAGGAGGTGAACGTGAAGGAGGGGCAACTAGTCTGTCAAGGTCAGAGGATTACCATCAATGAAAGCATGACTGAAAATGCTTTAGGAATTTCCAGAGGCAGTTTGCAAGCACACTTTTTTGAGAAGCAGTGGAAGAGATAGGATATTCTAGATGTATACCCCAACGCTCGCTCAGATTAGTAAAGATGGTGGAGTCAAGATTTCAAGCTTGCCAACAGACCTCCAAGATGTGCTAAAGAAGACTATTCACTTCTTTTCTGATACAAGAGGAACCTGCAAGTTCTAGCAGGTTCAAGCATCAGTAGAGCAACTGAAAGGATGTGATGTATCTTTCTCAAGGGCAAAAACTCTGTACACAGATCCAAACTCTCTACACCGATCCAGCTACAGTGAATATATGGCACATCCAAATAACTTTGGAATGCTTTTGTTCTATCTAAAAACGATGTGGGATGGTATCCTTCCTCGTAGAAATAGACCCAGAGAAGGAGGAAAATAGCTGCAAGGAGGACATGCTTCGGTGGTGGGTGTATTACTTTGAGTCGGCAGAGACGATGAATATTAATTTCCCTGGCTATTGTTTTCCCTGCTCCTTTAAGGTACTTGTCGAGCTCATGAGAAGGCACAATATAGAATGCAAGCAAGTCCCAACGTGGAATAGTGGAAATGCTAAGCTTCGATGTGTCAAATTGATGTCATAAGAACAACAAAAAACAATGTTCTAGCAATGAACTCTATCAAATCTGATCACAACCAAGTTCCAACATGGAACAATGGAAATTGCTACACCTATGTATCAAAGTGATGCCATGAGAACAAATAAAAACCATGTAGTGGCAATGAATTCTATCCGAACTGCTCGAAACCAATGACGAATCTTGAGCTACTGATCGTGAAATTCTTGGATGGCTTGCTCTCCATCAGCAAGTGGCATGTAACAACCATATTGCATGCATGATGGTCAATGAAATGGCAATGATGTCACAGTAACTGGTTCACCTGGCTACCCCAAACTTGGATGTCCACCTGTGAGCCATTGCGCAACAAAACACGAACTTTCAATGAGGGCACACAAATAATCTCTCGCGAAAGGTTGCAGCTAAAGCAGACGGACGAATGGGGTCTTGAGTGACTCGTGATCCACTACAAGAAGCACACTAGTACTCCACCAACGGTGCAATGAGGTTCATGAATTGAAGTACCCTTGTCATGTGTACCACATATTTGAAGAGTGCTATGAGCACATGTTATGGATGGTTTGTGAGTGTGTACGAAATATCATAAGTAGCTTTTCCTTGTAGCCAAGTTCAAAGACTTGGCGAGTAAATGCCGCCTTCGATGTTTCTCGAAGGCTACCGTTAGGAATTGATGCGAGAATGGTGAAATCAAACACCGCTAGAGAATGCTTTATGCTCATGAATGATATATTCTTTGCAACATACATGACCACACCACCATCGAGGAACATCGAACGAGCTAAGGTGTTTCTTCTCTCCGCTACGAAAGAAAACTGTATGCAACATTTCTTGTTTAAAATGTGCTCAAAGGGTATGTTGGGAGTATGTTGGTTAATGCTTACAAATGCACTTGAGACTCACCGTAGCTTGGTCTTAGGGTTTGGGCCATCCCCAACAATGATCTGGTCGGCTACAAGACCATCTAGATATACTTTCACAATGACGAAGGCAATGGTATCCATGATGGCTGCGAAACTAGCACTCTGCGAGACTGCATGCGGCTAGCACGACCAATGAGATGTACACGCTGATAGGTTTCTCGGGGTAGAAACACATATCACCATCAAAGGTCTTGGCCTTTACCATGCTAGTGGTTGCATCAACATGAAGTACTACATGAGTAGTGCCACCTTCACCACTGCGAGGTCTCCTAGAAAGAGCAAGTCCCTCATTGCTATAAAAAGCATCCACTATGAGAACATCCTTCAATTGGAGCACATAGGCATGAGGCACATGTAGGGTTACCATTTGACAAAACTCCCTATTTGTTAAGTCCACTCTTATGTAAACAGAGTAAGAGGTATTCGTGGCCTTGTAAGTACCATATTTTGCCAACTTTGCCTTCAAATGCAAAGGGATACCCAAGAAACTCACATAAGACATTTTAAAGTATGTCGTTCGAGACGTTCGTCACAGCCGCATTAATCTGAACAGAATCATCTACTGCAGAGTCGACTCCTCCAATCTGATCCACCAACAAATAGCAACACTCGCGAACAGAGCAGCCCTACAACAACGGCGGAGCACAACTGGCATATTCTTGAATTTTGCAACAGATGCTTCAAGCATGCTTCATCACAGAGGCAGTTCTCGAACGATGTGCACAGCAAATGAGAAGATTTGGAAGGGTCACGAAAAAACAACTATTGTGAAGGCCTTCGGCGATAGCAATCCTTTTTCACGAAAGAACTGGAAAACATCCCGTCCTCAGAACAACCGCACAAAGCATGGGCGGGAAGTCTAATGAAGCGATGCAACAGTTGCATTTGGACATAGAGCACACAGAGCCCAAAGAAGCACAAACACTCGGAACATGAAGCTTACAAGACATCAGAGCTTCTGGGAGAGAAGAACTCTAGAAGCCAGTACTTGAGCGTTTAACACAAACTCAGCAACTTCAAGTCTCAGCTATGTAGATCGTGGATCATCAACATTCAAGGACATGAAAGCACGATTCAAGATATCCACAAATCATTGCAAATTCAGGGTTGTAGCACTTTATCCAACTTAGAGTGCAAAGCCTAACCACTAAACAAATGCTAACTTTTTGTGCGACCCTTATTCCCAATTCCTCCCAAACACCGGCGGGAATACGTTGCTTTAGATATATAACGATTCTGATAGCCACTTTACCATTTGGGCACCTTTCATGGAGAGCCTTGCACACTGGAATGTCAAAGATTGAAGCTCAAGGCTAGTGTTCACAGAAAAGCTGCAAACTATATACAATGAACTTGTAACATTTTCATTTTCACTCGTAAAAGATATTTTCTCATTTTCGTAAAATGTACAAAATTTTAGGCAATTTAGTTATATTTTAGCTTTAAAAACGACAAATTCTCAAGAAAAACCGTCAAAATTTGAAACCCCAAGTTTTGTGATTTGTTGAGAAAAATGGTTTCCTGTGAACACTACTCAAGGCATATTGGCAAATTCCAACATGCGAACGAACATACACTTCTGAATTTTCAACTTACCCTCCCCTTCTTAATGGACATTTGATTCTTCTTTGATCCCTTTGTAGCACTGAATGAAAGAGGGACCCTAAGGCTTAGTGCACACGCGAATTCATAGTAGCTAGTGCAATAGCCACATTTTGTTCACATGGTTTAATTTTGTTGGTAGCTTCGGGCATTTAATGCACATATGAGGAGCTTTGCATAGACCTCTAAGTATGGAGAAGGAGCTCTGCATCAGATTCTGTTTAACAGTTGGGCACAGTTGTAGCACACTTTGTTGTTCTTCTCCATGGGATTCACTAGTGGGTCTTGCACACAATCAATGTTTAGTATCACCAAAGCACACATGAAGATTAAATAGAAATCGAAGTACAACTTACACTAGACATAGCATCATCGACACATGCATCGGATTTCTTGGCGTCATCTAATTTCATGAGCTCTGCATACGCCAAAGACAACATACTACGAAGTCAAAAACAAAAGAAAGAAAGCAATTCAAGAATGCACGACCTTTGCGAAAATTTTTGCTTCTTGTGTCCATAGAATCCGCACATTTGTTCACTGCAGCCATTGTTACTGGTTTGGCTTATCCACCACCGAGATTGTGATAGGAGAGGACGATCATAGAACGAGCACTCAACATTTAAACACTCCAAACACTTACCACCATCGTTATATCACAACATAAACTGACAAGGCCACATCGTGAATGACCACTCAATGGATTGTGCCATGCATGGCTGCCAAATAGCAATGGCCATCACGCACACTACTATAAAACACCAGCAAGATCATGTAGACCACCTTGGACATTCAATCAGTTGATGAAGGAGTGATTGCAACCATCACGCCGACCACTTTGGGCATACAAAATTCAAGGAGGTGAATAACTTGAATACAGAGCGCCTTGGACATGCAAAACTCAAGGAGGTGAATAACCCAAAATTGCCATGTGCCCACGAAAATGAAAAATTCTCAAAATTCTATTTTCGCTTCTGAAAAAGTTGAAGCAGCAATTAGACCTACAACCCCCCCTCCCCGGGGCAGAGGTCGAAAATTCAAGGGATCCAAAGGATTGTAATCTAGTTTTGTTATTGTGTAGGGAAACAAGTTGAAATGTTTAACTCATACGGATTCAAGGGATTAAGTTTTGAAAAGGGTTGGAATATTTAGCTTGATGGTGGACATTGGGGACCAAATTGGAACTCTACAACATGGGTAATCATTTCAAACCTTTTGAAAAGAGTAAGCCATTGTGATTGCAAGCTTGATGTATGGACATAAGAGTGTATTTTGTGTGAAAATAGATGTGAAATTTCTTGTTTGGACCACTTTATGCATAGTTTAATGGGTACTGATGGAAATGAAATGTGTTATTAGGGTTAACTTTAATGTGATTGAAGTAGTTATGTTAATTTTACTAACATAACATAATGGTAGGTGGGAAAAAGCCCTTAGCAACCTATAAATAGTTACAAACAGGTGTTAATGAAACCAAAGAGAAGTGCTGCATAACTTGATCATCGTGCTTGATTGAATGTATTTGATTGATTTTATTGCATATTTTTCTTTGTGAGTGCATATTTTTTCAATTGTAGAACTACTCTACAATTTACAAAATGAATGGGTACGAATACATGAACCCATACTGTAGAACTACTCTATAACTACTATACACCAATGAGAGCACTATCAAACAGTTCTAACTAATGGGACAAAAGCATGACCCAACACAAGTTTACACATGGTCCCATTATAGGGAATCATCCCTAATCAATCAAGGGCACCTACATAAAGAAATTGATTGGAAGGAAGAGATAGAAGTAATGGCCCAAGTCATTTGAGACTTGAGAGGCAAATCTCTAGCAATTAAGATTCACTAAGTATAGCTTTTAGAGGTGCTAACACCAACAAAAGAGAGGAGCAACAAATGTTTGACTGAGCAATGCATAGAAAGCTTTCTAAGGTGTGCAAACCAGCAAGTAAACAACTTTCAACCCGAGCTCACTACATTGACGCCTAGTACCTTGGCTATTGTTGTGGTAGGAATTTGATTTTTGCATCATCCACAAGCCCAAAAAGTCACATGTGGGTTTAGATTGCTTATCTTAGCTTCTATCACCTCAAGCCTGACAAAGATATCTGAACGCAGCTTTCATCTGCCTACAAGGACACCACCATGTTGACCCCATTTCAAATGACCTATGTGCTAGAGGTAGTTATGCCATTAGAGTTCCTACTTAGGAGTCTCTAAGTATTAGCCAAGCATAAACTCTATAAGTGTAAAGCCATCCAATTTATGACTTAATGAGCTGGCCAATTCTTAATGAACTTCAAGCAAGAGTAGCATGGGTCTAGTAATTGATTCAATGATGACACAAGGTGTGACTTCATTGCCATATCATCCCTCCCTAAACATCTTACCAAAGGCATGCTTGTTCTCTTCTATAATACCCAACTCAGCCCCAAATGTCGAAGGGGTTACGAGTTAAAGAAAACAACACCTATTAATAAAAGCAAAATGAAGCCTTGCGATGTTGTCACTTACCACTTTGGCCATTTATGGGAAGGCTTCACACATGAAAAATCTCAAATGGTTACCAATCGCACATTATAATCATTTTGTGAATCATGCACAATATCACTAGCCTCTTCCAGGTGGCTATGAGACCACAAACAAGGAAAAGTAAAATCACTTCGTATTTCACTTGTGCATGCAGCTTTACCCTCCCAAGTAAGTAATCTGTTTTCCACTTCCTCCTCTTTGCTGAAGATTTTGAATGACATTCTATCCCCAAACACCTCAGCCCTAAGACATTGTTAAACTTAGCTACGAGATGACAAAACTCAAAACTCTAGCATAGCACCAGAGCTTGAGCTAGTGCTAGAGTTGCACTAGAAGAAGGCCATGACTCCACCCTCATGAGTGCAAGAAGGCAAGGCTACATGAGCTTATCTAGACTCTAAGTTCAAGTGGGCTGATTCCATAGGCCTGAGCAACTCAAGTAGAGCCCATCACCTAAGTAGTCCCTAGAGTTTAACGCAATCTTGGAGGCATACTGTCGTTCTGTCCTTGATATGAACTACACTAAAGCTTAGGCTCACCCACTCCCCAAGATATCTTAAGGGACATCTTAGAAAAATAAATCGTACATATTTTCCATGTGCAAGTGGATGCTGCCTCAACGAGACTGACATCACCATGTAGACTGAGGTCATGGTGATACCCAACAAAGTTATTCCTCTTACTTCCCTTTGTTGGTGGGTTTATATGATAAGCAGACTCGTGCATTGAACCTTTGCTTAAAGCCAACCATGCTACATGAAATATTGAAGGCTAAAGAGCAATGCCAAGCCATCCAGTCCAAATAATCAAGTTGCCCTTTGCCCAGGCCTACCAAGGTGACCATTCTTGAGAACTCCTCACAGTTGCTATAGAAACTTGAAAGGCTTTTGGCCATCACATTCATAGAGATCCCATCCGCCTACTACTGGTGTACAAGGGACTACAAGGAACATGGATCAAAGCACATTGCTAGCAAAAGTAGGTGTAGCTTAATCTTGCTCAAAATGGGATTATCCATCCCAAGATGGTTCATGACATCAAGTAATAAAAGCAGGAGTGACATATATGTCCAAATTCTCTCTTAAGTTTGATGCTATCTATCACTATCCCCCACAAATTATTGAGGACCCTCACTCCCTTCTTCAATTTTGTGCCAAGTAGCTAGCCCTTGAGTACGAGCAGGCACTTCATCCATCCAACAAAAGGCCCTACCTAAGGAAGAACACATTACTTAGATTAGGACTTGTTTGTTTTTCCAAAAAAAGGAAGCTTCTATTAATGCTTGAAAACACTCTGCCAAAAGAAGCTAAGGAAGATAAGTACAAGGGAAACAATTGGCTATCAGAAAATAACCAACCTGTTCCTTAGAGAACCCAGCACACTACCTAGGAAATCTCTAGAATAGGGGCTAAGAACCAGGGTGGTGTCTATACATCCAGTGGATATCCGCCATGGAAAGTGTGTAGAAGATGCCCACAGGCCAAGAATTGGAGAACCACTCTCGTGTTTCAATAGTAGCTCTCAATCTTGGAGTACTACACTCCCAAATGGCATACAAGGTAAAGATAATGTCCTTCTAGATGGCAACAAGGGTAGCTGATGGAGTGATCTGCTGACCTCCCATCACCTATTTGCACTGCATGACCCATATGTTCTAGGTATTGATGTTGGGTACCATGTCCTAAACACTATCTTTTGGTGAGGGCATCATGCATACATGGGAAGGTGATGATCCATCATCAGTCTCTATCTAGAAGGCCTGCTTGCCATGGACCTTGTATGCTGGCAAGATTGGGTCAATCGAGAAGGCATGTCCTCCTTCTATGAATCGAGTGTGAGCCATTCGACCATCCCTCAAGTGGAGTCTCACTATATGTACTACGTGTGGGCCACAATCCTAAAGGCTCCCAGCCCAATCCTCTGAGTTGTAGGACATCCCCATAGGCAATGGGTATTATCTCCACTAGTACTTTCTCTGTGCAATAGGATCAAACCAAGAAATTGAGGGCAGGAAAACAAAAGGCGTGTTGAGTGGGCAAACACCTTTTGCCTACTCATACGAGGGGGCAAATAATTGTTAAACAAGCTATTGACCGAATCGACCAACCTCCTAGACAAATTGTTCATATATCCATGCCAACAAGAAAAACAATCACCACAGTAGTGAGAAGAACCAACATAGTAGCAAGAACAACTCTCTTTCAAGCCGAGAAGCAAGAGAAACAAAGAAAACATCTCAAGCCACACGTAGCCAAAAAGGACAAAAGACAAAAACCCATTGTAGAAGATGTGCAAGGCAACTAAGTTGTGGCACATCCCCCCAATACTTTTGAATTGATGAGTTGAAGTCCTACTTTGAGCCCTCGCTAATTATCCTCCGCATTCACATCACATCTTCGATTGAAGAGGATTTCAAGATGTATTTCTACTTATATGGCCCAGTCATGGGGCATGCCATCAAGGTATTAACAGACATTTATGTTAGAATTTTGAGTGCAATAGGTGAATCCAAAGAGGAAGAGCTTAAAAGCACCAGTATTCCCACACTCGAACAAAATATGAAGCAATGAGAAAAAGAAGGGACATGACTAGATTGTCAGGTGGGAATAATGTTGAGCCCGGGCTTAAATGAGCAAAGCAATGAACCACAACAAAGCACCAGTCTAAGTGATCATGAATTGGCCCATTTGCACAAGACAACATAGTATGGACTAAAGCCAAATGAGACATTGACTTGAAAGAACATGCCAAGCCGAATGGCTATGCCTCCTAATTAAAAGGAGTCTCAACACCAACCTTAAAGGCACCTACCTCATGATTGGTAGGTACAGTCGAATGTAATTGCTAGTGGGTGGCACCTAGTATACCTTGTCAAAGGGTGTTGTATAAAAGGAAGTAGATGAGAGAGAGGAAGGGTCCTCATATTGCTATTGTGATTAGTGGATGTGTTGGACTCCAATGACCTGGTTGTATTACCTTTGCATAAATTTTTTCTAGCTACTATAAAAGAGCATCTTCTCCTATTGAATTTTCTTTCTTTTCCACTTACTTGTATTCATTCATTCATTCATTGCAACCATCCTTTAGCACATGCAATCCATCGAGTGACCATTTTATTTGTAGTTTGAAATGGCACTCTACCTCCACTACAAGACACGAGCCTCTTTTCAACATCGACACCAATGCTACATACAAAGATTTTTTTTAAAAACAAGTGAAAAGTGTTGGAATATGCGTCGATGTGTACATAGTAAAGAAAGCATATGCATGAGTGTCGGTATGGGCGTCAATAAGTGATAGCTGTAAGTGTTGGTACCATCAATATATACCGACATTGCAGTGTTGGTATAGGCATCAGTATATACTGATGGTTTAACAAAAGCAAAAAAAAATTTGTGGGGCAAGATGGGGCTTGTTTCAGTCCCATCCTGCCCCACAATGTTTTTTTTTTCATTAGAATCATGAGCAAATGTTACAAAACAGGTGTACAAAAAATCTCTACAAAATGGCAAAAGTAGTGTCAAAGTTGAGAATGGCAAATCTGTTGAAGTAATGCACTACAATATGGCCAAAGTGCCGAACCCCAAAATAGAAAATCTGTCAAAATAATGCACTACAAAATGGCAAAAGTGCCGAAATACAAAATGACCAAATGCCCTATCCTACTATTACCCCTCCTTGTCCTCCTTGCCCCCCTCATCCTCGGCCTCTCTGTGTAGGCTTGATCCCCTTCTGTGGCCATCCCTCTTCTGTGGATCCAGTTTCTAAGTTTGGATCATCAAATGGGTCAAGCGTCGTGCCTCCCTAAGAATGAAACAAGTTAGGAAAGATAAGAGCGTTGATTGTAAGACAACGGTGATACTCAAATGACAACAATGAGGATTAAGGTACACTCACATGACGGGCTGCCACCTTGCACCAATTGATTCAAATTCCTTCATCCTCCTTCTACTGAAACCTTCTCCTAAAACCAAGGGTAGGATCCAATATTAAGGTACACTCACTGTGAAGGGAGTGGAAGAGAAGGAAGGAGTCTCACTTGCAGCGTTCTCACATACACAATGGGGGAATAAACACAAAGGTGGAGGTTGAAAACAATTTTCCTCTTCTTAGTTGTGAAAGCCAAAAGAACTCTAAGTACAAAAGAATAGGTGAACCCTAAATGTGGGTCTCAAACCAAACTCAGCTAACTAAGGTGGCATACTAACTGAGCCACTAACTAGAGTACATAAAGATAGATGTCATCCAGCTATTATTCATGGGTGGTGTACCAACCGCATCTGCAGCTAACAAGTCGGTGACATAAATGCACAACGGTCACCCTGGCATATCACGAGTGGAGCTTGATATCTCAACACTCCCCCTCGAACTCTATCCCAATTCCTGCACACCAAGCAACTCTTTGAACTTGTGAAGCTTCTCTGCACCCAATGCCTTAGTGAATATGTCAGCTACCTGATCCTCTATGCTAACATAAACTAGATTAATAAAACCTACTAGAACCTTCTCCCACACATAGTGATAATGCACCTCAATGTGCTTTGTTCTAGCATGATAGACTAGGTTATTTGCCAAGTGTATACTACTCATGTTGTCATAATAAATGACAACTGGCCCATCTGTAGACTGATGCATATCATAAAGTAGCTTATGCAACCAAGCTACCTCACATGCAACCATTGCTGCACCCTTGTTCTCAGCCTCTGTGCTTGACAAGAAGGCAACTGTAAGCTGTTTCTTGCTGCTCCAAGTGACTGCATCACTCCCAAAAGAGAACATATATCCACTTGTAGATCATCTATCAGAAATACTACTAGCCCAATCAGCATCAGCAGTGTATCCATGCAATTGTATCTGAACCCCAGTCTCATAAAATAGTCCACACTGCAATGTGGACTTCACATACCTCAGTATGCGTCTAGTCGCATCCAAATGCGATTTCCTTGGAGCCTGCATAAACTGACTTACCAACCCAACAGCATAGCTCAAATATGGCCTGATAATAGTCATATAAATCAAACTTCCTACTATGCATCTGTACATAGTAGGGTCTTCCTACCAGTATACCTCTCCTCTGGAGTCATGCCATGTATTGCTGCAGTGGGAGTCTTGTTCATTATGTGGATTGTTGTAGCAACTGCTTCAGCCCAATAATAATTTGGCAGGTCTTTTTTGTTTAGCATGGCATGAGATACCTCTCCAATATGCCTTTTTATCCTTTCTGCAAGTCCATTTTGTTGTGGGGTATGATTGCATGAATATTGCTGCTTTATGCCATGCTCCTGCAGGAAACTTGCAAACTCATTTGAGAGGTACTCTTCCCCTTCATCTGACCTTAGGCATTATATTTGCAGGCCTGTTTCTTTTTCAACCATAGCTTTAAAAGCTTTGAGATGCCCAAACATTTCACTTTTCTTTTTTATAAAATACACCCAAACTTTTCTGTGGTAGTCATCAATAAAAGTGACAAAATAATGACAACCTCCAATAGATGCAGCTTTAGTAGTCCACACATCATAGTGGATTGATTCCAATGGCCTCTTACTCTCTTAAACATGTCTAGGAAATGGTTTCCTTGCCTATTTTCCAAATTGACAGGCTTCACATACCTTATGCATTTCTGCAACCTTGAACTTAGGCAATCCTACAATAATATTTTGGGCCTACATTAATTTAAGTCAATGTAGATTAACATGACCAATGCATTTATGCCAGATATCAATATCTACAACTACATCGGTCCTATGTGCAAACATTGCTGCACGCAATTCAGGCATGTCCGCATCCAACGTAAACATCCTGCCCTTCTTCTTCCCTTTGGCTATCAAGCGATCTTTATTTTTCATATCCTCAACAAAGCATCCATGAGGATTAAATCTGGCCTGCAAGCCCTGCTCAACCATTTGACCAACAAAAACCAGGTTCTTGGTGATATTCGGGACATGAAATACATCAGACATGTATTTCTTTTTTCCATCTTGCATAGACAAAGGAATTTTACCAATCTACACAATAGGATGTGCAGTATCATCACCAGTCTCCACAAATCCTGGTCTTTCCATTTTCCTTGCATCCTGCATCCATTCTGCATGACCTGTCATGTGGTTTGATGCACCTGAGTCAACATACCACACATCACTACTTTCTTCTGCACTTGTCATAGAATTAATCATGTGCTGCACCATAAACAGATGCTCATTTCTATCATCACCCTGTCTACTAGAGGATGCATAATTGCCTTGCTGCAATTTCCCAGTCATGATGTCATTCTGCTTTTTATAGTAGTCTTTAACCATATGACCCATTTTACCACACTAGTAGCATTCAACATTGCTATTTGCATTTGGCCTCTCTGCCATCCACCACGACCTCTTTGGCTCCCCCTACCTCTAAAGTTACCACATCCTCCTCCATAGGACTAGTTTTCTTGAATTTGTTGCATACTCTGATTTCTACCATGGCCTCCAAATCGGCCTGCTCTACCTTTGCCTCTACCTCAGCATTTGAGTAGAAGACAGCTTCTTTTGAAGTTCCTCCTGAAGAAGATGCACCACCATTTCTCTGCTCTTCAGAAATTAGAAGAGCAATCAACTCCTTAAAATTAGGAAAATTCTCACGGACGGCAATGGATGTCCGGAATTGTGCATAATCCTTTCCTAGACCATTCAAGGTCACAAAAACTAAATCATCATCTTCCACTGGCGACCCAATAGAAGCAAGTGCATCTGCAATCTTCTTCGCCTTCATGTGGTAGTCATTGATGCTCATATTTTCTCTCTGCACATTATGCAACTCCTACTTGAGCTGCATTTTCTTGGCTTGCGTATTTGTGCTATACATTTTTGTCAAAGTATCCCATACCTCCTTTGGCATGCTTGCATCCTGAATATGCACAATCATAGAATCTGAAATACTGATAGACAGCCAGTACATAACTTTTATGGCTCTCTCATGCTAGCCTTTAAATGCTTGCAACTCCTGTTGATTGGGAACATTAGGAATAACTAGTTCTTGTTCAGCTCCAGTAATGAACTCCCAATAGCCTTTTCCCTTAAGGAAATTCGTCATTCTAAACTTCCATGCTTGGAAGTTGTTCTTGTCAAGCTTTTCAGTGACAATCTGTGAAAGAGCATCAAACGCCATTACAGAACACTGCAAAATATTCTCTCACTGCAAAAAAAACACAACTTCTGCCTCACAAGGGCAAATCTGCAAAACTGACGAGTGGTATTTGACCACACAGTCACTTCCTAGTGATGATTATGCATCAACAGGCAATAAGAATGATTTTGTCACTCCCAATATCTCTGCGCATAGGCATATGATGTAATTTGTGCAATAACTTTCCACCGACCTGCAGAATAGTGGTCGCATAGCAAAAATAGGGCACTTTCTTGAGTGCCTACGGAAAACTTTCGCCACCAAAACGGGCCCCGAAATAGCCTCGAATCAAAAAAATAATTTCACCAAGGGCTTCACCTATACCCATAGCATATACTGCCCTCTCGCCACATCGCAAAGGGCATCCCAATCTGAGACATTGCATTCTTGCACTTTCCGGCTGTGCTACCTGCAGAGATTTGCTCCCAAACTCGAAAAAAAGGAAAGCAACAATGATCCTCTTACTAGGACACCGCGAACTTGGTTTGCTTTCTTGAGCTCCTTACCACGAACCAAGCTCTGATACCATGTGAAGAGAGTGGGAAAAAGGGAAGGAGTCTCACTTGCAGCTTTCTCACATACACAATGGGGGAATATACACAAAGGTGGAGGCTGAAAACAGTTTTCCTCTTCTTAGTTGTGAAAGCCAAAAGAACTCTAAGTACAAAAGAATAGGTGAACCCTATATGTGGGTCTCAAACCAAACTCAGCTAACTAAGGTGGCATACTAACTGAGCCACTAACTAGAGTACATAAAGATAGCTGTCATCTAGCTATCATTCATGGGCAGTGTACCAACCGCATCTGTAGCTAACAAGTCGATGACATAACCCTGGCATATCACGAGTGGAGCTCGATATCTCAACACTCACATGACGGGCTGCCACCTTGCACCAATCGATTCAAATTCCTTCATCCTCCTTCTCCTTCTCCTCGTCGGTTGGAGGCCTACCAATCGCAGATTCTTGTGGATCCAAATTTAAGGAGTTAGATATGAATGATAAAACATTTGAATGATTGAACATATTAGATATTCAGTAGAAGATAAATATATACTTACCACCCATGCCTCGTTGTCTAGTCTGCCATCGCTCTTGAGGTGCAAAGGACCTATGGTCTCAAGATGTCTCCTGGCCGCCCTGTGCTGAGTCATGAATGAATATAGATTCTCCTTGAACTCGTCCTTCACTGTCTTCTGGTCTTTTTGGTTCGCCCACCATGGCTTGGACTTACTAAACTTAATAGCCTTCCTTAAGTCATATCTACGAGACTTTAGGAGCTCCCCCATGTGCAAAAGAATGGCATCTCGGTCAAACTCATCCCTTTAGGGTTGCGAAATTTTCTCTTTATGGCCTCTATGACGTCTTCCCTGGCTCTATAGTCCTGTGGATTCCAAGGTTTGAATATATCCTTGGGGAACATCAACCTCCTCATGTGTCTCATGAGCTGCCTCTCGTCCTCATTCTCTATAACTTCCCCAACGCTGCTCACAAAGTAGTTGAGGTCCTCAATCAAAACATAGTCTGAAGGATGCATGGTAGATGGAGTAGCGGAGCCAAAGCATGGAGTGGGAGTAGGGGAGCTAGAGCGAGGGGTGGAGTAAGTGTTTATGGAGTAAGGAGTGGGGGAGCGAGTGGCCTATGGGGTGCTACAGCCTGTAAGAGGGGAGGGTAAGGGACTAGACTGGAACTGTGTCTCATGAACAAGGGGAGACGTGGAGCACTGGGAGTGTGCAGACTCGTCTACATCTCCCATGCCACCACAGCAGTCTCAATCCTTACTTCTCTTTTTGAACCTACGACAGTGATGCCCAAGTGACGGCTATCAAGTAAGAAAAGTCATCGCTCTCCTCATTCTACCCCCAAGGGGTGCAAGAGAGGGAATAGTGGAGGTCCTCTAAGATAGAAGAGAAAAGAATCTCGCTGCCTCCGCATCACTCATGGCCACAACAAACTCATCAGGGCTCAACCATGGGCTGCTAGTAAAGGAGTCCCCTGAGGGGTAGTCCCTTGAGGAATTGGCCCCTAAAAAGTCCCTCTAGGGGTAGTCCCCTGAGAAGTCGACTAAGTGAAATATCAAAGTCTTTTGGATGGTAGAGTCCATGAGCTCTCCTCCTATGAGGAGTCCCATGATCATCGGGATTCCACTCCTTGGACGCGCGATGTGACCACATGTCTAATTTAACGGGATTGGACAAACACAAACCCAAACACAAACACAAACACAAACAATAAAACAAACACATACAAAAAAATGAATAAGAAGTGAAAAAAATAATAGATATTTACATTTTACTCTTCTATGTTTTGAAAAGAGACCACTATAATGTCTAAGGATGGATATGAAGGGAGAAAGAAAGAAAAGAAAGAAGGAAGAAAGAGAGGAAAAGAGAGGACAGAAAGAGGGAAAAGAGAGAGGAAGAGAGGAGAGAAAGAAAGAAAAAAAGAGAGAAAAAGAGGAAAAGAGAGAAGAGAAAAGAAAATAACAGAGGAGAGAAAAGAGAGGAGGGAAAGAGGAGAGAAAGAAGAGTAGGAGAAAAAGAGGGAGAGAAGAGGAGGGAAATAAGAGAGGAAAGATAGAGAGGAAAAGAGGAGAGAAAGAGAGAAAAAAGGAGAGAAAGAAAATAAGAGAGGAGAGAAAAGAAAGGAAAAAAAAGGAGGGAAAGAGGGAAAAGAGAGAGAGAGAGAGAGAGAGAGAGAGAGAGAGAGAGAGAGAGGAAAGAGAGAGCAAGAAAGAGAGGATCGAAAGAGAGAAGAAAAGAGGGAAAGAGAGAGCAAGGAAGAGGAAAGAGAGAGTAAGAAAGAGAGGAGAGAACAGGAAGAGAGAAAAGTAAAGCGAGGAAGAGTTAACAGAGAGCAAAAAAGAGAGAAAAGAGAGGAGAGAAAGAGAGAAAAAAAGAGAGAAAGAGGGGAAAAGAGAGGAGGGCAAGAAAATAAGAGAGGAGAGAAAAAAGTAGAAGAAGAAATGAAAAGAGTGGAGAATTCCTAGGTGCATCACTATAGCTAGCTGCAAGCCAATGCTCGGCCAATGTATGCACGAAAAGAAAAACAAGAGAGAGAAAGCATGTTCTTACTTGGAAAGTACGTGTCTTAGGCATGACACCACTTAAAGTTTTGTATTTTGTGTTTTTTGCCCTATAAAAGAGAGGAAACATACCATTTTAAGAAAACTAGTTAGTGAAAGGAGGAGTTTGGAGAAGCAACATACCAAAGGAATGGAGAGAGGAGACAAAGAGAAGCCTACAAACAAGGACAAAGCATGAAAAAAAGAGGTAGAGCATTCAAAGAGGAAAGAGAGAGTGAGAAAGAGAGGAGAGGAGAGTAAGAGAGAAAAGTAAAGCGAGAAAGAGGAAACAAAGAGCAAAAAAGAGAGAAAAGAGAGGAGAGAAAGAGAGAAAAAAAGAGAGAAAGATGGGAAAAGAGAGGAGAGCAAGAAAATAAGAGAGGAGAGAAAAAAGTAGAAGAAATGACAAAAGTGGAGAATTCCTAGGCACATCACTGTAGCTAGCTACTATAGGCCAATGCTCGGCCAATGTATGCATGAAAAGAAAAACAAGAGAGAGAGAAAGCATGTTCTTACCTGGAAAGTACGTGTCTTAGGCGTGACACCGGATGATCCCGCTCAAAGTTTTGTATTTCGTGTTTTTTGCCCTATAAAAGAGAGGAAACATACCATTTTAAGAAAACTAGTTAGTGAAAGGAGGAGTTTGGAGAAGCAACATACCAAAGGAATGGAGAGAGGAGACAAAGAGAAGCCTACAAACAAGGACAAAGCATGAAAACAAGAGGTAGAGCTTTCATACTCCTCTTTTTCATGATTTTTTTTCATGTATTGTTTTTTCCTTGAGAGAAAGAAAAGAAAAGGAGGAGAGAAACTATAGACAAAGGAAGGGAAACTAGAGAAGAGGGAGAAAAATAGACAAAGAAACAAAGAAAACTTGAAATAAAAGTAGATGAGAGAAATTATTACCTTGAGGTGGAGAGGGAGCTCTTGCAAGTCTTGTAAATGGAGAGGGAGAATGTAGGAGAGGATGGAGAGGTGGGAGGGGGAGGGAGGAGGGAAGAAGGAGGAGGCAAGGATTGAGGGTGATCGTGAGCAAAAAGCGAAGAAGGAGAAAGCAAGAAACAGAAATCCGAATGGCATCGCAAGAAGGGAGTGTTGGTATGGGCGTCGGTATATATCGATGCATATACCGACACCTATACTTACAAAACAGGGGTTTGGGATTTTGGGCATTTAGGGTTTAGGGTTTTTGGGGGGCTTGGGAGATTTTTGAGAGTGTTTGAGGGGATTTAGGGGGGATTTAAGGGGGGTTTAGACCCCGGGGTGTTCAGGGTTTAAGGGGATTTAGGGTTTGGGGGGTTTAGGGAATTTGGATGGGTTTAAGGGGTTTAGAGGGATTTAAGGGGGTTTAAGGGAATTAAGGAGGAGTTTAAGGGGGGTTGGGGGTTTGAGGGGATTTGGGAGCAATTTAAGGGTGGTTTAAGGGGATTTAGGGGGTGTTCGGGGTTTACGGTTTAGGGTTGGGGGGTTTGGGAGGGCTTAGGGAATTTGGACAGTTTAAGCAGCTTGGGGGGGTTTTAGGGGGTGTTCGGGGTTTAAGAAGGCTTAGGGTTTGGGGGGTGTGGGAGGGGGTTAGGGAATTTGGGTGGGTTTAAGGGGTTTTGGGTACCGGAGAAGGGGTTCTGGGGGTTTTTGGAAGATTTGGGTATTTGACTTGACTGGGAGAGATGGTTTTGGATGTGTTTAGGTGGGGAGGATGAGTAGTGACATATCATCAGATAGGGGCCACCTCCCAGGTGTATGGAGTGGCTTCATGAGAGATTGCCTTGTCCTTGCATGCATTGCAGGTGAGGGGTTCATCATTAGTGCCGTATTGTCATGCGCCACTTGCAAATGTATGGAGAGTGCCACCAGAAGAGGGTATTGGTCGTCATGCTAGTGCATCAGTGCTAAACCAATGATATTTAAGTGATTCATGAATATTTATATTGCATGCGTATTGCACACACTAACCTTGCATCATTATATAGGATGAGGAGAGCAGCGAGGGAGCACATGCAGCACCACCACACTTTGCGTTGAGGTAGATGATCCTCTAGAGGAGGACGAGGTATGGCAGACATGATGGATTCTATTTTTGGAGGCACCACGGGAGATGGGGGCGACATGTTTGAGCATGAGACTGTGATGTGAGATTTGACATCAACACATTTGTATGATGGTGATGATAAAACTATGAGCTTGTATCTCGATCTTAAATATGCAGGCAACGTATGGCTGGTCAGACACAAGTGTCTCATCCTTGATGAGGTTAGTGCAAATCATGTTTAGATCCTTGTTGTTAGTATCTCATTTCTAATTGTTTTAATTAGTATCTCATTCTTAAGGTTTCTTGGATCTGCAAATTGCAATAGATTGCTCCAAAGATGTTGCTTGCCCCAAATACCATGCCCAATTCTAGAGACAAAGTGAAGAAGATGTTGACGATGGTTAGGATGGATAATGACACCATCCCTAATGATTGTATTTTGTTTCATCATGAGTATGGTGATTTGGTTAATTGTCCAGAGTGTGGAGCACAGCGCTACAGACAGGACTTGCTAAGGGAGACAAGATCCCAATGAAGGTCTTTATGCATTTTCCCATCATCCCTAGAATACAACGCATGTTCAGATGCAAGTCCATTATGCAACTGATGATGTGGCATGCTACACACCAGTCCACCGATGACACTTTGAGTATCTCTGTAGATTGTGCTACTTGGAAGCACATAGGCAACATGTGGCCGGACTTTGTGAGGGAGACATGCAATTTACATCTTGGGCTCACAATGGATGGAGTGAACCCTTTCGGTTTATGCTCGATATCTTGGTCGAAATGGCCCATAGTTTGGTGAACAACAATGAGACTAAAATAGCCTGCCATGGCTAACAATAAAGAAGGGACACCTCATGCTTGCCCTACTTGTGCCAGGGAAGTAGAAGGCAAAAAATATGGACATGTACATGGCACCTTTGATCGAGGAGCTGTAGACCCTATGGAGGGGCATACATGTCTTTGATATTTCTAGAGCCCCGATGACGGTCTACATACATTCTCATCAAGAGAATTTTGATGTGGACCATGCATGACTATCCATGATATGGGAAGTGTGTAGGTACGTGCTTGTGCATGCCTATTGATACCTTTATGCTTTATTGTGGTGTGTTCTATGCATGTCTAATGACCTATTTGTGCATGCATATATGTTGGACTTAAAACACAAGGGTACCATGCTTGTCCTATTTGTGGCTCTAGTTTAAATGGACGACACCCCAAACATATGAAGAAGATGGTTTATGAAGGTCATGCTCAATACCTTCCGCTTGATCATCCTGCACATGAAGGTCAACTTGATCCATCACCAGTCCGTAGGAATGCAAGTGACTGTGGATTTGAGATTGCAGAGCTAATAGTAAGGAGCCTCCTCCTAGTATGGAATGGTTGTTGATCTTTCACGAGCTTCCATATTGGGGTGAGTTACAAATCAATCATCTCTAGGATCCCATGCATATCTTCAAGAATGTGCGGGCTTCTATTTGGGAACACTTGGTTGGTGATAAAGACACAAGGGGAGCTCGAGAAGACTTGCACAAGATGGGTAGGATGCCTCACTTGTGGCCCCAAGAGCATGTGTGTAGAACCCGAGAGCGTGGTTCTACATCTCAAGAGGGTGGTTCAAGAACCCTAATGCGTCCTCCTAGAATTGTTCTCGTGAAGGTAGCATGGATCCTTTCCAAGGTAGAGGAGGCAAGGGTGAAGGTGGTAATTGCATCTTTTGGGACACCAATAGGACACATACATTACCTTAGGGAAGCATTTACAAAGGACACTAAGCTTAGTGGCCTCAAGTCCCATGATTGGCACAAGGTCTTATAGGTATTCTATATGTTAGCTTGAATGCTTAGTAGAACTAAGATTATAATGCTTTCATGTAACTTATATGATTGTGATACATTGTTATAACTCCTTTGTTGCTTGGGTAGTTTATCCTTCTAATTATAGTGAGAGGATGCTTATTGAAAGATGTTAGAAAAGCTATCTAAGATCAGTGGCATTGTTAGGTATGATTACTATCATATCACCTTCATTATATTTTATACAATTTTAAATGATCTGTAGAAAATATTGAATCTTACGGGCGCATGTAGAATAGGTGGATCTCACCAAAAGAGATCTCTATATCGAGCATCAAGAGGGCTAAGGTAGACTCCATTGAAGGTGTGTGCTTGCTTGAGAAGGGCTTTACCTCAAGCATTATGATGACTCAAGTGCACTTTCTTGTACATGTTGATGAGGTCACCATTGGAGGAACTGTTCATATTCATTGGATGTTTTCCCTTGAATGGTTTATGAAAACTTGGAAGGGATTTGTAAGGCAAAGAGCTAGACCCGAAGCAAGCATGGCGGAGGGATGGCTTGTGCAAGAGTCATTAGTAAATATCACAGAGTTTCTTGCATCCATGGATCTCAATATGCTACATGCTTGGAACATTAAGGATGATAATTGTGTCATTGTGGAGGTTTTCCAAGGTAAAGCGGTTGAAAGAAAGATGAGCAAAGAGCAAAGAGAGAAGTTTTGTGTCCTCAATAGTCTTGAGATGCAAAGATGGGTGGAGAGATATGAAGAGGCTAAAGCAAAAAGAATAAATGAGAGGACGAGATTTAGAGTCATGCACATGCGAAGGGTGCCAAGACCTTTCTCTTCTCCCCAGACACATGTCACGTGATTGGCTACAAGTAGCTCTTCGTGAAGCTGAAGATGATGGAGAGGATATAACCGATCGAGAGCATGAGCTTGCAGTTGGATGTATGCCACATGTAAGTTTCTTACCTTTCTACTTAATTTGGGTATTTATGATCACAATGGCTACAAAATGCATCCTCATTGTTTTAATCATGTTCTTTTGTAGTACAAAAATTGCAGTGCATTATGGTCGCATGGACGGCATTTTTATGTGAGACATAATCTTCTCTCCTCATAGCTAGATTATTGTGGAACCATACGTGACATGTATAAAGTTGATTTTAAATTATTTAGTATGTTAATTATTGATGTCAAATGGTTTAGAACTATCTACAATGGTCCCAATGCTACAGTCAGGAGAGACATCAGTGGTTTCTTTGCCATTGACTTCACTAGACACTGGACCGATGAAAGTGATACTTTTGTTCTTCCAGAGCATTATGAACAGATACATACTAATGAATTTATTAAAAGATAATATCTTCATTTTCAAATAAATATTGTTAGATATTCATATATATTTATATATATACTTAAGCATAAATTAATATAATTACTAGCATCTAATTTGTATCTTCAATGTAGGTGGTCTTTCATTCAGATCGTTCGGATCCATGATGGTGGTACGTGGTCCAAGTTGCTCCTCGAATAAAATATATTTTTAAAGATATGAAGGTGGATACGGAGATGCCAGTAGAAGAACCAAATAATAATGCCGATGGATCTAGGGAAGAGAATGAAGATGACAATATGGGCCAGGAAGAAGGTAAAAATAATGACATTGTAATGGAGGAAGGTGGCGATCACGACTTTGGGGAAGAAGAGGGTGAACTACAGGATCAAGTCTTAGGTAGACATACAATAGGGGATGATGATATAGGTGATCGACTGTATGTAAACCTTGAGATATACTTATTTGGTGTGCAAGACGTGGCTCAAGAAAGCCGTCGATGTAAATGCTATTGATTGATTGTTTTGACATCGACGAGACTTCCTATGTTTGGGCCCTCTCATTTTTATAGTGACGTTTTGTACATTTGTACGTTAAGTTCACCATCAATATATGAGTGTTTTGATCTCAATTTTGGTGTACATACTCTTATATTTTTTATCGTTCAAATGACCAAACTTGTGGTCAAAAATTATTTTGGGTACCTTGGAAACGACGTTTTGTAAATACATCAATATGGAAAATTTAACCCAAAGTCAGTATCAGAGTCTGTGGAAGCATTGTCAATCGTCAGTATATATCGATGCCTATATTGATGTACATACCGACTGGCATACCGACTAGCATTTCATCATCTACACTGACACCTTCCCCTCCTGCATCAACCATACCAATGATTTTCGTGCCCGCGCTCGCATCTGCAAAGCATTGGTAGACAGCGTCGAAAAGAGACCCATGTCTTGTAGTGTTCACAAAGCTCATAATAAAGATAAATACTAAACATACAACTAGATAATTGAATGGACGTAAGAGCAGTGATTGCTTGACCATCATAGAAAGAATGAGAATAAGCAAAGAGGAGGAAGGTTTATGGGAGATGTTATACTTGAGAAGAAAGTACCAATGTTGTTTTCTCTAAATTTTAAATGATAGGTATCAATCATTGCTTACATTCCTAATCTTTTGTGCTGAATAGTTGCAAGGTTTTTTTAGTGCACTTGTTTCACAAATAAATACTTATGGGGTTTCTCATGCAAGTCACAAACCAAAACACACAGGTTTTTCACACGAGTTTAATATATAGATCCACAATCACAAGATTTTCTATAAACACTTCAAATTGATACTCTTGATGTTTTCTTAGAGATATCTCAAATTCATATCCTCGAGGTTATGTTATAGAGATCTCACATTAATATCCAAAAAAATTCTCTCCTAAACATCTCAAATATTACCATGCAAATTTCACGTTTCTTACCTCTTAATTTCTAAAACTCTAGAATGCGCACAATCTTCATCACTTCAATTATTTAGTTTCTCACAACACTTTGAACTGAGAGGGACAATATAGCACCACAATAAAGAACCATTGAAAACTAGAAAGATGATAGTTTTTGTTACAAAACTCCATTTTTAAAACTTTTTGTATAGAAAATTGCATCCAGGAAAGATCGACAAGGACATGGAGACTTAAAAACAAGGTTATGCTAGAAACACTTTTCGTAGGACTTAGAAGTTCATAAATTCCTAGCTCTCCTCCTACAACTTACTTTGCAGCTTATTTTAGAAGAAAATCAATGTCTAAACAATAGAAAAAAGCCTCTCCTTAGTTGTAAGTTTGAGATAAAGAAGCCTAAGCTCCAACGTTAAAGAAAAAGTGAAAAGCAAGGATTACTCAAATTAAAGATAAGCAAGGTGAATGATATTTAATCATTCACAAGGCTTGCCCAAGAACCAAAAAGCAAACAAAAAAGAATCCACTAAAGATGGTGTGGAGGAGGACTGCAGGAGATAAAGAAGAAAGAGAGAGAGGTAGAGAGGGGGGGATGGTGGGGGGGAGTAAAAAGGTGGAGATGGTGTGTAGGAAGACTTCAGAAGAGAGAGAGAGGGAGTGTGTGTGTGTGTGTGTGTGTGTCAATCCCTTTAAAGTCTGCATTTAAGTCCATACTAGAGCTAATGAAGAGAAACCATGTTCCAATAGAAAAAACACATTTCCAAAATTTCTAAAAATGCCTCATTTTTGCTTTGCCCAATTTGAAACGAAGGCCACCCAGAGGGTAGGCCAAAAACATGGGAGGCTCCCATTGTAGGATTCCGAAGATATTAAGGGAGGCAATTATAATTGGGAGGATATTAGCATCCAAAGATTGTGAAAAAATTCAAGAGATGTAATTTATAATTGGTCTATAAAGAATCCCATTTGAGCTATATTGGCAATTTAAGTGGATGGAATCCATCCACATAAATATCTTGTTAAGGATAATGCTAATGTTATACTAGAACGATCTTCTCTCCCTAACTACGAGTAGTAGTCTTTGTTCTATGAGATATATAGACTCATAGTATCCCAGATCTGACTCCATGCCTACAATCTTAGCTATGGTGTTTGGAGTGTCGATATGTATCTCTTCACTTTTTGACGACTTTCTCCATGGCTAAGTTCTCCACAGGGTTGAGCTCTCCCCAAGCTTCGATCCAGGTGACCATGGCGTCAGCCAGCTTCACGAAATAAGGATCCAACGAAGCCAGCTTTTCCTTCACCTGCTTGGATAACTCCAAGTAGCACTGCTCCACAGTGGTGGCATCCTTGGGAAGCTTCACTTGTTGGAAGAAGGGAATGATCTCTTCCTGCCAGAAGATGCCTTTGTATTCCTTCTTCAGATTCACAAATGGGTTGCTGGCCTTGCTGTGATAGATATACGGTAGGCCGGTCTTCACTCCATAGCCCAAGTGGTCACAAATTACCTGCAAAATGCAAATCCCATCACTCTCTCATCAGCATTGATGTTCGTTCTTCCATTTCTCTGCTAATCGGACAACAAAATGGGCTCGTTCAATATCAGTCGATTTCTACCTTGCAGCACCAGCCGGCCCACATATCATCGTATCGCCCTATTGGTTGACCATCTCCCATCAGTCCGAAGTACATGGCTGGTCCAATCAATTCTCTGTCGAACGCCAGGTTCATCCCACACATGGGGAACAATGTTCCCTTTGGGATGGTCATCACTGCATTAACATATCTGCTCTCACGCATATGCATAAGTTTCGTTTTGTTTGCCCGCATCCGCCCGAAGCAGTTCGAATGTGAGAGGAAAACTGAAAATTCTGAGCATTTCTACCTTGTATTCCTCTCTTGTGGCTTGACTAGTTGGGTTGGAGCGTCGTAATCTGGGATGTTGAGCCACAGCCCATGGGAAATCGCGGTCGGCACGCCCTCTCGGAGACTGAAGGGATAGCCACGTACGAAGTCGGCACCCTTACAGTAAGGGTCATACAGAGTGTTGAAGAAGTATGGCGTCGATGGACATAACAAATTCTTTATATGTTGTTCAAGAGCATTGATCTCCTTATCAGACGGATCCTTGGCGACCTGGATCAACATATGTACATGATGCACCAAATAGTTAAACATCCAACCTTGAAATTAGCGAAAGAAAAAGGTACAACAAAGACTAAGAAGAGATCTAATCTGCTCAGTTGATTGAACACTATATGCACAGAAAGAAAGCTGCACTGAGAGGACAAGCAAAAGGAGTTCCAAAAGATAGAACCGAAGAGGATGCCGTGGGCTTACAAAGCAGTCGTCGTCAATTGTGAAAATGTACTTCTTCTTCGAGATTAGGAAGCCGAAGCAGCGGCAAGCGCTGTCTTTGAAGGAAATGCAGGAGGCCTTGGACCCAAGAATTTTATTGACGTGGTTACGGTTGTAGAGCTCATAGTCGAAGCCTTCGGGGACTTTGATGGACTTGGTTGGGTCACCGTCCTGGACGATGATAAGATGGTAAGGTTGGAAGAAAGGTCGCCACATGTCAAGGAAGTCGAGGTTACGGATGGTAGGGATGACGATATCGAGCTCATCTTTGAGAGCCATGGAGGGAGGACTCAAGGACTGAGAGGTTCACTGAAGTGGCAACCGAACAATCAGTTGGCAAACGGAACAGACGTAGAAAGAAGAAGAAACGACAACTATGACGACGACGAGAATGTAAGACCACGAGAAAAATGACCGTTATTTAAGTACCATTAAAAGAGGTATGTTACTTCTTAATCTCACATTTAAGTAAAGTACTTTCGTCACGACCAAAGACGTGGCCGGCCACTCCACGTGGAAAGAGAACGTTGTCCTTCATTTTTAGACCCCCACGTCCCTTTGCCGGCCACCCCCCCCTATCATTCCCCCCCCCTCTTGAGTCTCTCCACGTTGTGGCCTCCGGAAAGGGGTTTTCCATGTTCTCGCGCCACTTCTCGAGCACTTGCCAGATCCAAGGCACCCTTGTCTCCCTATTGTTGATATCACTTGTTGGGGCCAGAGCTCTCTCGACTCAAGTACAACATTGTTGATGGGTGTAGCTCCTAGCTAGTCTCTAAGAACTAAACTAATGGAGCTAGTACAATTACAGGAACATGTTAAAGGATGATCAACAAAAACCAAATATATTTTTGCAATTGATCTCTCCACATCATTAATCTTTTGGTCTTTTGGCCATTTATTTGGATTTTGGATGCAAAAAACTTCTTTACTTTCTCTCTTTCTTTTTTTTGGGGGTGTGGGGTGTAGTCCTTTAGAATATTAATGCTTCTTCCCTAAGCTTAATGCTTCATTTCCTTACATGCTCTCCATTACACAACCTAGCATAGCTACATGGCTTTGTATAAGTGGAATCCCTCTTGCATGCCTCACATCATCGTCGCCATGATCATGCTTGGCCTCTTCAAGGTTGCTTTTCTTTCAAGTTGTATAGTGACAATCTATATATAAATGGGACTCCCTTGTTTCTACATAAAATACATGTTGCGGCACATTGCCATCACACTTGAAGCATGAGACATTCAAACAAGGTTGTTAAAGGAGAAGACATGATGGATGTTTCTTTAACAATGATCTTTGTCTTTGTATATCCACCAACACCTCAAAAATTTATGCTCTTGAGGGAATGATGAGAAATAGGGTAACATTGCCATCAATCTTGAAACATGAGATGTTCAAACAATGAATTGAAGGGGAAACATGATATATTTGTGCTTCCATAGTCATCCTTGGCTTTGCATCTCTACAAACACCTTGGGAATATTGAAGGCTATATATGCAAGGGGCTAACCTACTACTTAATATGCTTTTCTCATGCTATGAGAAACAATGATAAATGCATTTGTTCATTAGTTTTTTGTCCTAAAGACTGAGTAAAGACTCCTTTTCTACCCCTAAATTTTAGTCTTCCCTTCTAGCATTATATTACATAAACACTTGCCATTCCATTATTCACACCGTTAATGCCCCTTTGAATGGCACTGATGCACTTCATAATATCTCTCAAACTTTTCTCACATTGGATGCCAACATACGACAAGATTTTGTATAATTGATTTGAATTTTGTTTGAAGTGCCAATTTTAAAACACTTCTCTATTTGTGATTTTAAAAGCCCAATTTTTCCAACTGATTCTGGAGACCCAATGTAGTATTGTTGTTACTTTCTACAAAGGCATGTGAGGTTTTGCATTTTCTTAAACTTAGAAACGACTTCCCTCATTCTTTGAAAACAATCCTCATTCTTTACAAAGGCATGTGAGGTTTTGCATTTTCTTAAACTTAGAAATGACTTCCCTCATTCTTTGGAAACAATCCTCAACATGGTAACTCCTCCTTAGGTCAATGTTGTAATTATAATGTGACCACTGACATGATGATAGAGAATAAAATTCTTTATCAGGTGGCAAGGTTAGTAATAGATCATGCTTTTTCTCTTGTTATTTGACATATATTCAAGTAGATTCACAACATTGCTCACCATAGCATTAAATATTACTTTCACCCACCTCATTGATATTTATCTTTGAAAAAGAGCAAAAAAAGAGGACAAGGAGCTTCGATAAACTTGGTATCCCAACTCTATTGTCTTAAAATCTATTTTATTACCAAATAGATTTAGTAATCATGCCAAAGGTATGAAAAATTCTTTAAAAACGTCATACCCATTAGACAATTTCATCTGGGCTACTAATGTATATTTAACTTTGAACTACAATGTCAATGGAGGATCCTTGGTGGATCATTTAGGGATTACAATGTAAGACACCATAATGTTAGTATGCAAACCCTATGTGCCTTCTCATCTAGTTTATCTCCAATAATTTAATTGTGTGTTCTTGTCAAAACAATGAAAAATACTTAGAAAATATGTACATTGCCATACAAATTACTACTAATGTAAATTTTGATTTGAGCCACAAAGTGGAGCATTTAGGGATCCTAGTGTAACCTATGATGGCAGTGAACTTCAATAATTCAAGCTTTAGAATCCCCACATATTAGCAAAATATGGATTTCATAAATTTTTCTCTATATTGAATTTCTTGCAATCCTTGTTTGAATAACAATCAACTTATTCTAATGCAAAAAAGGTTTTCAATGTATTCTTTTACTAGTGTTCTTATTTGCTTTCCATTTTTGTCCATCTAGTAATACTGATATTCCTTAAGTGTAAGATGATCCTTTGCATGATGTAAATCATTCTCCTTTATTTTTATTTTTTAATTTAGTTACAATCAAAGTACAAATGACCTGACTTCCATATGTGATCTTTCTAATGATAACAATTAAGATATCACGTAGCAAACTTACTACAAATATTAGGTCCACATTAATAATGGAGATAAGCGTAGGAGCCTTAAAGCACCTGTATTACAGTAGTAATGGGAATAAACATAGAAACCTTAAATTTGATCTTTCAAATGACTTGGTCCATTCAAGTATCAATTTAACTACAAACATTAGTTCCACACTAGTAATGGAGACAAGCATAAGCACCTTTAAGCACTATGTCACATCCACAAATAGGTAATTGGTTACCCCTAATAGACTTTAGGTATGGTATAATTGGGTACTTATTGCCTTAAGGAATTTTAATTGGGACTCATTTATATTGTACCATATTCATATTCATAGTGGAAAAGGTGTATTTCTTGTACATATTTTATCTCTTCCATCACGAATGTATGAGTGCTATCACACTATTCAACATGGAAGTAGAACTCATGGTTTAGTTGGGGCTAAGTAATGAGATCTTGTGAGGGTATGTTCCTCTTCTTCTACCCCTTTAGAGATTTCTTACTCTCTAGTTCCAAAGATGCTTCTAGTGGGAATAGATATTGAACAAGCTTGCATAGGAGATTGGCTCATGTTTTTATCGACTCTTGATACTTTCAAGCTCACAATTAGTCTCAACTAAGTTCGTTTACTTTGGTGGACACTTAACTTTGTTAGAAACTGTGAACATGATGGAAGAAGCATCATCTTCATTCTATGTCACTGACCTCATTGTGCCATGGCATTTGAAGTTCTTCTTGTCATCTATAAGAATGGAAACCCTAGCCAAATAGAACAAAATAGTCTTATCAGAGATATTTCATGAGTATCATGCTAATTCGACCCTCAAGATCAGATTAACATGCAATCTCATACCATTCTAATCCCAAGGACTGGAATAGCATGAGATTGCATGCTTATCAGATCCTGGGTCAAATTAGCATACAGCCTAGGAAGAGGTTACATGCTAATCCAATCCTTGAGATTGAATTGGCATGATACTTCATGTTAACCCAATCCCAGGGATTGGATTAGCATGAAGCTCTTGGAATTTCAAATAGAAAAGGTAAATTATTTTACAGCAAAAAAAGTTTTCCATTTTTGTGAACATGCCAAAGAAAAGAAATTAGGTTTTTTTTGGGAAATAATTTATGTGAAATCTAAAAAGAATCAAAACGGAATCTAGATAGTCTACTCACTTCTTTGAATTTGTGGCCATCTTGTCTACAAGCATGGGTTTTGGGAGCTGTCAGTGTCGGGAGCATGGAGATGTCAAATTTTGAGAATTATGAAAAATGAGGAATTAGGGCAAATCCTTGGGATTTTATAGACTCCAATAATCAGGTCAACATAAATATTTTTTAAAATTCCATGGCCTATGTTTCGTAAATTAATATAAAATATATTTACTTTTCAAATATGGACCTCAAAAACCTATGCTGTTCTTCGGTTAGTGCTTTTCGGGTTCCATTTTTAGGGTTCAATGAGGATGTACATGTGTTGCCCCTGAACATGTTGTGTTATATAGCCCATGGATTCTATATGCACATTTCATCATTGTGAGTGTATTGATTCCTCTTTGTGTTTGATATATATTTTAGATATCAGTCTGTTTTCTCAACATATGCATGTTCTGTCATGTCATTTCAAAACACAAGTTTCATCAACTCCTCAGAGCCTTTAGTTCTTCATACAACTCAAAAAGTACTTGTGGGCATGTGTCTATCTTTTCATATGAGCCTATTAGCAAGCCAATGGACCTTTCACTGTCCTCATATGAACTTGAGTCTTTCATAGGGACTAAGCTAGAAGAAGTGGTGTATGAGTTTTAGAGTTACTAGGCTAGGTCTAATGTTCATTCTACTTCCACTCGAGCTATGATGAAACCTTTGTCACATGTGATTAATTAAATCAGACATAGGCCTTCATCTCCAAGAGCTCAACAAAATGCATATGCTCCTTCCAAGAACCTAAGAAAGCAAAGGTTGCACATTGATAAAATATTTATGAGGACGATACAATTCTTGATATCTGAGGCTCAACTAAGGGAAACATGCACTACCATGTGTTGTGTTTGAAATTGTTTAGGAAGAGTAGGCTAAGAACTATGAGGACACAATACTTTGGTTTCAATCATGAGGAGAAACATTATTGCTCATATGTAGCAATCACCCCTCTAAAGAATGAGCAAGTTGAACATTCTTTGCAAAGTATGTAGATTTGTAGATCATCCTTTAAAACCATTCATAGATTGGGTAACATAGAGGTAACATAAGGCTTGCACATGCACAAAAGAGGACAAGGTGTTTTAGGAATCCATGTCTGATTGAGACCATTGGACATACGACCATAGCATGGATGGAAAGCTACTTTGCCATGAATCAAAATGATGCCACAATATGAAAATTTGATGGATGATTACACAAGATTTGAGGTTTACACATTATACAAGGACAAGATGCCAAAAGGCAATAAAAAATTTGCAAATGAGGATTCCAAAAGATGTGAAGTAAGAGGCAAATGTGCAAATGCATCTTGTGAGATATCATTTGTATACAAGGATTATGATCACCTTTTCACGTTTGTGTTAATGGGTTATTAACATTCATTAATTACTCTTCCAAGTAGTGTCAAAACTACGTGATAATGTAGGTTACCGGAAAAAATCACTGGTAAACCAGATAAATGTACTGCTGGTACCCAAGACATTACCGACGGTAGAATTAATATTTTCGACAGTAATATTAATTATCCTGGCGGTATATAATACCGATGTGCCGGTACCCAAGACACTACCGGCATATATTGTCGGTATTATATACCGCGATGGTATTATATACCGCTAGGATAATTAATATTACCGTCGGGAATATTAATTCTACCGTCGGTAGTGTCTTGGGTACCGGCAGTGCTGTGGGGTGTAGATTAAGTTTCCTGTGCACCCTGAGGCTATATATTGATGGAAATGATGATAGAGGCTCACCATTCGATCCAGCTCTGGTTCATATCCGGATAAGTTGGGAAAGAAAGTGAACCACAATTTGGATCTAAATAGTTGTAAGGCTAAGTGGGTTAGAGTGAGTCAGCATTCATTATACCTCTGGGTGTGCTTTGCTCCTCCAATTCCGTGTGTCTTGGAGAAATTGTAGACCACGAACACGAGGGCTAGTGGATGCGAGTGTTTTGTTGTGTGTTCTTGAGGGTGCCGACTCCTTGCATTTTGGGAAACTTGCGGACCACGATCATGAGTGCCAATGAATGCAATTGTTAGTGAGCAGTCTTGGCTCTTAAGCTAAGGGCCTTAGGTAAGGAGAGAAGGGAGAGACGAGATGGCAATGACTTAAGAAAAAATAGGACACGTGTTGCGATTACAAATGCACAATCAAAAATGCCTGAAATTAGAAATGCTCATTCACAATCTTCAAGATAAGTTGTGACTAGGCAAACTATGGATGCATCAAGTCATGCCCATGGCAGTATTGATATGCCTAAAAATGTTCTCCGGGTTGAAGAAGGAGTTGTAGAAGAGGATCTCATTGCCAAAATGCACACTACCCCAATGCTTGATCCACCTTGTGAGGTTTTTAACCAAGATACGAGGAGAGGATTTATGTGGGTGTCACAATCCTCTCAACGAGTTGTTCCACGTGCACATGGGGAAAAACGTAAGTCACACGGTCTAGAGTGAGACTTTGTTATTAATATTCATGACCAAGGATGTTTTTATCGAAGCTATGCCTATATATTAATATAAAATCTTGGCAAAAGTTTTCAAGCTCATTTTTTTAGTTTCACAATATTGGTAGAATGTAGTACTTTTTTATATTTTGAATTTTGAATTTTGAAGGAAAAAATGTAAATCCTGGCGAAACTTGAAATTTTTTTACAAAAAAGTTTCAAATCTTGGCGAATGTTGAAACTTTTATTTTTATTAGGGCATACAAACTTTCAAAGCCAATATAACATTTTAGTTTCTTAATGAAACTAACTTGAAAAAATCATCCATGTTCATGACTATGTTGAGTGAAAATGCAAGTATTGTGGAATACAAAAATCTTGGGGAGCACCTCACATAAGGGGCCACTTACTTGGTGACTCAAGGAAGAGCATTCAGCGTTGTGCAGCCCCAGGAGCTGCTGAAGCAGCTCACACCTTGACAGAGAAAATGCAAGCTTCTGGAAAAATATGAAGAAGATCGATTTGGGAAAGTCAAGGTATAAGTGGAGTAAAGTCTGTAAGCATACACGATGACGGAAGTACTAGTGTTGCAGGCTCCAATGCCAGAACTCCTTATGTGGATACTAGCATGCAAGATAGATTGCCACCTATGGATCATGAAGCCAGATCGGCAACTGCTACTTCTAAATTTAGGCAACCCCCATGATAGTTGAGTTCAAGACTTGGAGAATTCATAATATGTCCTTGGTAGATCAATCTTGCGATCAGGATATCCACCGAGTATGGTCGATAACGATGATATGAGAGCTACATGGAATTGCATTGCTAACTATGGGCCGGGCTTCAAGCCACCTTCTTACCACACATTGCATACGTCATTGTTAGATAAGGCATATGCAGAAGAGAAAGAGCACATAAATCGTAGCATTTTTGAGCAACTGCATAACACCGATTGTCTCAGACGGGTGGACAAGCATAAAATGCCATGCTTTATGTGATGGTTATATCGCCATTTGGGGAGGCCTTCCACACATCGATTGATGCCTAACATGTAAAGAAGTTAGGGACATATATTAGCCGTGTGTTATCCAAGGTTATAAGAGAGTTAGGCCCTAAAAAGGTTGTTATACCAATTTATATGCATCAGCATGTTGTACACATACTTTAAATCTTGCATCAAAAGATTGGTATAAACAAGTGCCATGGTTCAAAGAGATTGTTTGTGAGGCTCGAGACATCATCAAGTTAGTACGATTGAAGCAATGTCTCGAAGCAATCTTTATGTCTCATGATGGTTCTACCATGTTGCAATTGCCAACAAACAAGATTTGCCACATACTTCTACACTTTGCAATCTCTGGTGAAAAATAGGAGTTTTCTTATAGAGACTTTTCATTGTGATGCATTTGAATGATGGATGTTAGAGTTGACCGATAGGGCAACAAAGGAGAAAATGCATGACCTAAAAGAAACATTGGGATCCACTGCATTATGGAAATGGTTTGAGGATGTCGCTAATACTATGAAACTTGTTTTATATGCACTTAGGGCATTGGACTCAAAGTCTCCAACAATCAAAAAAGCATGGATGCACTTTAAGAGTATTGAGCAAGCTCTTATTGCATGGAACCCCCCTGCTCGCCCAGGCCAGGAGAATGAGAGAAAACCATTTAATGCTACAAAATGCAAGGAATTGTGGCAATTGTTTAGGCCCCGATGGGAGCAAGCTCATAATCCATTGCATAGTGTTGGGTACCTTTTAGACCCCGAGTGGTGGAATATGAAGTCCGAAGAGATCCCAATTGTTATGCATGACTTTCATAAGGTGGTGCGACAATATTTTCCCCACAAACATGAGTTTGCAAAGTGTTGTAATGAGTTAGCCAAGTATCAATGCAAGGAGGGGTTGTTTGCATCGAGCTATCCTCAAGAATTGGCAGAAACTACATCTGCTTGGAAATGGTAGATGATGAATGCTAACACTATGAGCTTCTATGCCCGATTGCAATGAGGGTTCTTTCTCAGACATGCTCAAACTTGGGCTCAAAAAGAAACTGGAGTCATTACAAGTACATTCATAGTACTTTACAAAATAGACTTCTAGAGGATCAGGCTGAGAAGTTAGTGTACATCTATGCCAATCATAAAATCCTAGAAACACTAGGAGATATGGGATATGAGGAGAAAGTTCCAAAATGGACCTACGATATCCCGCAAGATGCTATACAACCTAAAGTAGTCCCATCATTGCAGATTCTAGAACCCCAAGAAGAGGATGAAACTGAGAGTGATGCTGCAACATTTGAGGAAGATAGTGATGAGGAGGATGAATCTGATGAAGATGAAGGAAATAATATTCGCCTACCACATGGGTCTGAAGATGAGGACATTGATGATGAACATGATGATGATAGTGACTCGTGAATTATGGCAATGATGTCAATAGGGTTTTGAATGTCTCATTGTATTCTGAATGCGTTCTTGTTTTATGATTGCAAGTTGTGGTTTAGGGTTGGATAAGAGTTGTCTTGTCATGCATTGTAAATATCTTCTGCTAAGGGTTTGGGTTTTCATTCTTCCTTGTCACCATCGCATAGGTTTCTAGGTTGTTATGCCAATTGTTGTGCTCTTGACCAAGTTCAATTGATCAAGAGCATAGCAACTGGCATACCACTCTGTCTCATATGCAATAGAATCCTATGCGAGGACGTGAGGAAGAAGCATGTGCAAATTTTAATTTCTTGTCTTTGGCAATACTTATTTTTAGTGAATTTAAAGATAAGTTTTAATTGAGAGAGAGAGAGGGCAAGACATGACTTTAGGATTGCTATAAGAATTGTCTTGCTATGCATTGTAAATGTTTCGTGTTTAGGGTTTGGGCTTTGCTTCTTCCGTGTCGCCATCGCATAGGCTTCTGGGTGGTTATGCCAATTGTTGTGCTCTTGACCAAGTTCAATTGATCAAGAGCATGGCAACTCTGTCTCATATGCAATAAAATCCTATGCGAGGACGTGTGGAGAAAGCATGTGCAAAGTTTATTTTTTTTTGTGTGTGTGTGTGTGTGTGTGTGTGTGTGTGTGTGAGAGAGAGAGAGAGAGAGCGCTTGTGATGAAAGTGCATATAATCATATTTCAATGGCAAATAGAAAATGCTTTAAAAGTTTACTTTAATAGTTTATAATTATTAAAGTTTAAAGTTTACTTTATATAAGATTGCATAGTGTTTTACATTCCAAATTCCAATTGATGCAACCATAGCCTTCCTTAAATTAGTTATCATGAAATAATCATAGCCTTCCTTTATGCAATTAAATTATTTGTTTTCAATTAACCATATCTTTCCTTAAATTATTTATTATGAAATAATATACTGACACTATTCCAATTGATGACGTTAGGATTGCATGTGATGGATTTTTTGATTGCATAGTGCAAAATAATTATGAACATTGGATGCATTTAAATTTTAAATTAATAACTAAGCAGTTAAATCTATGAATCGCACATCATATAGTACACCATCATATAGCTTCAATGAATCATGACCATGTATACAAAGTCTTTATTATTTTCATAATAAAGACTTTGTATACATGGTCATGAACTTCATTCAATGTCATGGTCCCGGATATAGCTTCAATGAACTTTAAACAAAGGCATATATTTTCATAATAAAGACTTTGTATACATGGTCATGAACTTCATTCAATGTCATGGTCCTAGATACAATTGTGTCCTAAGCCCAACACCATGTACAATGCCATTGATACTTGGGCTTTACAAAGTGGACAAATTGACCTAGTTGGTAAGTAATCTACTAGACAATATAGATGAAATTTGTGGCCGCAAGGCAAAGAGTAATAGCTAGTACAATTATCAAACAAGCATTGGTATATTGGACACAAGAAATTGCCTGGGCTATCTGAGGGAAGGGGTTCCACGGCATATGGTTGTGACGATGGATGGCGACAAACAGCTAGCCATGCCTCCACGCTTGCATCTCCGATTAGTGTTGCATGTGCTTCATGGGCCTCTTGCCACAATCGCATGTTGAGTCCTCCAAGCTCTTCAATTGGGCACATAGAGCAATATTCTCATTCTGCAACTCTGGCTCAGTTTGTGGTCTTTCAGTCTTTAGGCGTTGGACCTGCTCAAACCGAGCCACGTTCTCTTTGTGAAGTTGCACCACTTGTTGCTCCAGTGGGCCACTCACACCCTCCAATGCCATAGATAATTGGGATTGGACTTTTGTACGACCATGCGTACACTTGTCCTTGTATGAGGAGAAGTCCACCTATATACCCTTAATGAAGTGCACGTACAAGAATTTGACGAAGTACATCGCCACTTCATTATGGTGTGGGGGCTTTCCATATACCTCGATGTAGATATCCTTGGCATTTTGTCGAATCCGTTCGTCTTGGAAATTGCTTATCTTCTACCTCTCGTGCTGGTCTAAAGCTTGGGTTTGGGTGCTTCCATCTCCCTTTGTTCTTCTGCGTCTACTTCTTTCCATTACATGGTTGCAAAACCAATGCCCATGGTGTCACTTACTATTCAGATACTTATTGGTAATATCTTTAAACAAAAATTGAATTATTAAACATACAGACCTCCAGGTTGAGCGTACATAGATGTACACGCAATAGTCTCTGGTACATGCTTGGGCTTTGCATTGGAAATCTTGCGTAGTCGCTCGAACTGTAACCGTTGATGCTCGACGTGTCATGCCTCCTCTTCAGCCTCCTCTTGTGTCAATGGGCACTTGCTTACTCTTCTGAAGACTTCCTCCTCCCTGTGTGGAGGAGTATCCTCTCCTTGTGACATTTTCCAAAAGTGCAGTGCAGATACTATAGTTCAGATAACACAGTTCAGATAACACAGTATAGATAAATGCCCTAAGTGTAGTATGCAAAGTCTGCATGCATCAAAATCAATATTTGTGAGTTCATCTTGTGTGAGATAGGACACAAGACATACAATATGCTTGATAAAGGATGAAGATGTTACAAATGCCATGCAAAATGTACATGTTGCAATCTTGAATGAATGCTTTCAAATGTTGCAATGTTTACAAAATATAAAAGGTTGTACATCCACAACATAAATGACATCTTTTTTTACTTATAAATGCTTTCAAGGCCAATAATTTTATTTTTGAACAAGAAGTTTATTACAATAAGTTTGACAGACACATGGTGTCTCAAAAATATTACAGGGCAAAAAATGTGGCTTATGTTGCAAGCCTAAGAGCAAGAGACATCTCTTCCATAGGCCTCATAGCCAATTCTCCCTCACATTCCACTCTCTTTACAAAGCACTAGTCTTTGCAGGCGGCTTTCTGTGATCGGCAATGTGATGCATCATTTGTTCATGCGCATGATGTTTAATGGCATTAACAACATGAGAGGGAGGCATTTTTCGATCATTCTCAAGGTAACCCCAGGCATCTTCAAAAAATTGAATCATCTCAACAATGATCCATCCCAATGCATAGGTATCTGCATGGCATGTATATCTTCCTCTTAAGGCTACTTCTTGTAGCTTGGGTGCAAGCCACTTTTTTTGCCCATGCTCTTCCTCTTTCCTGTGAACTCTCTCAGCAAAGTCGGCATTTGTCTCCAAAGACTATTTCTTCATATGCTTGAATGCCTTTTAACTCTTCGATAAGTCCATGGCCATCCCCCAATCTATGATGCCCACTCGGCATCTAGACTTTCCAACAAAATCCAATAAGATGTTTCTTGGGTGCAAGTCTATGTGCATCCACCTTCCTGCATGCAGCCTTGCCAAACCATCCACAAGTGCATGGATGATATGGAGGAGATTCTCACAAAAGACATTGATCCGAACAATATCTTCCTTCTCCAATGTAGATGGGAATTCCCTGCTTGCTGTGGCCATCATATCCACTCCTCCTCTTAGAACATAGCGTGTGAACCTGCCCTAGTCCATTGGCAGAATCTGAAGAAACTGCAATAATCTACCGCCATTAAAGTAAGGTGTGATGATCCACAATGGCTCTTCTCGGGTCGTTGTGATCACATGTACAAGGACTAGGTGTAAAATCTGCATGAGTTGTTCTCTGCTTGCTTCTCGTGTACACATCCCAATATTGCCCTTGTACTTCTTTTTGACATATTCCACATGATATGGCAACCCTACAGCTCCTACCAACCACACTTTAAAAATAGTGCCATAGGATCCTGAGCCAATTTTCTTGCCTACATGGATCTCCCTCTCTGTGACATAGGCCAAGAATGACACTCTGTCTATGTTACTAGCCAAGTGTTGTGCCCTTTAAACCTCATCACCTCTCAATGAATGAGAGGGTGTAGAGGCTGGCTGCTCTTCTCCTACAGCCAAGGACGTAGCTCACCCATAAGCTGCTACAGCCTTCTTTTCCCAGCTCTTAGCCACTATGACACAGCGATCTGATGCAACGACCTTACTCTTGTGCTTGGCACATACACTCATCCATTGTGTCAATTTAAAGACATCAAACTCTTGTGCAAGAGTCATTTTACCAACGGTACTATTACCACTACCGTCGATAGCTAGGTATCGCTGGTCGTATTACTGTTACCACCGGTATGTATTTGGTTTCCAGGTCAAAGCCACCTAATAGCACAAAGCCATGATTGTAACCGTGAATGCGTGAAATACATCATCACAACACGTAATCACAAGAAAATTCACGTGATTACATGAATATGAAATCCTTGTTTGTATATCAAAAATATCCAAGCTAAGGTAGTTCTCAATTATACAAATTTGCACAATGATTCATATCTATTAATCACAATAAATCATCACATTATTCCACCATTGGATTAGATTTGGATGGAAGTTTACATGCAAAAAATAGTTACCTTTGTCCATTCCATTTGTGTCCTCGTGTCCATTTGATATTCAATTTGTTTTTGCGATTGTTGCTTGTGAGAGGTTGTTTCTAGATATCACGGAGCATTAAAGAGTTATTAGTATGGCTTTAGTGTTGCTACTATTTTCCACCTTGCAATCTATCTCCCTCCTCACACAAATCTACTAGGCTGCCTCTAATTAGGCTACCTTGAATTAGAAGTAGTCAGAAGTATTCATGGATTGTGATCTTGAGCTTTATAGAATGTTCTTGTTTGTTTTACACTCCAAGAGGACTGACGGTTGTTGTTGACCTAGATAAGTTGATCGACAAGGCCAATTACTATGGCATGCTCGAAGTTTTCAAATCTGTAACGACTCCACTACAGCTGGATGGCTTATACATGGAGAGAATTGGGGCTTTGCTCTCCAACTAGTAGGACTTTCCTTCAGTTCTTGTGCTGCCCCTAGTGGCTCCCTCTTCTTAGGTCATGGAAGCAAGATTACCTTATATGATTAGGCTCTGTAACACCATCATACCACCCTATAGAAAATTTCAACATCAAATCTTTGCACATTCCATAGTGCTGAATTGAAAATTCAGGTTTACAGCATTGATGAATTATGCCATGCAAAACAATTTCAGGTCTTCTTCATTGTAACTTGTGTTTGTTTTAATTATTGATGAAACATTGCTTGCATGGCTCTCCCAAAAGAAGCACAATTCATGGTTCTCCAAGTGAGTATTTTTCTTGGCAGAAGTTGTTCCAAGTTGGAACAAGTCTATTACATTTAGATTGAAATCAATTACCATGTCTGTCTCATGCCACTTATCTACTCTACTTGATCTCTCAATCTCAATTCAAGGATATCTAAGCAATCGCAATGGCTTTTCTTTGTGGCTTGCCATGGGCTTCCAACTAGTATAGCATCAAGGAAAAAGTAGACAAAGAACATACTATATGATAAGCAATAGCATGAACATTATTGCGGTTTGTTTGGGTAATTGCAAATGTTTCTCCTTAAAGATTCTCTCAAAATTAGGGGAAATCTGGTTGCTTTTAAAAAATGTGCATAAATTTAACAGTAGGCGATTTATCAAAAGGATAAAATATACAATATTTTAGGTTCTTGAAAAATTTTATTACATAGAATATAAAATATTCACTAAAACTAGGCACTCCAACTTCTCATTTTGGAATGCAAGGAAACCATAGTGAAAAGTATGTAATTCAATACACTAAAAGATATTAGAACATATGAGCAAATGAAACATTATTGATTTTTTTCACTCCTTTTATTGAATTGGATCTAGAGCTTCTACATACACATAATTTAACTTTAAAATTCTTGCAGTTAGAATTAAACTAGCATTATTGCTTTTACATGCACATATGAAGCCTCACATTCATTAAATTTATGAAATGATCATGCTTGAAATCATGAAGATCATAAGATAAGTGCAGCAATTCAAATTTTAGTTCCATACTCTAAAAGATAAGAAATGAAACTATTATATACATCATACCTTAGATTTGTCATTTAATTTTGTTAAATTTTGGAGTTACTAAATATTACATTGTTTGTCACATCAAGGATGCCTTGGCTGCTTGAGACACAAACAAAGCACTTCTCTTATATGCAACATATTGCAATGCTTTGGGCAACATTAAAAAATTTTGTATTTTTACAAAATAAGAACCAAAGTCTAAAACTTAAGAAACAAAAATAAAGTATCCATGAACAACATTAAACTTATAACATGAAGTTGTATATCTATGTATTTGAATTCATGGTAAGTATATTTGACTCTCCTTCTGTCACACCATTAGTGAAATACAAAAATAAATTGCATACGACACAAGCTAACCACTTTTTACATCGTGCTTTGATTTTAAAAACATGATGATAAATTATTATGTATACACTACCATGTAACATAAAAAATGTTTGCAAGTTTCCACATGATTCAATAAATTTTCTTGAACTAAAATATACTTTATACTTTACATGGATATGTAAAGCACATAAATGGAACCTATTGAAAGAGTTAAAGCAAGAAGAAAAAGAGCTCCATGCAAAAGTAACATAATGTGAAGCTGCTTTGAGACATTACAATCAATGGTAAATGCTCAAAACTTGTTTATTACAATACAAACTTCAAAAAAAGAAGTATCTCAAATATTTGATTAGTAGTCAAACTTAAATATCCAAAGGTTGGCCAGGTTGTTCTTTGGAGACATCATCTTGAAAAGACAAACACCAAGCTAAAGCTTCAATTCAATGTTTTACATCAAGTTGAATCTTTGATTCGATGTTTTGCATCAAGTTAAAGCTTCAATTCTATGATTTGCATTGAATTGGAGCTTCAACTGATGCAAAACATTAAATTAAGTAAAACATCAAGTTTAAGGTTCTATTTGATGATTTGCATGGAGTCGAAGCCTAGACTTTGTTACGAATTCATCCTCATAGTGAAATCTGTGAGTGATTAAGGTTTAGAAGGGTCATAATGATTGGTCTAATGCTATGTCCATGTAAGTATTGCATGAAGGATAGACACGTGATGTTATTGCATGCATTCTCTTATGTACTAGGTGGTCATGGAGAACTGTTCTCATTTGAGTTGTCTCCAAAAGTTAGTTTGAGGGTTGACTCCCACGAGTTCAGGAAGGTGGCATGGCTCTTGGTCTTTCTACAGAGTCGAGAGAAGGAAAGCATGTGGTTGCTCTTGATCCCATGAGGCAGCAATACACAGTCAGTGATGAAGCTTGATATCATGGGAAGAAGCTCGATGTTTATTGTGTAAGAGTTGTAGTGTGTTGTGTGTGAGTGCCTTTGTGGCCATCTAAGATTATACTAAGCAACAAGCCCATAGGGAAGAGCTCGTGATGATGATTATAATATGAGTTATTGTTTGTGAGAGTTACTAAGTCATTTTCTTTTTCCTTAGATGCTCTTGTTTTCATTTTGGTTCTACATAGCTAAATCTTTTTATGCACTTAGTATTTTGAGGCATATAGCTATCAGTGGTATCAGAGCCACATCACGATAATCATTGTTGTGGTGCTTGCATGTCTCGACCTTCTGTACTATGTCAGAATTGTGAAGCAACAGAGACATAAACGACGTTGTCAAAGTTTGTTAGAGCCACTCGTTTGCTGTTCATGTAGAAAGGGCAATGGAGTATTGTCTTAGGGGTAGAGAAGAAAGGAAAAGAGAGGTCGCATGATGCAGAAATGATTTTGATCTGGGAGCAAAAGGACGAGAAAGCACTAGGCTATCTAGGAAGAGCTTTATGGATATCAAGGCTAGGGCAGCAAACAATTGGCAAACTTTAGAGACTATTTGGAGTATGCATAAAACACTCCAAGTCTAATTTGAAGCAAGACCTATTCGACTTGAAGATTGACTAGAATAAAACCTTGGGAGTCTTTCTTAATTATATGCAAGAACTCCTTTGACAGTTGGTTGATCTTGGATGTTGAGTTGATGATGAAGACAAGAAAGCTATTTTATTGAAAAGTCTACTGCCTGAGCAGTTCGGTGAAATCATGCAAATACTACATCTTGATGATGACATGGATTTATTGGACTGTGTAAGCATGTTGCTAATGAAGAAAAGCGCAATAGTTACACTAACCTTAATGGGAAGGCATATGCTACTAATGATCAAAGGAGGAAGCAAGGTCAAGATAAACATAAGTGCAACTACTATGGCAAAGGACATATTGAAAGATTTTGTTACACCAAGTAGCGCGATGAGATCTTGAAACAAGACAAAGCTAAGGACAGAGCATTATTGGTGGATGATAAAGAGGAGACAACCATGATGGTTGAGGTAGATCACCTCAAAGAACAAGACTGGGCTTTCTGATTCTAGGAGGGTAGTATCAACTACCATGCTCTTTGTCAGTGATCCCTATTGAGGTCTTTGTGAACATTTTGATGGAGTGTTTGTTGTTCTTTGTGAGCAAGTTTTTGAGGATTCTCTGCTCTTTGTGAGCGTGTAGTTGCAGTTTTTTTGCTTTTGATTGATCTCCCATTTCGGATGAGGGAGGGTATGGTAGGAATTCATCTTCATATTGAGATTTGTGGGTGATTAAGGTTTAGAAGGGTCTAAATTATTGGTCCAATTTCTCATTTGAGTTGTCTTGAGAAGTCAACTCCCATGAGTTCAGGAGGGTGGTATGGCTCTTGGTCTTTCTATAGAGTTGAGAGGAGGAAAGCATGCAGTTGTTCTTGATCTCATGAGGTGGCAATATATAGTCGGTGATGAAGCTTGATATTGTGGGAAGAAGCTCGACATTATTGTGTGTTAGTAGTAGTGCACTATGTGTAAGTAGTAGTGTGCTGTGTGTGAGTGCCTTTATGGCCATCTAAGATTTTACTGAGCAACAAGCCTAGTAGGGATGAGCTTGTGATGATGATTATAATCTAAGTTATTGTTTGTGAGAGTTATTGAGTCATTTTCTCTTTCCTTAGATGCTTTTGTTTTCATTTCGGTTCTACATAGCTAAATCTTTGTATGCACTAAGTATTTTGAGGCATATAGCTATTACTAGTATCAGAGCCACGTTGTGATAATCATTGTTGTGGTGCTTGCATGTCTCGACCTTCTGTACTATGGTGGTCAAATGTTAGAATTTTGAAGCAACGAAGAAGTAAACGATGTTGGTGAAGCTCTTTACACATACTTGCAGAAGCTTACTTCAGGGCTTTACAAAATCCATAGAGGTTGTGAGCATTGATTCATCCAAGAAGGACAAACATGGCACTATCCTAGTCAACCTTGATGGCATTAATTTTGCATCATGGCAGTTGGCCACTCGTTTGTTGTTCGTGCAAAAAGGGCTATGGATTGGAGTATTGTCTCGAGCAAAGAAGAAACTGAAAGAGAGGTTACACGATGTGGAAAAGATTCCAATCTCAGAGCAAAAGGATGAGAAAGCACTAGGCTATCTAGGAAGAGATTTAGTGCTAGAATATTTCCACCATCTGAATATCAAGGCTAGTGCTGTAGACAATTAGCAAACTTTGGAGACTCTATGCATGAAACACTCCAAGTATAATTTGAAGCAAGACCTATTCAACTTGAAGATTGGCTAGTCTAAAACCTTGGAAGTCTTTCTTAATGGTATGCAAGTACTCCTTGGATCTCGAGCTGATGATGAAGACAAGAAAGCTACTTTACTAAGAAGTATACCGCCTGATTAGTTTGGTGAAATCGTGTGAATACTATGTCTTGATGATGACATGGATTTCTTGGATTGTGTAAGCATGCTTCTTAGTGAAGAAAAGTTTAATATTTACACTTGGCTTAATGGGAAGGCATATGTTGCTAATGATCAAAGAAGGAAGAAAGGTCGAGATACACGTAACTATGGCAAAGGACATATTGAAAGATTTTGTTACACCAAGTTGCGCAATGAGATCTTAAAACAAGAGAAAGGCAAGGAGATAGCATTAGTGGTGGTGGATGATAAAGAGGATATGACCATGATGGTTGAGGTAGCTCACCTTAATGAAAAGACTGGGCTTTCTAATTGTGGGAGGGCAGTTTTGACTACCATGCTCTTTGTGAGCACAAAGCTCTTTGTGAGCAATCCATGTTGAGCTCTTTGTGAGCATTTAATGGAGTGCTTGTTGTTCTTTGTGAGCAAGTTTTTGAGGATTCTTTGCTCTTTGTGAGCGTGTAGTTGTAGTTTTGTTGCTTTTGATTGATCTCCCATTTTGGATGAGGGAGGGTATGTTAGGAATTCATCCTCATAGTGAGATGTGTGAGTGATTAAGATTTAGAAGGGTCATAATTATTGGTCCAATGCTATTTCCATGTAAGTATTGCATGGAGGATAGATGTGGCATTATTGCATGCACTCTCTTACGTAATAGTAGTCATGGAGAACTATTCTCATTTGAGTTGTCTCCAGAATCGGTTTGAGGGTTGACTCCCATGAGTTCAAGAGGGTGGCATGGCTCTTCGTCTTTCTACAAAGTCGAGAGGAGGAAAGAAGGCGACTGTTCTTGATCCTATGAGGTGGCGATACACAGTCCATGGTGAAGCTTGATATTGTGGGAAGAGGCTCGATGTTTATTGTGTGTGAGTTGTAGTATGCTATGTGTGAGTGCCTTTGTAGCACATCTAAGATTGTACTGAGCAACACTCTTAGGAGGGATGAGCTTGTGGTGATGATTATAATCTGAGTTATCGTTTGTGAGAGTTATTGAGTCATTTTTTCTTTCCTTAGATGCTCTTGTTTTCATTTTGGTTCTACACAGCTAAATCTTTGTATGCACTAAGTATTTTGAGTTATATAGCTATCAAACTTGATGTAAAGCATTGAAGTTGATGTTTGACATAAAGCTTTAATATTCAATTATAGTTTTTGTATCATAATTTGATTTACAAGGCAATATTACCGATTTTCCATGGTTATATTATAGTCAACATTACATAACCAGGGTGTTGTACAACTAGGGGTTGGAGGGGTGCATGTAGGGGTTGAGTAGTAGCACAACCAAGGGGTGTAGGGGTAAGGCACATAGGGGGCGTAGGGGTGCAAGGACCAGTGAGGCACACGGGGTGTAGGGGCAAAGCGGGCATAGGGTCAAGTAGGGTTGCACAAGTGCAAGGCAAGTAGGGGCACAAGGGCTTTGATTTGTTGCATCAAGTTGAAACTGCAACTTGATCCCAATATTCAAATTGGAGCTTAAACTTGATGTAAAACATCAAGATGAAGGTTCAATTCGATGTTTTTCATCAAGTTGGATCCTCGAGTTCATGTAAAAACATCATAGTTTTGAAGCTTTAACTTGAATCTGCAAAAGATCAAATTGAAGCTCAAACTTGATGTAAAACATCAAGTTGAAGGTTCAATTTGATGTTTTGCATCAAGTTAAAGCCTAGACTTGATATAAAAACATTGGGCATGAACATAATATTCAATTGTAATTCTTGTTTCATAATTTGATTTACAAAGAAATATTATTAGCTTTCCATGCTTATATTGTAATCAAACTAGTGGTACAGCCAAGGGGTGTAACCATAGGATGGAGGTACGTAGCTAGGTTGCAATCAAGGGTGTAGCTAGAGGGCAGAGGGGGTATCAGTGTAGGGGAGTAGGGCAATCAAGGGCCTAGGGGCATAGGGTAAGCAGGGGCACAAGGGAATAGGGCGAGCAGGGGCATATGGGCAGGGGCACAAGTAGGGACGTAGGGGGTAGGGGCAAGCAGGTGCAGTGAGGAGGGGCTGGTATAGGGGCAACAAGAGGATAAAAGAGCTAAGAGGGGATGTCATATCTAAGCAAGGGATGGGATGGCATAGCTAGGGGCAAGGGGGATGGCGTAGCCAAGAGGTGCAACAAGATGGAGAAGGGGATGGCAAGAAGCATGCAAAAACCTCTCTTTAAGTGAAAATCAGGTGTGAAGGTACTTTATTTTTCACTTTTGCATCAATTTTTCACACCTGATTTCCATTTAAGGACATTCCCTAAAGCACATCTTCAAATTGTGTAAATCACAATTTTAACCTAAATGATCATGGATTGAGGCTTCGACCTCTCCTACAAAGTTGTAGATTTTGACCTCTTCTACAAAGTTGTAGATAGAAATTCAAGCTTTCTAATGCATCAAAAATATCCCTGACCAAAGTTTAAAAGCAAAAGTTATGACCAAAATAGTGATTGCTACTATTTTTTTGAAAGAGGAGACTCATATTACATAAATCAAAATTTCAGCCTAATAGATCATGGACTTAGATTTTGAACTTTTCTACAAAGTTATAGATATAAATTTAATCTTTCAACATCAAAAATATTTTCAATCTAAGTTTGGGATCAAAAGTTATGATCAAAATAGTGATTGCCGCTTTTTTCCTAGAAGAGGAGACTTAGATTGCATAAATTAAATTTCAATATAATAGATCATGGATTCAAGTTTTGACCTCTTCTACAAATTTGTATACAAAAATTCAAGATTTCCAATTCATCAAAAAACTCATCAATCTAAGTTTGGGATCAAAATAGTGAGTGTTGAAGAGGCGGCTTGTTGTGTCACTGCAAAACATCGAGATAGAGGATAACTATACTCATAGGCACAAGTTCCATTATAAGTGCATCTAAATTTCTTAGAAGCATATCATTTGATAGTGAGTTCAATCTTGAACTTGATGTTGGATATCGAGTGCAAGCTTAAACTAGATGTTGAACATCAAGTCAAAGCTTTGAATTAAAAACATCGAGTTGAAGCTTTGACTTGATGTTGGACATTGCCTTTAAGCTTGTAGTCAATGCCTTGCATCGAGTTTAAGCTTTAACTCCTTTAAGAATGTCAAATTTAACATCTAAAAGGGCTTAACTTGATGTTTGGCATTATTTAAATGTTATTATTGATATTGTAGAGGAAGATGCTTCTTCCATTTGTGAATTTAACCAATACAACCAATGATAATGATGCTCTAGAAAGTCATGAAGAGTTAAAAATGTATCAGAAGAAATTTTTTTGTTACTTATTAATGATCACTTCTCAATGGTTTGTTTGATTTTTGAAATATAGTCTTTGATCCTTACTTCCAATAATAGCACAATTAGCTTTCCATTTAGGATTCATGATTACATTGAATCTATTTGCTTTCAAAAATCATGTTATTTCTTCAAATTTGTTTGTTATTTGAGTTTGGAGAAATATAACTTTTTTGGGTCATTTTAGAAAGTCCTTTATAAAGCACTACTAAAATTTATTTTAAAGGGCCCTTTTTTTATGTAGAATCTTTCAAAGATTCCAAATGTTTCTCCTAGGGAGGAAATATTACCCAAATAATCTATAATGGTGTTTAGGGTGCCCATGGATGGCTTACAATTTTTATCCTTCATTCCAGTCCATGAAATTCATGCTTTAATGCAATAATCTTTAGTGATTGATAGTGCCATGAAGCAAGCAAAAGCTCAAGAAAGGGATCTGGACTATGAGAGGTGCATGTATGAGAAGAGAAGTTTGACTGATAAAATTCTCTAAAAGCAGATAAGTGGATTGTGGTGGAATATTTTTTGTCAAAGACCAAGACTTCATCGTCAATTAGCTCAAGAGTAGCACTACTATCTTGTGTAGTCCTTTTGTATGGCCAACATCTTCCCCTCCTTCAAGATAGCATGTACAACCTGAGAGTCTATTGCTTGAGGTAGAAGCTTTAATCAACATACCTACACAAGAGATGTACCTTGCTACATAAAGGTATCACCAAAGATGAGAAGAGCTCATTGAAATGTGGGAAGTTTCCTTATAATTTTTGAAGGTTGGATCTATGAGTACAACTCTTGCTCAAGGGGACTCTATTGAACATTCATTCTAGATTGCAAAAGTGGTGAAAATTCAAAAGTCTATGCAAAGGAAAGTGAATTCCATTGTTGTGCAATTTGTAATGACTACACGTGCTAATCCATTAAAAGGGAATATTTTCTTGATTATTTGCATGTCCAAAAAGGAAAAGGGAAAGAACCAAAAACTAGCCATGATTGGGTGTTATTGATGTTGAAGAACTTGGCATACTTGTTTATGATTTTTGAATTACAAATGACGGATTCCTAAGGAACAAGACAATTGACATCCTCTTTGAGAATATTCTATCCTATGCCAAAAATTTTGTTGGATCCTCCTCTAGATGCACATGGTTTCAAGTGGATGGAGCATTAAGTCTTCATAAGCAAAAAGAGAATTTCTTGTTCATAGTGCTGAGGAGGATTGGCCATACACTTTTGAATCATCATTTAATCATGATAATGACCTTGATCACGATAAAGTTCTAGGTGTTGATACAGAAGAGGATGCACTTGCAGAGTGAGATCATGCATATATATACACTTTTTAGTTGTGTAATTATATCAAAATTTCATCTTTTTTGGATTATCATTGTACTAAAAAATTGCCCAACTCCTTCGACCATATTAGGGACTATGTATTGTATTTGCTATGAAAAATATTCTTAAATATAGACCTCTTTTTTACATGTTATTTTTTCATAAATAATATTGTGTAATAGTGTTCTTAATTATGAGAAAAAGTCTTAAATTTTGGCTTTTGAAAAGAATGTTCTATTTTGTACTTATTTATGTCCAGTGTTACTTTCTTTATATGCAATAACGTTCTATTTTTTGTGTGAAAGTGCAAGCCCTTGTCCCATTAAGGTGGAAGTGCTTGCTCCAATCATGGTGATAGTCCCTCTCCTTTAGGCATCTTCATCTCTCACTTAGCTCTTGTTATAGATCTCATCTTCCTTTTTGACTTGGTTTATAAGCTCTCCTTTACTCTTTTGACTTGGTTTAAGAACACCTACATGTTGGAGATATCATAGCCAAAGAGTGTGTTGGTGTAAAGTACTATCTAGTACAAGTTAATGTGTGAGTGCCACATGTCCTTATGGGACTTATCCCATATGCACTAGGTGCTAGTGTGTGAGTGAGTAGCCTATATAAGGTTTTCATCCCTAGCCTCTCTCTCTCTCTCTTTCTCTCCCCCCCCCCCCCTCACACCATGTTTCTAACATCGTATTAGAGCCAGGCTCTCACCCTACCATAGCTACCACATCATCCTAACCTAACCATAACCCAAAACCCTAATTTTATTCAAGCCTTTCTTCCTGTAGTTGCCTCATCCTTGCTCCTTTCTACCTCAGATTCAGCTTCATTTCCATCGCTTTTCAGCTGCCTTCCACCCGTTTAGGGTTTCTACACAACCGCTTATCTTTGCTGCCCTCATTCATCTCTATTTTGCAGCTTCTTATGCTCATTTCATCTCATTTAGCCTCTCCACATTGTACGGGTTGACACGCCTTCCAAGAGATGCATGTACTGAATTTTTGACCCTTTTTGGAGTATTCCATCCCATTTTTAGGGAATAGTTCTCAAGTAGCTCACCTATTTGAATGGCAACATGCCATAGATCAAGAGTACAATGCTTTCATAAAAATCAAATTTGTTCTCTATAGAGAAAAATCCCATTGGATGTAAGTGAGTTTACAAACAAAATCTAAATCAAGATGGTATAGTTGACAAGTACAAAGTTGCACTTGTTGCCAAAGGCTACACACAAGAATATGGAACACACTATGAAGAAAGTTTTGCACTAGTTGGGAACTATTAGAATAGTAATAATTAGAGCAAACTTGTTAGGGATAGCTACTACTCTAGCATCACACTTTGATTGGCCTATACATCAAATGGATCTTAAAGATTATTTCTTAAATGGTGTAGTAGCTATAATGTTGTGTTGTCAAAGGCTAGGAGAAAAATTTGCAAATATTTCAAATCCTTATAATTATTGAAGTAAGAACCTATAAAATATCACTTTATCAACATGAGTTCCCAATAATTAGATTATTTAGACCACTCCTTGTACATCAAGAGGTTATAACAATACATATGTCTTATTGTTCTTTATGTGGATGATCTTTAGATCATCACACAAGATCCAATGGAAAGCTTATCTAAGGAGTTAAGAATTAGCTCACATCATACTTTCACATGATCTCAAAGACCTCCATTATTTATGTGGTATAGAAATATGAAGAGGTCATCATAGGATCCAATGGAACTTGGTTATCTCAAAATTCAAATATCAACTCACATTGGAGTTTGTCATGAAAGATCTGGGAGACCTCCATTATTTTCTTGGTAGGAGATGGGCTCATAGCATTGATATCCCTTTCTCTTAGGTGGGTATCCCAAAAACACACATTTTATAGAGCTTGGCTCTAACTTCTTCCTTATCTCATTTGGAACATGCACATAATAAACACAGCTAAACACCTTCAAATAGGCCAAGGTTGGCTTGTACCCATTAAGCTTTTCAAGAGGTGCCAACCCATGTATGGCATCCGTGTGTGTTCTATTCACAATATAAATGGCCATATGCACTGTTTCAACCCAAAACATGAATAGCATATTCATTTCATCCATCATGGCTTAAGCCATGTTACCAATCATCCTATTCCTCCTTTCTGCAATGAATTTGTTGGGGAGTATATCTACAAGTGACCCACCTCTTAATGCCTTGGCCATATAGAAACTTATCAAATTCATAGGACATGTATTATCCATCATTGTTTGTATGAAAGCACTTTCATCCATCATGGCTTAAGCCATGTCACCAATCATCCTATTCCTCCTTTCTGCAACAAAATTTTGTTGGGGACTATATCTACAAGTGACCCATCTCTTAATGCCTTGGCCATAAAGAAACTCATCAAATTCATAGGACATGTATTCTCCATCATTGTTTGTAATGAAAGCACTTATGCAACACCCAAGCTCCTTCTCTATCATTCTCTTAAATCATTAGGAAAAAAGGGAGCTCATTTTGGGGCCCTCGGAGAAATTCACAATTTCTTCATTTTTCTTTCCTCTAAAACACTAAAATATGACATAACTCCACTGATACATGATGCAAAATTTGGTACTTCTGACATCACGACAAGTTTGGAGCGGGCCAAAACCCCCGGAATGACATTTGAAACACTGAAAACGGGCACCTGGATGCTCAAAAAATGCAAAAAAGGCCCCACAAAAAAAGTGTACTAAAGAAGGTGATTTGACAGGCTGGCCCCTAGCTAGCAGCCTATTAAAAAAAGTGTACTAAAGAAGGCGATCAAGGGCCAACCTATCAAATTGCCTTCTTTAGTACACTTTTTTTGTGGGGCCTTTTTCACCTCTTTCGAGCCTTCGGGTGCCCGTTTTTAGTGTTTCAAATGTCATTATGGGGAAATAGCCCACTCTGGATGCACCATGATGTCAGAAGCAACAAATTTTGCACCATGCATTAGATATAATAAAGTAGCTCAAGTATCCTCATTGAATGCAAACTTGACAATATTTCTTTTTTCTTCATTTTTTGTATTTTTTCAACATTACGTTGGCCCTCCTTTGATTGGTGGAGGGCTATTTTCTTTCTAGGCTAAAAGGCCCCAAAATGAATTTTCTTTTTTCCTAATGGGAAAATCACTTGAAAGGCATCACTTTTAATAAGCCCATGCCATCCAGTTGTAATCATCGAAAAGTGATATAGTATCTTGCTCCCTCAGGTGTTGCATTGCTCGTAGGTCCCCAAATATGTGAATGAACTATTTCCAAAGGGTACTTGCTCATTCTCCCCCTCTTTGGAAATGGAAATCTTGTTTGTTTTGCAAATTAACATGCATGGCTAAAATCTAAATGGCCAAATATAGGCATCCCTCTCACCAATTCTTTGGTTTGCATCTCCTTCAAGCATCTAATGTGCCCAAGCCTTTTGTGCCAAAGTTCAGCTTCTTGATCTTGCTTAGGAGAATTATTGGCATACATACCTTGATGTAAATAGGGTTTTCTAGCATCAAATGTGAATAACCTTCCTCTCACTTAACCTTTGGAAACAATCTTGGCCACTTTGCCATTATGAAACTCCTCTACAAGGCATCCAAACTTGTTAAAGCACACTTGATAGTCTTGGTTAGCCATTTGACCAATGGAAGCAAGATTTTTTGTGATTGTCGGCACATATAAAACATCACCCAATGTATTCTTCACACCATACCTATCCCTCAAGGGAATATCACCAATATGAGTAATCTTGTGCGTGCTATCATCCCCCCTAGATATAAACTCCTCGTCGGGCATCTCATCCTTGTGAATAAACTACTCACCATGATGCATCACATGATATGTGGCTCTCAAATAAAGGAACCAATCATAACTAAATGAAGGCTCTTACATGTTGATCATATGCATAGTCTCTTCCACCAACATAATGATTGTATTGTGGTCTTCTGCCATGCACTCTATTTGTGGCATTATGCTTTGCATAACAATCTCACTCATAGTGCCCAAAATTACCACAAAAGTGTTAATTTCTTGCTTGTGAAGTATGAGTGGCCCTTCCTCTACCACGGGGTGTGGCTCTCCCCCTTCCACTTGGCATATAACCACGTCTCAACCACATCCTATTTTGGCATATATAATTGCTTGGCATATAAGCACTTCTCAACCACGTCCTCTTTTGGCAAACTCATTTCTATCCATAGTGTTTTGATGGGCATATGAGGCTCTCCCATGGCTTCTTGGGGGTCCACTTCGCCCACTAAAATCACATCTACCACCTCGGTGATAAAACAAATGATCTCTTCCAATACTTGTGGAGGCTTTGAGACTAAGCTTTACCTCTTTGGTCATGCATAATGCAACCAACTCTTCAAAATTGGGCATAGTGCCTTGCATGGAAATAGAAGTGTACAATGATTTATAGAGGGAGGGACCAAAATAGTCAATGTGATAAACACCAAATTGTCATCTTCTACATTGCAATTTATAGATGCCAAGTCTTCTGTAATTCACCTTATCTCAACCACATAGTCCATGATACTTCTATTTCCTTCCCACATTCCATGGAGTCGCTACTTGAGCTGAATTTTCCTTGCCTACATGCTTGTACCATGTAATCTATGAATGATATCCCAAGCTTCTTTACGCATACTAGCCTTCTAAATGTGAGGGATGAGTGTTTAACAAATGCATAGAGATATCCAATGCAATACTTTTCTTGATTTTTCCACCCATGTTTTGTAGTCCAATTTCAGCTAATTTGTTGGTTCATCCCATGGCAACTCTAGCATTCATCTTCGCTCGTAATTAGTTTCCAAATACCTTTTCCCATTTCCATTCTATAAGACCATGAGCTATAATTAGGCTTGGCCAATTTTTGACCCACTATTTGGGTTACTTGTGTGGTCTTAGCCATGCTTGATTGACAATACTTGCTTCTAAATGCAATTTAGCAAACATCAAATCAATGGCACTTTTGGATTTTTCTGAGCACACTCACTTCAAGTGAGGTAAATGGAATTCAAATCTGAGAATTCACCTTCTTCTCAAGTGCAACCTTCCTCAAATTTTAAGCATCCAAGAGCATCAACTTTGGGCACTAGACAATCCACTTTTGTGCATCAATTCAAGCATGTTCCAATGCACTTATGGCATTCTACACTTTTTATAAATGCATGTATTAGGGCATAAAACGACCCTCAAATGCAATCCAAGATTTCTCTTGCAATATTTTGCAAAACTAAAATCTATCCCACTCTTTTAAGCATCACAAATGCATCCAATTTTGGGCATACACACCCTTATATGCATCCTCCAATTTAAATTTACTGTGGTGAAAGCTTATTTACAAGTGCTCTAATGCATCAACACTATCACCAACCGAGCATATGACCTTCGGTATCAATACTTTTCTTCCTCAAATGTGTAATCTTTTTATTTTGGCATACAATTCTTGCAAATAAATGCTATCCCCAATGGTAAATTCTTCCACTGTGTTACCCATGGGTACTATGCCAATTTTTGCAAAGCACAATAGCAATAATAAATAAAAGAGAGTAGTGAATGCTTACTTGATCTCAAATGGGATGGGCATAAACCTTTTCAAGTAACCAAAAATCCTGTTGAGTATCAAACACCCTTCCTTGACTTCTATGAAAAATGAGGCACCTGTCATCATTCTCTCATTAAAGAAAAAAAACTTAGCAACAACTTTTGTATGCCCTACCTCTTTGCCACATAGTATTATTTGCCACATAAGCACCCCAATGCATAGTACCACATCATCATACTTGGCCCCAATGCCATGTTATCAACCATGTAAGCATGCCACATCATCATGCCTAGCCCTGCCTACCACATCATCACAGTGCCACATCAGTGCCCTATCTACCAGCTCAGCAAGCCTACCACATCAACACAACAATCCTCCAAACAAGCACATCACCATCCTAGTCAGCAAGGCCACATCATGGGGTCAGGCTAGATCAGCAGTGGCACATCAACATCCTACCATGTCATCATGACACGTAGTAGTACCATGTCAGCATGCCACTTTAGTATGTGTGTTTTAAGTACACTATGCCACATAGGAACATTTTTCTAATCAGCATTTGACCTCTCACTGCCATGTCATCACATGTGCCACCTCATCATTTTGACCACCCTCTTGCAATCAAAGTTTGGCCATCCTTCTGGAAGCCATAACTTTTGATCCAAGTGGAATTTGGAGGAGTTGTAAAAAGAAATAATGATCAATAGATTGTGCTCTACACTTTGAGCACCTTATATTTGATTTGTAACTTTTCTACAGGTCAAAATAATTCCTTGTAGCCACCCAATACATAAAAATAAATAAACTAAAATTCATTTTACTGCATTTTCCACTTCGACAGTCTAGTTGTAGAGACTAGCATAGCCATAGAGGAGACTAAACTCCACCAAGCCAAGTAAGCCATTGCCATATCACCCGATTTGTTCTTACTAGTATCGAATATATCATCAGTATACACATTCATACATCTAATACCAGCTTAGTCCCTTGCCATTTGCCAATTCAACACTTTAGTGTGATACTTGGTAGATTGATCTTCCTTGGATTGAGGATTGACATTCTTCTTACACACACACATGCCACCGATGTTAAGTCACACATTGTTGCTATTTTTGGCATTGGTTCCTACATGCATACACATTAGCCTTATACAATCCTGACACATAGTTGTCATCTTTATTGTATAGGCTTGATCATTGGCATACACATATTCTCACATGACTTGATTTCGACCATTTAGTGTAAGCCCATAAGACCCTAGTGGTAGCTCAACCATAAGATCCCAATGGCAATTCTCATAGAGTGTTCTCATGGGGCATGATCATTTTGTACATGGGTAAGCCTCTAGCATAGAACACTAGACCACCTTTACCATGGAGTTATTCATATCATACAGTTGCTAACACACTAGTCATGACCTTGGATGAGATCCATGAGTGGAAAGAGAATCTACTTTGACCATTCATTGCCATGGAGTATGTACCAGTTTATGATGTGGTATTGCGCATCATTGGCCTTGAGAGATTGGACATAGATGTTTCAGACTCTAGTATGGATCAGCCTACTCTTTGTGATACTACACATTTGATGGTAATCCCTCGGCATGAGGTAGTCCTATTGACATTAGCATAGTCTGTTGATTCTAGTGATGTACATCCATCACATTCATCCATGGATGCGACTCCATCTAGTGTCACACAAGATGTTGCAAATATACAACAAGAGTTTAGAAGCAGTGATCATGCCATTATTCAACAGATAAGTCCTTAATATGAGGCACTCACATCTCTAGTAGCATGCAGAAATACATGCCACAGTGCATTCAGCTCCTTAAATGATTCTATTCTAGCATCCATCACTGATTCTTTCACCTCTGACATGGAGCACATCATATCTTTGGACACTGTTTCCATCATTAGTACAGATTAGTAGATCAATCTTCAGGATATTCTAGCATTAGCTCAGTCATGCCACATTGCATCTGTTGTCTCTGTGCTAACATGGACTTAGGGAGAACAGAATGTGTGTGTAGAGAAGCGGCAAAGCTCCACTTGTACTTGCATAAGGCTAGAAATAGTCCCTCTTAGAAATCCAACTTGCATGTTCTACATGCAAGTTCTACATACGATTCCTATACATGTGGGTTCTACATGCAACTCCTACATGCGAGTTCTACATGCAACTCCTACATGCGAATTCTACATGCGAGTTCTACATGCAACTCCTACATGCAAGTTCTACATGCGAGTTCTACATGCGAGTTCTACATGCAACTCCTACATGCGAGTTCTACATGTGAGTTCTACATGCAACTCCTACATGCAACTGCTACATGTGAGTTCTACATGCAACTCCTACATGCGAGTTCTACATGCAACTTCTATATGCAAGTTCTACATGTAGAGAGAGAATGTCTTACAATTCCTACATGCAAAGAGAGAAGCTCTCCAACTTGTATAAATACCTCATAATGGAATGAAGCCCACACTCTTTGGGGCATTGTGGAATTCTACTTTGGTATTCCAAGCAATTGTCTCAAGTGTCCATGCTTCCTTGCACTCCACGTCCAAAAGCATGTCTTAACCTTGTAACTCCTCCTCCCCTCTCCTCCAACCTTGCAACCCATCCTCTCCATCTCCTCCTCCTTCCTCCTCCTCCCTTCTCCTCCTCCTCCTCCTCCTCCCTCCTCCTCCTCCTCCTCCCTCCTCCTCCTCCTCCTCTCTCCTCCTCCCTTCTCCTCCTCCCTCCTTTCCTCCTCCTCTCTTCTCCTCCCTTCTCCTCCTCCTCCTCCTCCTCCTCCCTCCTCTCTCTTCTTCCCCCCATGCTCTTACACCTTCTTTCTCTCTCACTCCTATGCTCCCTCTAAACCCTTAGTTCCTCAACCCTTAATTTCCATGATTGGTTCACATATGCATCATTGTGACCGACATACATATCAAAATGGACATCAATGTCATGACACAAAACATGAAATGTTATAATGACTTCCATGTGCAAAACCCATCCAACACTAACATCCTCACTTGTATGAATGAATTCTATCCATCACACAACTACGAGTCCTTACTTGATATGATCTTTCACCATATCCATACAAGCATGAGCATTGAACTGCTTGGCACATGCTTCTAACATCTTTTGCAAACAATCAAAGAACTGTACTATCAAGAGAAGATATCGCTACACTCTTATTAAACTCCTCCAATGCAGGAGCGTTACTAGTAGATTGCATGAGACTTTTTTCATCCACGTTCATAGATGAATTCCATGTGTTAAGTGTGAAAGGCATAGAAGTTGTTGAGGTGTGCAAGGTCTCCCTAGGCAACACACCCAATAATCACATGATGTTCATGATGAATGAATTATGCATCCCTGCTACGGTCAGCCCAGTAGTACCCATTAATACAAAACGGAGAAACATAGTGTGGTCCACAAAGGAGGAGGCCCAACTATAAGAAATTATTACAAATGCTAGCCCCTTGCCTATACAACAAATTGCTACACCCTACACAAAAACATTTCCCAGTCAAGACACTATGCAAGCAGTTTGCAACAAAATATACAAAATAAGAGCAATTGCATACTACAACGAAGTGTCCATTTCTGTTGCTACACCCACTACGATTGCACAACCCAGTGACATGAGACAGTATCCACATCATACAATTACCCCTAAACTCCCTTAAAACATAAAAGATTTGCAAATCCAACACAAACACGATAAGCTCGAAAAGTTCAGGACACTCCTAGATTCACATGTGTATGTTGTGGCTCCTTGACGTTCAAGTTTAGCTCAAGAAATTAACACCCACAATGAGATTGTTTTTATATGTACATGGCCTTGTGTCTGAGGACATGGCCTTTATAGAACAATGTGTTTGCTCATCATGCTACACCCAAATATAGAACAACAAACTACACACATTCTCAATGAAGAACATGCATATGCAAACACAGACAAAATACACGTGCATGCTAAATAAATTTGAACAATGCTTGGTTTCTAGAAGGATTCCTTTTGCTTAGATACACTAACTCAAATATGAAGGCCGTTTGGGCTACATGGTAGTGTTGTAAATGTATTTATAGATGTTGATAAAGTGCAATGCATACTGCCTTGGTTCATTGTAGGCAATGCAACACTGAAGGCAATGATAAACTAATAATGCAATATGCTCATAGTTATGCTAGTGGGTTGGTGGCCCTAATCTCACAACATGTACACTACACGAGCTACTTGAAAGCCCACTTTACAGAGACAACAATGTGCAAATAAACCCCACTTAGATGGACCACATCTGTAACTTGCAAAAGTTAAAAGAACACCAAGAAAATAACTTGTCAAACTGACATTGACGTTGATATCGAGGATACTTTGTACATGGACACACTAGTGCATGGCATATATACAAGCCAACAAGTTGTGGACTTTGAAGAGAAACCAATAGTTATTTCTCTGTCTGAAAGATTCTGACCTCTTAATATCTTTGAGGATAAATATTGTGAGAAGTTGGCATTCTCGATACTCTTGTATGGTCACCCACATGCATATAACATACCTGCATGGACAATGTACCAAGACATAGTCAAATGAGAGTTGACAAATAAAGATAGAAGGTTTGCATTTAGCGTAGAGAATCTTTTCTTCAAGACAATGAAAGTATTGGTACGCCTAGTTCTTTCATCTATGTGGGTAAGACTACGAAAGGGCCAATTGAGAGGCAAATCATTGCAAGACACAAACATTGAAAAGTTACTACAATCAAGAATTGGATATTGTGATTTCACTTGCCTACGAACATCCGCACTCTACAAGCAGTGATTAAAGTAGAACCTATTTGCCATGGTGCGACAACCAGGCCCACCAACTTTCTTTATCACATTCTCTATAGTAGTGGAGAGGCTAATGAGATCCATTGGTGTCTTTCTTGCAAAGCCTACAAGCCACACAAAATCATAGTACCAGAAACACTGTAAATGCGCATGACATTCAAGAACTCATTTGTTCAGACCGAGTGTTGACATCTCAATACTATATACACATATTCCAAGCCATGAAGACTTTGTGAAGCATGGCATTACAATTTTGGGAACAATTGTGGACCTCTTCTTTGTTATTGAGTTCCAGCACAAAGGCAGCCAGCTTGCTTTGGGCTGACACAGAACCGATTTATGGGCAATGTGCAAATGAAGGCATAGAAGTGTATGTGGACCAGTACATTAGTGCAAATGCTTCAAATCTTGACACAGTGCACAAGGACTGCCAATCTCATAACCACAAGAAAACATGCAAAAGAAGAGGAAAAGGATGCAGGTTGGATTCCCACAACCACCAATGAGGAAAACAAATATATTGCAACCATTGCAAGATACTTCAAATAGATACAAACACAAAGCTAGCTTCAAGAAATTTTCATCCTTCTTGTAACAACAAACAATAGTATCACTTACTATTAATGCATTCTTCGAAACCATTTGCATGTCAAAATATGAGTACATACTACAAAGCAATATATCCCAACCAACTATTTTCTTAAAAATAGAACCCAAAGACATATACAATCAACTTCAATCCAATGTTATCAAGACTATGGGGAGCTAATGCAGACATGTCCTTAACCCACATGGCACCACATCATATTGCACATCCTACATCACTAAAATTGGCAACGAGACCATTGAAACAGTGAAGCTTGCCCTGGCACAAAGCTCACAATCAAATGCACTTGCGAAGGAGAGAATACGAAAGGTTGGCAATGCAATATTAAACACACACACAACAAGCCATATATATACCTAGTATTGGCCCTTCCACTAACAAGCATGACCAGAGAATTCATCTACGTAAACACATGCACAGCAGAGGAACAAACAATATTATTAAGGCATCAAGCACAACTGGAGAGAATGGACTTGTCAAGCACAAATATTTTCTCCAATGACATTATTACAAAGTACTTGAAATGTAAGCCCAACTTCTTGCCAATGTGCCTCGTGACCTTCTCCATAACCAAAGAAAATCAACACCTATGAAAAGACAAAAAATAATACGCTTCAACAATTACAATAAATCTAAAGATCTAGAGAACCACCTTAGAGAGTTATGTCTATTGGACTTGCCATTCCACTCATCGGAACCTTCATTAAATGATCACTTTCAAACTTGGCATGACATGTACGTCGAACACAAAGACATTATTGAAACAAATTAACAATCTTTCAATAGAATATCTTGCTACCAATCAAGTAGTAGTTCAACTACATCAACAAGTTCCAAAAGTGAAGGATCAACGAATGCAAGTGACAAGTTTGACCTAGCAAGAGAAATAAATATGCATACTAAGGCTATTCGAATACAAGACACAGTGCATATTACGTACAAGATAATGGCCAATGATCTTTACTATGCTAATCTTAGAAAACTCAAGTTGGAACAACCATTATGGCAAATACTTTATGACATTATGCTAAAGAAAAGAATCCTCCCAAACCATCACTTGCAATTCTTTTTAAGGCACAAGGAAAACTTTCATGTGGATGCTTGTAGTTCAAGCATTGCTACAATTCTACATACACAATGTCAACTTACTGAGGGCTCTGATGCTAGCTTACACTAGCAAGGTTGCTCATCAAATTGGGGGGACCACTATTCACTCAGCCCTCCACTTGCCCCTTATGACATCAAATTACCCAAGCCTATCTTCTGAGAGACCTCAAGTATTGTCTGCTATGTACAAGCACGTTGAACAAATAGTTCTAGATGAGGTCTCATTGATGGAGTAAAACACGTTCATAGACGTTGACATGTGAGATACAACACAATCACCAAGAGCCCTTCGGAGGAGTCGATGCACTTCTCTATGGTGATTTGTGCCAAGCAAGGACTCAGATTTTCACGGAGAAATCTACATGCACAGCAAAATTGAATTTAGTATGGAGGAACCACATAAGATACTACAAGTGGAAGCGCCCTATGCACCAACAAAATGGTCCAATTCCTAGACATCCTCAATGGAATATGAGTGGGCTCACATACCAATGCAGATCTTTGGATACAAAACAATTTGTACATTAGAGAGCCCCCAATGAAGCACACAGTACCACACCATTTTTATACAAGCGTGGCTAAAGACACCCACAATGACTTCATCTACAACTTCATAGAAGGCCGTCCATATATACTCAAAGCACAAGACATTAGACATAAGACATGCAGTAAGACAATACCTAAATAAATGATCCAAAGAACACAAGTGGGCTACACAATGAACTACATCTTAAAGAAGGCATGCTAGTGGAAATTTTCTCAAGAAACCTCGACATCCATGATGGCATTGTGAACGGTGCGCATGGAATTTTCAAGGGATTAAGAATTAACTCCACCCCATTTGTTGTTTGGATCGAGTTCTACGACAATAGAAGAGGATGATGAGAATGCTCACAAAATATAGCACTATACAATTCTAACACACCACCAACATGAACTCCAATCATGCAAATCATTCGTGAATTCCAAATAGGAAAGAACGACTTGAACATAGTGTCCAAAAAACAACTCCCCATATAACTAGCTACTACAAGAACAATTCATCATTTGCAAGGATTGTCCGTGGACTCTCTCACATTCGACCCCACAAAAATCAAGGCCCGTGGACTCGTTTATACCGCTCTTTCATGTGTCCGAGACCCATCAAACTTGTTCTTAATTCAAAAATAGAGGACAAGCACATCAAAGTCGATAGGTTGGTACTCGAAGAAATTGCAAGGCTTAACTTTCATTCGAAATGGATATTAAACCAAACCACCTTTGAAGAAGTAAATCAATCCACAACTATATTGCCAACTTAAAACTTAAAGACTAAACAAAAGATCCCTCAAAAGCTATGAGAAACTCGCATCCCAGAGCATTCTCAATGCAACAATTTTTTGCCTCCAAGAAACACGCACAACCACATGTACAATTACCAACATCCCACATTCCAAAAACATATCAACAAAAACACGTCTAGGCTTGGTAACATTCTTGAAGAACGGGCTTTAATTAATCAAACACGAGGTTTAATATGAACATGGTTGTGAATGCATGTTGACAATACTTCAAACAAATCGTAACCAAATCTTTGCAATGATAAGTAACTACAAAACACCTATAGCAAGCACAACTATCTTCCTTCAAATACTACCTAAAGCATTACTCCAATCTGTACCACAATCTACAGCAATATACACATTAAGAAACTTCATCATCAAATACAACTCAACTTCAACAAGCATAACACAAGTGAAACACTTCAAGTCACAAAGGAAAGAGAGACAACTCATCAACATTCCCATGACAATTAACGGGTCAATCATCGATCACATGTAAACCAACATAAAACTAGAACACATGACATATGGGACAAACTACATTTACTGGTCAGACCCTTATCTACTCATTTATCTATACTTACTAGAACACATGATATATGGGACAAACTACATTTACTGGTCAAACCCCTTATCTACTCATTTATCTACTTTTTTATCTACACGACATTGCCATCACCATCAACAGCTGGGGTCAGTGGAAACTCCATCCTAGCCGTTAGATCTAACGTCTCTAATAATCGTAATCCCACGCACCCAAGTTAACTGGCTAAATTACCACCACCATATTAAATTTATAACAACATTTAAAAATTCAACTATAATAAAACACATCAAATATATATTACACTGCTAAACACATTGAAACTTAGTTACAAAAACGTCGAAACACATTTTTTTTATTTATCATTGTAAAAATATATACAAAGTAGCTAAATTGGTAATAGGAACAACAGAAGCCAGAAAATGACACAATAAAGCCAGAAAACGGCAACAAAACATTCCCGTAAAAACAACTCCATCAATACCATGCCATCAAAATGGCAACACAGAGAGCACCTCGAGCATCCAATCACACAATCAACTTTTACTAATAAACTGTGGAACGCAGTTGTTGAAAACAAGTCCATTCAACATAGCAATCGGACTCGACGATACTGAAGACCCAAAGCACGAGCAGCCACAGGCGACACATGGCTCAGCTCATCCAAAATTCCAACATCATCCTCCCAATCGTACAATGAGCCATTGTCCACCAGCACGACCACCGAAACCACATGGAGAGGAACATACAACATCATCCCTTTGTGAAGAATTAACCAAGCAAGACAAGAGCTGCAATTTAACATTGTTACAGGCCTTCAATTTTTTATCTCATCTTTGGGGTCTTCTTTAGGGATCAGCTTGATAATGTCACCATTGATGTGAAGGGGAAGAAAACCTTTCATTGAACTTTCTTGCCATAATAGTAATAAATATGGGCCAACTAGTTCCCAAAAAGCCTTGTAGAACTCAATAGGTAACCCATCTTCCCTTGGTGTCTTACTATCTACCATGATTGCCACAACTTCTTTCAACTCCTCCAAACTGATGGGTCTCTCTAAGTAGGGTAGGTCAAAAGTTTTAATAGCCTTCTCCCTTCTAATTTGACAAAGTTGTCTTGCTCTTTGAGTATCATCATTAAGAGGACATGTGCTAGAAAGTAGTTCTTGAAAATTATGCTGGATGTATTTAATATTACCCTCAATGTTATTTAAGTGGGAACCATTTGGTTTTTTGAGGAGGGGAATCTCCTCTTTACACCTTTTTCTTCTGATTATTCTGAATGTTTCCTTAGTAGGTCTATCAATCTTGCCAGCCCACCACTCTCTATAATAAACTTTGGAATCATTTAACCTGATCTGTTATTGTTTTCTGAGATCTTTTTTTGCCTTATTCAGTTCTGCATGGGCCTCCTCATCACTAGCTTTGGCTTTTTGTTCTAAAGTTCTAATATTATCTTGAATGCAATCCATTCTTTGAGCTCTAATCTATGCCCTTTTCTTTCTAGCTGCTCTTAGAATGTTTTGAGTATCCTTGACAGCAAGTGCCCAAGCATATGAGGCTGTGGTGTGCTTAGAGAAAGCACTATGCCAAGCTTTATTTATTAGAGTTTGCACACTCTTTAAGTGGAAGAGTTTAGGGTCAACTTTAAACCAGGAGGGCCTTCTCTCACCAGAGCCAAATCATACCTCAAAAAAATAGGTTTGTGATCTAACAAGCTTAAAGAGGAGTATGTTTCCACTCTCAAAGATAGATGACTGTTTAATAAACTTTGGGAGACAAAGAACATGTCTAATCTAGCCTCTCTTTTGTTATCCCCAGCTTGACTGTTGCACCAAGTAAAATCCCTACTTGTGCTCACATCAATCAGCTGCTAGTGTTCTTTGCACTTTTCCCATGAAAGCAATTCAGAACCTCTGATGCATGTGCCATTTCCCATCCATCTGTCTATCTTGTTCACTACCATGTTGAAATCTCCCATTAGCATGCAGTTGCCATCTCCACACTGTAGATATTCCCATAAAGCCCTCCTTTCTGTAGCTAAATTAGGAGCTTAAAGAAAGATAACTTAGAGATTAATCCCCTTCACACAACATTGTAGCATTAACCATCTATTGTGGTAATCTATAGTGACTTGTGTGATGCTATCTTTGTAGTGGGACAAAATTCCAATAGCTATGCCCACTTTGACCTCTTCATGTGAAGTGTAGTACCAAAGTCTTCTTCTATCTATCACTTTAAGTCTATCCTCAAGAGTATTCCCACAAGCCTTGACTTCTTGCAATGCTAAAAACAGAGGTGATAAAGAGTTAGCTCTCAACTAGAAAGCTAACTCTTCACTCTTGCCAGGGTCCATAAGCCCTCTAACATTGAGAGACAAGAAGGTCAACAATTTATCTAACATTCTTCTTTTGCCCCTTTTTAGCCTTGGGGTTGCTGCCTTGGATTGTCTTCTCTTGTGTTGTACCACTCTCAATGCCTTGCCTTGACTAGTGTCCTCCTGAGATGGTGCAATGATTTGAGTACCCTTCCCTTGATCATCCTTTGATTCTTCCTCACTACCTTCTAACTCTTCCATGGCATCTTCTCTATTGACATCTTCCTCAAACTCTTTGGACCATCTAGACTCTATAACCATGTTATCATCCTGGTTGACATTGTGTCTATTCTCTAGACTCTCTTCTTAATTCTTGAGAGGATAAAAAAGTTTTTATTTATTGTTTTTGCCTGTTTGAGATCATTTTCTTTATCACTAACTCTAGGATACTCTAACTAGTGGGATGGCTTTTAGCAGGGGGATTCTGAACTGTAGGTACCCACTTTTCAGTAGGAGAAGATTGCTTAGCAACATTGGATTCTGGTTCTTTGGCTTTAAATCTCTTTATAGGGCAGTTTTTAACCACATGAGTGGACAACCCACATAAAAAACAGCAATGAGGAAGATTTTTATAGGTGAGGGGCTATTCTCTAAAAACGCTACCATTTCTGTTGAGGATAGTGAGAGTCTTAGGCATCTCCTCAGCTATGTCCATCTTAATGCAGATCTGAGGATCGCCTCTAGGATTGATAAAGTTTTCTTGCTCTACACCCAATACTTCTCCCAGACCACAACATAAAAAGGGAAGTTGATTGCATAGATAAAGAGGTAAATCAAGGAGCTCCACCCAAACTGGGATCTTGGTTGATCTAGGGGCATTAGGGGAAAACTCCTTGGACTACCATTCTAAGTACAAGGGATGGTTCCTAATAGCCCAAAGACCATACTGCATTGCTCTAGAAGCCATCTCAAGTTTTTAAAACAGAAAGACAAAAAAGCCTTTCTTTAGGAGTCTTACATTCAGCACATTTATCCCTTTCCTAATCCAAGACTCAATCTTCAGTAAGGGGAGGTTTGACCCAGGGCAAAAAGCCCATTAAGGCATGGGTTCTTAGCCATGCTAGAGAGTCTTGAAGTAGATTATCATCCAAGAAAGCCATTATAGTCTTACCTTCTCCATCTATTTGATCCTCTCCATTAGACTCTTGTGCTCCACGAGCATCGGGTTGTGCAGCATGCTTGGGTTCTGCGATGCCTGATGGTGGGAGGTCCTTAGCTTCTTCCTCGTAGGTCATGGGAAGCCTTGAATCTCTCAGAGCTTGCCTAATATCTCTCCTATCTCCTCATTGGTCTTTACTTGAAGAGTCTCCATTGGCTGAGGGCAGGCCGTTGTCATTTGCATTTGCTCTGTCTCCACTAGTTCTTACTTTATCAGCTCGTGTGGTTCCTCCTTCACCACCTAGACTATGTGACTGTTTGGAGGCAGGGCTACTAGAGGCTCCTGCAGCTCTTCCTTCACCAATTTCAATTGCATCTCTACACTTGGGAGTCTGAGCAGGGTGGGCTTTGTGTAACTCTCTGGCAGCCATGGACCCATTTGGACCGGGAGCGCTAGGAGGAGCACGCGTTCCTGGGGGAGGCTGAAGAAGCCACCCCGTGGCTTCTGAGCTGCATGCGCATAGAGGGTTAGCAACAAGTGTAGGGAAGCAAATGTCGTCGGATATATTCAGGTTGTCTGGCAGCTGGGGAGAAGCACATGCACCGAAGTCACAGGAGAATTTTGAGAGAAAATCCGGCTCATACAGACAATGAGGTAAGTCGAAAGAGACACCTAGTGGGTTAATGGGAGAGGAAGAGTACAGGTATAAAGATCTATCATCACCCTCAAAGGCTCCTTTGTCGTCGCTGTCTCCATCATCCTCTGTCTCTATCGTATTTCATTTTCATAGGCTATGATCTTTTAGAAGTTTGGTTTAATAAAAGACAACTGAAAATTTAGAAGTTTGTGTGTGTGTGTGTGTGTGTGTGTTGGTTTGTACATATATGTTTTTCACATTTTTTTAAAAAAATCCTCAATGTTTGAGATTTATAAATGAAACCTTAAATTTTATTAAATGCAATGTATGACCGCAACCTTGAGACCCAATGGAGGAAACCGGGGCCCATCGATGATCGATTGGAAACCAAAAGTCGGTTGCCCCAGTTTTTTATTGGAATCGATGACCAGCACCAATTTGCAACCGTTGAGATAGTTGGGGGAGGCGGCGTCTTACATGCATTGAGTGTGCATTGGTTCGTGGAGGCAACGTGATTGTGTCGTGGTTGTGTGATGCATGGTGGTTGGTGCATGTTTGCGATGGCTAATGTTTGTATTTTGTTTGTGTTATTTTGGATCGTTGATTGCTTTTGATCTAACGGATGTGTGTTGGTTATAGTGGTGTGCGTGGTCTCTTCTGATTGGTTGTTTAAGTTGTTTTGTGATTTTGGATTTGCATCATTAGATTAGATTGTGATTGACGGTTGTATAATTCTTGTTTGTTGTTTTGTTGTAGGTTAGTCATGTTAGTGTGCTTTTGTTGGTGATCTCTGCAGGTGGTTGGTCATGGGTTTCGCGTGATTGATGGAGGGTGGTCCTAAGGGATTTTTGCTGTGCTGGAGCATGGAGGGTGTTGCTGGAGGGAGTACCGTTTGGATTTTCAAGGTTGGTTTTGTTCTTTTGAATGCTTTGCAGTTCACTCCCATTTTGTTTATAATGGCTTGGTCTCTGAAGGTGTTCGCTGCGGTTTATGGGTTTTTTGTTTCGGCATGGATGGTGTCGATGCACATCTTTCTCCTTGGGGGCTTCGAGCATTCTGCCTTCTATTGTTTTGGATGGTGGTGGTAGTGGGGAGGTTGGGTTGGGTGCAGTTTCTCTTGCTGATGTTGTTGTCATGTCTTTTGCAGCGACTTTCCATCCGATTGAGGAGAATGAAGAGAGGGTTGTTGATGAAGGGGGTTCAAATAGGAGCGTAGCTAAAGATGACTGGGCTTGTCATCGTTTTGATTTGTGGAGGCTGTTGAATGGATTTGATGCTAGTGTCCGGTTGGAAAACCTAGCTTAGAAGGATCTGAACAAGATATACGTGCTTTTAGTTACGAGTTGTGAAGCTTGATGGTACTTTGTGTCCTCTTGAAAGCTTGATGGGAATGTTTCATTGTATACTTTCCATCCGATTGAGGAGAATGAAGAGAGGGTTGTTGATGAAGGGGGTTCAAATAGGAGCATAGCTAAAGATGAGTGGGCTTGTCATCGTTTTGATTTGTGGAGGTTGTTGAATGGATTTTATGCTAGTGTCTGGTTGGAAAACCTGGCTTAGAAGGATCTGAACAAGATGCTTGGGCGTTTTTAGTTACGAGTTGTGAAGCTTGATGGTACTTTGTATCCTCTTGAAAGCTTGATGGGAATGTTTCATTGTATCCAGTGCATGATAAGGAGGGAGTAGGATTTGAGGGTGGCTTCTTCTGGTGTTATGGAGGTTCCTTTTGACATCTACAAGAATCTGATGTTCAAGTCCAGCCAGTGTGCTCTTCTTATGGCAATGAATAGGTCTATTTGATCTTCTTTTGGTGTGGAGAAGGAAGATGATTCGGTAGTTGGTGTTGGGGAGGAACAAAGAATACTTGAGGACATAGAATTTTCCATGTACCACCTGCATGGAGTTTAAAATAGGTTCGCTGATTATTGTCTCAAGATTTTGCATTCGGGGAGGAAAAGAGCTGCACTGTATTCTGAGGGCCAGTTTCATTAGGAGTAAGGACAAGCTTGGTGATCATGTGGAGTAAGTGGTGTTTTGTTTTTGTTTTTTCATTTTTTTCTTGTATGTATTGCGTTTGATGTCTATTGCTTGTGTGGTTGTAGGTATAATGTACGCATCATCAAAAATTATGGTGTCACATTGAATCGCTACCAAAAATGTTTAGTGTGCGGGTGCATGAATCTGATGTTGTTCAAACTTATGATCAGTTGGTTCGGCATTTGCCTGCTATTCAGGATGGTGTTCCCAATTCAAAGTTTCTTTTTTTGCAGGTTATTGAGAATTTTGCTACAGAGGTAAGTATGTGTGTTGTGTGAATGTTGTGATTGTGTTTTGGGTGCATCTGACTTTGTTGTTTTTTGCAGGAGGTTCGGTTAGCGAGAAGATGCTCAATAAGCTTGTCCTGTTGATGCTTTATACTATTGGTGGTGACGTTTTTGGTCAGAGAAAAAATAAAAGTGTTCATGCTTCAAGTATCACGCGTTTGAGTTTGTGTCAGGTACTTGAAGATGTGGGGCAATTGGTTATTGGTCATAGGAGAGCTTCGAGCTACCACAAATATGATAAGAGTAATTCGCTTAAGATTGCTGCGCAGTCTATAATTGCTAATTGTTATGACGATTTTGGAAAGTTGAAGAAGTATCCGAAGGATAATATGAAATTGTATTCTCAGAATGTTGATGGGGTGCTACTTTCTAAGGTTTTGCCGGTTCATGTTTCTAGTTGTGGATTGCCTTTAGGTTTGTTATGATTGTAATTCGGCACTAGCTCTCCTAGAGACAGTGCTTTAGGATTGACTTGAGTGGGAGTTTTATGATTATTCTTAGTTTTAAAGGAATTTTTTTAGGAATTTCTAAAATTCTTAACCTCTACTTTTAGATGGTTGTTGGCTTTCGGCTTTTAGCTTATGTGTGCTTTTTACCCCCCTCCAACATGGCTATAAATCAATTCAGGGCCTCCACTCTCCCTCCATGCTTGAGCTCTCCCTAGAACCATTGCCTTAGCTTCCTCCAACTACAAGTCTTCAAGTCACTTCAAGCTTTTCAGTCACTCATCCAGTCTCTCGTGTTCATTTGTGAGCAAGGCACTAAAGCCGATTTGTCTGTTAACTGTTGAAGTCGTTGCATAAAAATAAATTGCTATCCAGAATGCCGTTTGCCAGAAAAGCAGGTTCACTTGTAAAAAAAAATCTGTTTTTCTCTGGAAAGGGCTTTATGCTAGCCCAATGGGCTTTATGCCTAGGGTGAAGAGATTATCGTCTACTGGATCTGTTTATAAAAATAAAGTTGACATCAGAACTTTGTAGGTATCATTCGTAAAACCTTCAAGGAAAAATAACACCGATTTACCTTTCTGTTTTAGATTATAGTTTTTTAAAAAAAGGGCAGTGACATTTGCAATCAGTATGAGAGCAAAAAAATAACTATAGAACCTTGGCAAAGCCTAACGGATCTTGCTAGTCCTCAAAGCGTTTCTTTTTTATTATTTCTTACTAAACAATCGACAGTGTCTGAAGACTGGTACAACCCACAAGTTGGAGCCAAGTGCTTTAGTGCATACATGCACCCTTATTTTATTTAGTGTGTTAATGTTTTTTTTTTGGTTTTAGTTTGTGTGGATCTTCCTACAGGTGGGAGTGGATGTGGTGTTACTGACGCTGTTGTTGTTAACATTGGTGGTTCGGGTCTATCAGGTATTTGTTGTGTTTTTTATTTGTTGGTATTGTTTTTCTGTGTGTGTTTTGTGTTAGTGAATTGGAGTGATTGTTTTTTTATTTTAGGACTTACAGGTGGAGTTAAAAATTCTTCTGGAGGAGGTTACTATTGTTCCCGTTGATGGTGGCATCGCTTTTGGTGGAGCAGTTTCTCCGATTGTTGGTTCAATTTGTTCTGGTGAAAATGTTTCTATTGGGATGGATTTTTCTCGAGTTGGTTATGTTTTAGGTGGAATTTGTATTGGTGGTGGTAGTTCTGATGCTGTAATTGGTGGGATATCTGCTGATGGTTCCATTTCTGCTGCTATTGATGTAGTTTTGAAGAAGTGTGTGGATGCGGAAGATAAGGTTGCGGATTGTGGCATAGATATTGTTGGTTCGATTTATCCCCCTCTCTCTTAGTTGGAGCTCCATCTCTAGATCTGATTTGAGTGCCTGCAGAGCCAACGGCGCCGTCGATAGACTGTGAGCGAGTAGCACCCCGACACATGGCGAGCGAGCGTGTGAGCAGTCTTGCGTGTCGGTGGCCTGCGAGGCATGCATTGCGACACGTGGCGAGAGCTGACATAGGGCGTAGGCATAGAGCCTAATGGGCTAAGGCAAACTACAGTCACGCTATCATTGTGTATGCCACAACATGTGGTGCAACGGTGCCCTCACTGGGATGGCGTAATAGTACGGGGCCACGGGTAGCATGACGGGCCACCTCGGCAAGGCTCCACCAAGACCCGCATCGCTATCACCTGCCCTAGTCCCCCTCTACATTTACTTCACCCAGGCAAGCATTTACCCCTACATCTATAGACCCTTCTGCCATCGGGATGCGTGCGAGGCACACCAAGTAGACACCTAGCGACACACACTGTCCTCCATGCCACCTCAGCATTTATGCCTCTGCCCCCTTCAATCTGTGCATCTATCCCCCATTTTGGTTGCCACGTGTCATCGACTCGCCATCTAGTGTTCGCTTTGTCTCTTGTCGGGTGTTGTGCCGTTTGTCTAGGGAGCCGCGCCACATGTCTTCTCGTCTGCGAGCATTTACTCGCATGTGGGTAGACTGTGGGCTCTTGCAAGCCCTTAGATCCATTATGATCTAGTGGTTGAGGAGCTGGTGCACTTAGAGCAGCCTGTTGAACTCCACCACGTGTCCACCATGTCTCGCATCGTGTGCCACATAACCCGAAACCATCAGATCCTCCAAGATCAACTACTTTGCTCCTCCTCCCAGAATCCGAACCTCCTGCTCTCTTACCGAACCTCCCTCCTCCGAACCTCTAGAATTCATCCGCAAACCTCCAATCCCTGCCACGGGGCTGGTCTAGGATTAGAGCCTATTCCCACTACGAATTAGGTTATGTTAGTGATCTTAACATAACCGATTCAGTTAAGTTAAAGTTAACCTTAACAAGGGAATTGCATTCCCATTGGTAACCCATTATGTTATGCACTAAGTGATCCTAACAAAAGAATTCGGGGTATTTTTCATACAAAATGGTTTATCTCATCAATCCAAAGTTGGTCCTTTAAAGTTAAGGTCACAATGGATTCTTCTTTTCAAGGCCTTTCAAACGAGTACCCATGCTGTATAGTTCCGAGTTGATCTTGACCATGAAAATTTCTTAACAAGAATCTTGCTTAAAGTCGCATTCCCACTGCTCACCCTTAAGTTAACCATTAAATTTTTACATTCCAACTTCTTTCTCTTCATAAAAGTCCTTATATTTTGAAGAGGTTAAATTTACAAGGATTTTTTAGGGGCCGTTAGGAGGTTTAACTTAAGTAGACTCTCTAAGGCAGGGTTCAGACTAGGCCGACGGCCATGTTCCAAAATGCAATGTGAAGAGGCGTGAGCACCCTTGGACCAATAGCATACGTGGGCTCGGACATGGCAGCCAAAATATTTGTCCGTGGGTTGAAGGCCGCCCATAAGATGGCTGGCGGAAGAAAAAGGCTACAAGACAGCCTAATTGGGGATTGAACCCAGGACCCATGCATCAAATGCCTTCCCATCAAGCCAATCAAATTTGCATGCCATTATTGCCTCTTACTTTGCAAATTTGCATGCCATTATTGCCTCTTACTTTGTATAAGCTTTGTCCACCAGGTAGTGTGAACTACCACACCGGCGGACATGGCTTCAAAATGCTTCACAACACCAGTGTAGGCGAACCTAGTCTAAACCTGCCCTAAATGGCAATGGGAATGCACAATTATCGTTAAGTGCCTTAAGTAGTGCTTCCTGGGAATGGGCCCTAATAGTCTCCTTAAAGAATAGAAATAGAGAGATTATCCCATCGCGCGCTGCCTCTAGCTCTCGTCTCCTCCCTGTCTCTGCTCTACATACTTACGGGCCAGAAAGTTTTCGAATCAGGAACCTAGAACATTGATTACATTCACTCGTGCTTAGGTTAATCACGAATCCTAACTAATATATGGCACCTACTTGGCTTGAATATTTAGGTTGCTAAATAGCAAGATGTCTTCCAAGAGGAGTTTTGAGAAACGACTCAAGCACACAGACCAGGAAGATAAACATTACGACGACGACGACGAGGAGGAGGAAGAAGAAGGCGACTCACAGGATAAAGTCGAAGAAGAAGAAGAAGAAGAGGATCAGGAGGAGGAGCTTCATCCACAGACAAGGAAACAAGGCTTTTCCAGAGAAGAAGATGGCCTCTTGGAAAACCAGGACGACCAAGACCGCGATTACGAGTGGCGTTTTGGAGACGAAATCGATCCTTTGGCCCTCGCAGAAGACGATGCAAATGAAGCGCAGCCGTATCAGCAGTTCGAACGGCTCGAGTATGAAGCCCTTGCCGCTCGAAAGAGGAAGCAGTTGGCGGAAGAGAAGGAGAGCCAGAAGAAAGCCAAGGATCAGGAGCTGTTTGGCGCTAGCATTGACGAGATATGGGAAGCATCAGGGTTCGGATTCGGTCGTGGCAAGAAGCGCACGAAGAGACGCAAGCGAAGGTCATCCAAATTGAGCTCACAGGTAAACAAAAAGCTCGGAGAAGCGAACCTTCTCTATGCCACGAGCCGATTTGAAGATGCATTGAAGCTTTTGAAGGAAGTAGTTCGGTTAGCACCAAATATGCCTGAGCCTTATCACACCCTTGGCCTTGTGTACAATTCGATGGGCAACAGGAAGAAGGCGATGATCTTTTACATGCTAGCCGCACATCTCACACCAAAGGATGTTTCTCTTTGGAAGCGGCTTGCTTCCTGGTCCATGGAAGACGGAACTACAGGGCAAGCCGTTTACTGCCTTAAAAGGGCCGTGAAAGCGGATCCAGAAGATGTCCATGTCAAGTGGGAGCTTGCTTCTCTTTTGGCGGAGCTCAAAGATTACGGCAAAGCGGCAGAGACTTATGAGGCTATCTTAACGGCTCACCCCAGCGACGTTGAGGTTTGCAAAATGGTTGCAAAGTTGCGACACCAGTGCGGAAGGATTGAAGATGCTACGGTAGTGTTGAAAAAACTGCTAGATGAGCACCCAACAGAGGCTGATTTGACGGTCGTGAATCTTCTAGCTGACTTGCATGTGAAGAGCAAAGACTTCTCGGCTGCAATATCCTGTATTGAACATGCTCGAACAATATATTGTGCTGGCCAGGGCCTTCCCCTTGATCTCGCAGTAAAAGCTGGGATTTGTCATGCGCATCTCGGAAATGACAGTGTTGCGCAGCGGTATTTCGAAGCTTTGGGAAAGGAGCAAGCAGAAGAGTTTTCAGACTTGGTTGTAGAAGTTGGGGATGCATATATGGGATTGGAAAAGCAACAAAGCGCTCTCAAGTATTACAGCATGTTGGATGGAATTTCTTCATTTCAGGATAAAAGTTTGTGGATTAGAATGGCCCAATGCCATATTGCGATGAAGGAGCAAGCTGCAGCAGCAGATCTGTACCGTAAGTATGTAACCGAAGTACCTCTTGACATTGATGTACGTATAACACTTGCATCTTTGCTTTTAGAGATGAACAGGCCAGAGGAAGCTTCTAGTTTTCTTCTGCCTGCCCAGACCACAGAGGGTCCAAATGAAGAGCAACCGTGGTGGCTGGATGGAAAGGTTGTATTGATGCTTGCAAAAATCTATCATTCAACGAGCAAATTTGACTTGTTCCTTGAGGTCATCGTACCCTATTTGCAAAAAGCGCTGGATGTTGAAGTACAAAACCAGAAGGTCAAGGGTAGAAAGCGCCTTCCTAAGAGCGTGCTCTTGGCTAGAGTGAAGTGGGTTGATGATGGCGGGGGACTTGATGATGCATTTATGCGTTTCAACCCTATAATTTCTGGTGCTGAGAAAACCAAGGTATCCAGGGCCAGAAGGGCTCTTGCAAAATTAGAAGCAGAAAAGGAGGAAAAGAGAGCAGCTGTGCTGGCTGCAGGGCTAGATTGGCAAAGTGAGAATGAATCTGAAACCGAGGTGATGGATGTAGAACCAAAGGTGCAACCGGTTTCAAAATTATTTGATGATGAGGAACATTATCAGATCCTAGTGCAGACCTGCAAGGTACTAGTGACAAGGAAGCGTTATGGTGAGGCATTGGAAATCATCAATCAAGCCTTGAAAGTTGGTCACCCTAATGTCATCAATAAACGAGAAGACCTCCGATCCATGGGTGCAGAGATTGCCTTCAAAGCAAGAGATGCCAAGCATGGCTACGAGTGTGTTCGCTACATTGTACAGAAACAGCCTTACAGTCTCACAGCTTGGAACTGGTACTATCAAGCTATCTCTAGATCAGAGACCAGGGTTGCAAGGCATAGTAAGTTCATGCTAAGCATGCGTTCCAAGTACCCTGACTGTGTCCCCCCTATGATTATTGGTGGGCACTCTTATTCAATGATCAGTCAGCCACAAGGGGCTCTGCGTGAGTACTTGCAAGCCTATAAGCTGCAGCCGGAAGACCCATTTATCAATCTTTGTATAGGGGTTTCCTTTATCAACTTATCACTTGGATTTCGGCTGACAAACCGAAACCAGTGTGTACTGCAAGGGTTTGCATTTCTCCATAATTATCAGAAGTTATCAGAATACAGTCAGGAGTCCAACTACAACCTTGCACGAGCTTACCATCATGTTGGTTTTGTAACAATAGCTGTGAATTACTACGAAAAGGTTCTTTCACACTATGAAAAAGATCACCCTATGCCGGATGATGGTTTACAAAACGTTGAAGTTTCAACCAGCAAATCAACCCAGGGTTATTGTGATTTGCGAAGAGAGGCAGCATACAACCTGCACTTGATATACAAAAAGAGTGGTGCGCCGGATTTGGCTAGACAAGTGCTGCGAGACTATTGCGTCCTGTGAAATTATGATGGTCTATAGAAGTCACTTTTGTGTCCTTTACAGAGTGACTATCCTTGGGCATTTTGTAAATTGGTTTTCATCTCACATCCGCCATAGTTTTCAAAGGCGTTAAAAGCCTTTTTTTCCCGGGAAATTCATTCAGAAGTTCTTTTGGTAAGAAGTTAAGTTGTAATTCTTGTGGTAATAACATTGGCTATAGGTGAACATGTAACCATGTTTTGGAGCCTACTTAAGGCTTTCTGTCGATGCTTCTAGCAGGTACTTGCATCAAGTGTAGATAAAGCTAAGCACACGTCTAGCTCACAACTCAAGCTCAGACATCGGGTTAAATGAATAATGACTTTCGCATCGATCACCAACCTTGACCAAAAGTCATCTAATGCAGAAGTTTGTTGCGAGGATACTACACACTACCTTTCTCGTTTCACACGTGTGCACACAAGCAGATAGAAACACTTTCAGATCACAAACAGATGTAACACCTGAAAGTCCATGTATATAGTCAATAGTTGTTGCACACCCCCACCCAGGTTTGGTACCAAGACGGGCACCCTGTGCTGCACCCTCTGATGTAGGGGCTTATGCCTCAGTAGGCTTCAATAGCTGCTCAAAGATGAGCCCTTTGCCAGGCTCACTGTGAGTGCCAAATGACGCCAATTCTATACGGCACAAAGTCGTCCAAAATGTCTGACCAAGCCTAGGGCTAGACCAACCTAGAACAGTCCGATTGGCCCTCAGACTGACTGGACCAGGGTCTGCTGCTGACCAGTCTGTGGGACAAACCAACCAGCAGCCAGGTCTGCTGACCTGCTGCTCTGTCCTGGCCCATGTAAGGCCCCAGTGCTGGTGCTATTCAGCAACTAAACAATCCCCAATTTATGGGGCAATCTAACAGCTCACAGGCCAGCCAAAAGGCCAGCCACCTCAGCCAACCAAGTGGCCAGAAAGACCAGCTGGTCTGGCCGACCAGTTGGCCGACCAGCTGGCCGACCAGCTAGGTCTGGCCTATAAAAGCATAAGCTCCCACACTCCTTCTGTCAGGACAGGACCTGCAGCTGCTCCTCATCTCCGCCATCTTTTGCTGCAGGCCCGCCTGCTCCATCTACCTCTCCTCTTCAGATCTGCCTCAACTTCTGCTTCTCTGCCCCAGATCTGCTCCTCTGTTTCAGCTCTGTCTCTTCTGCTCCAGATCTGTCCTATCCTACTCCAGATCTGTCTCTTCTGCTCCTCTGCCCCAGATCTGCTCCTTCTGCCCCAGATCAGCTCCTTTTCTTCATCATGTTGCTATTCCAGATAGCCTGAAGGTTCCTTCCTCAGAGCATGCTGGTTTTCAGCCATTTCCTAGGGCAGCTCCAGCCCTTCATCATCCTCGTCATCATTGAGCTACACGGAGGACTGCGTTACGCTCCCTCTGCTGCTATCTTTTCTACTGTCTCTCTACATGGAATCATCTTTCTGATTCACCTCAGCCACGGTCCTTCAGACACGACGGCTTGAGGTTCTTGTATTCAGTTTTTCATATTACCGACAGGCACTATGTTTTCTGAGTTCCGTTCTTCAGTTGTGTCTGAGTATTGTCTACTTTTTGATCGCTCCACTGCAAACCCTACAGTTTCTCTATATGGTATCAGAGCCATGGTGATCTAAAGACCCCAGATCTCTGGTGATTTAAAGATCCTGCTTCTTCATGGAGACCATAGGTATGGGGAGCATAACTCCTATGAACATATCTTTTTCCTCTTCATTCCGCTGCGCACTAAGGGAGAGAACTCCATCTTCTACTCCCATCCCTCCCTCCCTTTCAGAACACCATCTTCTACTCCCATCCCGCCCTCCCTTTCAGAACTCCATCTTCTACTCCCATCCCTCCCTACCTTTTCGGTTTCCGGCTTGACTCTCCCCATTCCTTCGAAAGAGGGGGTCATGATCCTTCACCGCTACCACCATCGGCATCGACTTCCAGGATCTACAAGTTCTCCCTAGGCGGGACCCTTTCTGTTCAGATGTGTCTAGATGACTGTTGTTTCGAATCTTCTACCTGCATGGAGGCGGGGATAGACTCCTCTCTCCCGAGGTCCAAGATCGGCCAGACACTGGCTCACTGTTCAGCTCTGACCTCTCTGGATTATTAGTACTGCTACAACAAATTTGTTCTTTACCTTAGCTCTTTCCTCCACCTTTCGGCAGTGAGAGGGGGTGGCTTATTCTCTCAAGCTTCACAGTGTTCTTATTTCTATATGGTATCATATGTGTAACTCAGGCACTTGAGGAAGTGAACAATTCCCTTGCAAGGGCACTCCTCTTCTGACTGCTACAACAAATTTGTTCTTTACCTTAGCTCTTTCCTCCACCTTTCGGCGGTGAGAGGGGGTGGCTTATTCTCTCAAGCTTCACAGTGTTCTTATTTCTATATGGTATCATATGTGTAACTCAGGCGCTTGAGGAAGTGAACAATTCCCTTGCAAGGGCACTCCTCTTGTGACCTTCTCTGCATTTTTTGCATTACATCCCTACACGAAGCTCCAAGCTCACAATGACTGCCCCTCCAAATTGGCAATTGAGAGGGGGTATTCAGCAACTAAACAATCCCCAATTTATGGAGCAATCTAACAGCTCACAGGCCAGCCAAAAGGCCAACCAAGTGGCCAGAAAGACCAGCTGGTCTGGCCGACCAGTTGGCCGACCAGCTGGCAGGCCCACCGACCAGCTGGCCGACCAGCTAGGTCTGGCCTATAAAAGCATAAGCTCCCACACTCCTTCTGTCATGACAGGACCTGCAGCTGCTCCTCATCTCCGCCATCTTTTGCTGCAGGCCCGCTTGCTCCATCTACCTCTCCTCTTCAGATCTGCCTCAACTTCTGCTTCTCTGCCCCAGATCTGCTCCTCTGTTTCAGCTCTGTCTCTTCTGCTCCAGATCTGTCCCATCCTACTCCAGATCTGTCTGTTCTGCTCCTCTGCTCCAGATCTGCTCCTTCTGCCCCAGATCAGCTCCTTTTCTTCATCATGTTGCTATTCCAGATAGCCTGAAGGTTCCTTCCTCAGAGCATGCTGGTTTTCAGCCATTTCCTAGGGCAGCTCCAGCCGTTCATCATCCTCGTCATCATTGAGCTACACGGAGGACTGCGTTACGCTCCCTCTGCTACTATCTTTTCTACTGTCTCTCTACATGGAATCATCTTTCTGATTCACATCAGCCACGGTCCTTCAGACACGACGGCTTGAGGTTCTTGTATTCAGTTTTTCATATTACCGACAGGCACTATGTTTTCTGAGTTCCGTTCTTCAGTTGTGTCTGAGTATTGTCTACTTTTTTATCGCTCCACTGCAAACCCTACAGTTTCTCTATAGGTGCCTATTGCTGGGCTGAGCTCCAGCACTGCAGGGCTTGTACCAGGTTGTGTACGGTATATACCCTAATCCTGGGCTGTGCTGCCCATGTGGCTGCCCAAATAAACACCATCAAGGATATTCCCATGCTGTCCGTGTGCCTGCAGTCCATAAATTAATCACATGTTTCCATGTGGCATGTACAGAATATGCCACGACACCTAATCTACACCCATGCATGCCTCTACAAAGTGTCAAGCCCCTTTGTCCTTATATCGGGCGTCACAGGTGGCCTACTATTCCAACACCCCTCTCAATGGCTGTCTCCCATGCAAGTTGATATATGCCCTAATCCAGGGCCTTTGCCAGCCCCCTGTGCTGCCCATGTGGCTGCTGAAAATAAACACCACCAAGGATGTTCTCATGCTATCCATGTGGCAGCCTGGTTGCTGCCCATATGGGAGCCCCATAACCTAATCACATGTTTTCATGTGGCATCTACAAAACATGCCCACATGACAGTGTGCCTATGCGAAGTGTCAAGCCCTTTGTCCTCAGCTGGTGTCTCACAGGTGGGGCATTGACCTTACTATTCCAACACCTGCACCCCTCTCAATGATGGTTGATTGTCTTCCATCATATCAAAGAGATGCTCTATCAGCTCCCATTCGGAAGCTCTTGGGAAAAGCTGAAGGCGTGTGGCAGCCTAGTTGCCAGCCCATAAACCAATCACATGTTTCCATGTGGGATGTACAGAACATGCCCACATGAACATGCCCACATGACACCATGCCTATGCCAAATGTCAAGCCCCTTTGTCCTTATATGGGGGCTCACAGTTGGGGCATTGCATTGACCTTACTATTCCAACACCCCTCTCAATGACAGTTGTCTCCCATCAGATAAAAGTGATGCTCTATCAGCCTCCATTCAGAAGCTCTTGGGAACGATCCAAAGGTTTTTTCATCATCTTTTCCAAGATCCCGCACCTCTTGTACCTCCAATCTTGCTCCTCATCGTACTCGAATAAGTGAGACCAACCCAGAACACTGGTACAATCAGAATACCACCTGCCAATGGCTCGAAGTCATGAACACGTCAAAGTCTTCAAGATACCAACACATGAACAGGTCCATCCAATCATCCCCATCAAGGGAAGAAATCGGATACTTTAAGGTACCAAGCATATTGGCCTGTTTCAAGTTTCAACCCTTCAAGCCATCTCTGTTTTGAAGCAACCACATGGATCTCGCTGTATACGTTTCAAGGATCTACAAGTGGCTTCCTTCTAGAAGCTTTGGAACTGCTCTAGCTGCCTTTGGAACCAAGCTGTCGTTGAGATCTCCACTCAGGTTCAAATCTTGAACCCACCAAGTTCTCCTATAATCCCTCTTTTTCTCTTAGCTTGCCGATTCCTGACTCAAAAGCAGTTCACCATAAGTGTCCAGCATCATGCCTATGATATGCCTCCCTATCACCTACGTCTGTCAGCATCACCATCTTTACAGAGTCAATGACTATTGGAAAAGTCGCCTCCCCATCTATAAGCCCCCATATGTGGAGAGCATGGGGGAGGTGTACTTGGGGATGGTTTGGCTGCCACATGGATTGCAAATAGGCTGTCATGTGGACAGCACAAATAGGAACAGCCGACTCAGCCTGCTGACAACCTACTGGATCTTATAAATTGACAAGTCCCAGCAGTCCTGAAACCTCTGATGTGCAAGCAAACACAAGAACACACACACACAACGTGAGAAACTGAGCAGGCTGCTCACCACCCAACCATGACATCTACGGGATATGATCCCGAATCAAGAGATGTCCCCTCCGAGCCACGAGCTGAGCTACTGGCACGAACTCCCAACCAGATCCTAACCAGCCTAGTGTCCCATACCACCAGGTGGCACTGTGAAGCCTGGGATTTGCTACTGGGCCTTGGGCTACGCTAAGATGCAAGCGCGCGTCCGTGACTCAATCCAGGATCAGTCCTAGCACCTGGGAACGAAACTTGCTCCCATCGGCTCTCTAAGAACTGAACCTCTGGGCCCCTTATATAGACTCGGGCCCCGAGCGTCAAAAATAGCGAAGATCCCTAATTGGTTCGTACCCTTGCCACTCAACCCAAGAATCAAGCCTGCCTAGCTCTAAGCCTCCCCAAGCTACCTGAGCTAGTCTTGTGTACCCAGTACACGTCAGATACCAATCCGTGCACATGGCATACTTCCCCTCCTCTAAGAACTCACTCCTGAGTTCGCTAAAAGACCCGGAAATGATCTTTGGAGGTTTTGTAATGTCTCCCATGTTGCATCCTCCTCAACACGATCCTTCCACTTGATCTTGTATTCTGTGATAGATCGATTACGAATCTGTCTGTCACGAAATTCAAGAATACACTCAGGTTCGTGTGGAATAAAACTCAAATCTGTAACTTCTATTATCTCTTGAGGAGAAACAAATTGCTCATCCGCACCCAAGACTTCTTTCACTCTACTGACATGAAAGACTGGATGTACTTTAACATCAGGAGGCAATTCTAGTTGATATGCAACTGGTCCAATTCTTTTAATGACCTTGAATGGACCATAGTATCTGGGGGATAATTTCGGAACCAACTATCTGTATGACTCAGTTTCACATATGGAGGCAATGGAGTACTCACTGCCTTCCCCCCCTCCATATTGAAACGCTGCAATACTTTTGTAACATACTCTTTTTGTGAAAGCCAAAGGAGTTTCCTACTCCGATCACGTGTGATGCGCATACCAAGAATATGACCTGCAAGTCCCAAATCCTTCATATCAAAGGCCTCATGCAACTTGGCCTTGAATGCATCTAGCTCATAAGTATTCTTGCTAGCCAATAGCATATCATCCACATATAGTACCAGGATTATCAGGCTATTATCCTTAGCCCTTTTAGTGTAGAGGCAGTGATCAATTTCACTCCTTCTAAAACCCTAGGACCGAATGAAAGCATCAAACTTCTGATACCATTCTCTAGGTGCTTGCTTAAGACCATAGAGACTCTTCTTCAGCTTGTAAACTAAATGCTCTTTGCCCTTTTCTTCAAAGCCTTCCGGCTGAACCATGTAAATTTCGTCATGCAAATCCCCATGCAAGAAAGCTGTCTTGACATCCATTTGCATAAGCTCCATATCCTCTACTGCCACTAGTCCAAGCATGCATCTAAGTGTGGTCATCTTCACAACCGGAGAGAATATCTCATCAAAGTCCACACCCTTCTCTTGCTTGAACCCTTTAGCAACCAAACGGGCCTTGTATCTAGGCACATCATCACCTGTGACCTTCATTTTGTAGACCCATTTACATGGCAATGCTTTCTTTCCATGTGGCAAAGAAACCAAGTCCCAAGTCTTATTCTTCATAAGTGAACTCATCTCTGATTGCATAGCATACTCCCACTTGCGTTGATCCTCACGCATCATAGCCTCTCTGTAGCAAGAAGGCTCCCCGCAATCAGTAAGCATCACATAGTCTACCCCTGGAACAAACCTATCAGGCGGTCTAGACACTCTAGATGATCTTCTCAATGGCATTTCAGCTTGCTGTCCCACTTGCATATCAGCCACATTTGGCTCATCATTTCCACCAATAGATGATCCATCATCTACCCTTGATTGTATACCTGTGGGAGTACTTGCTGGTACCATTTCTTGCACATTTGGTGCATGGACAGCTTGCTGTCTATCAACATATGCAGGTGGATTCACATCCTGGAAAGTGATTCTCCTCATTTCCACATTCCTCATGGGTGCCTTATGCATCTTCTTCTCATTGAAGACCACATCATGGCTGCGTATGATCTTCTTTGCTTCTGGATCCCAGAGACGATAGCCCATCTCTCCACTTTCACCATAACCTAGAAAGATGCATTTCCTAGACTTAGGATCTAGCTTCTTTCGAAGCTCTTTTGGCACATGTGCATATGCCTCACACCCAAATATACGCAAATGAGAGTAAGAGGGCTTCTTGCCACTCCATGCCTCTTCAGGAATACCACCATCCAAACTCTTACTAGGTGATCTATTGATCACATGCACTGCAGTCTTCATTGCCTCAGCCCAAAAACCACCAGAAAGACTTGCATTGGAAAGCATGCATTGCAACCTTTCTTGAATGGTACGATTCATCTTTTCTGCAATTGGATTTTGCTCTGGAGTACGAGGGGATGTGAGCTCCCTCTTGATCCCACGTGTATCACAGAAATGCTGAAAGTCATGAGAGAGATACTCTCCACCATTGTCAGTCCGTAGGCATTTAAGCATTCTACCTGACTGATTCTCAACCAAGGCCAGCCATTTCTGAAATACCTGGAACACATCACTCTTCCGAGCTATAGCATAAGCCCACACTTTCCTAGTTGCATCATCAATGAATGTCACATAGTATTCAGCCCCGCCTAATGACCGTGTAGGCATGGGACCACATACGTCTGAATGCACCAAACCAAGCATTTCAAACTCTTTCTTTCCCCTTCTTTTATGGGCTGATTTAGTCTGCTTCCCATAGAGACAGTGCTCACAAAATTCAAAATCAGAGAAACTCAAATGCGGTACATAACCCAAACGGCATAAGAGTTTCATTCCATTCTGGCTCATGTGCCCCAACCTGCAATGCCACAAAGAAGTGCTTGGCTGCTCGGTTATTGCAACAACATGATCAAATACCCCTGATACATGTAAGGGATACAAAGTCCCACACTTGGCACCCCTGGCCAAAAGCATAGAGCCCTTCTGAATTTTCCAACTCTGAAAGCCAAAAGTGGTGTGAAAACCAGCATCATCTAGCTGACCCACTGAAATAAGACTCTTGGTCAGCTTAGGCACATGTCTCACATGTTTCAAAACAAATGCAGACCCATTTGCAAAAGAAAACTTTATGTCACCTGCTCCCACTATGTCACATGCATAGTCATTTCCAAGATGCACACAACCTGTCTTTCCACTATCATAAGTGGAGAACCATTCCCTATGGGGAGTAACATGGAATGAAGCACCAGAATCCAAAATCCAATCCTGGGAATATGCATCATCTGAAGTGGTAAGCAACTCTGCAGATAAACTAGACATGAAGAGAACATCATTGTCACTATCATGTGTGACTGCATTGATCTCCTCGATCTTCACTTTTCCTTTGTCCTCCCTTGGACTCTCTTCCTTTTGATTTGCACCCCAATTTGCATTCTTTTTCTTATCCTTTTGCTCTCTTTTCAGCTTGTAGCAATCCTTTTTCATATGGCCCTTCTTGCCACAATGGTAACACTCAATGTTCCGTGCCCTGGATTTGCTACGGGACTTCCCTCTTTCTTGGGACTTCCCCCTGAACTGTGATCTGCCCCTTTGCACATTTAAGGCTGCATCCTGCTTGTTGCCATCCATAGACTTCCATCTAATCTCCTCGGCCAACAAGCTACCCACAACATCATCAAATTTCAGTACTCCACCAGGTGCAGAGTTACTGACAGCTGTACGGAAGGTATCCCATGAGGATGGCAATGAACATAAGAGGAAAATGCAATACAAATCAACATTTGTGATGGGCAAAGTTTGACCATACACTCTTATGAAAGCATTAAAGGAACTTATAGATACACCACTCTACAAATCTAACAACATCACAATAAACAACAATTGGTACAAGGACATGTGCTTGCAGGAGCAACACCACAAACTAATTATGATGCGGGCGAGGATGAGGGTGGTTTCAATGTCATGGAAGAAGATGACATAGAAACAGACACATTAGTGCATAACTTGGTTACCGCATAGCAAGTTATATATTACGAGATATAAGCAATTTATGTAGCCCCATTTGAAAATCAAAGGCCATTAGGTATCTTCAGAGATAAGCATAGCAAAGATTTGAATTTCCCGTCCCTTTTTTTTGGATTCCCAAGAGCAATTAACAACAGCAAACTAACATATTTCGATATAATAAAGTGGGAGACACCTCACCGGTCACTAAAATTTGCTCACAACATTGTTAACCTTTTTTTAAAAGCGATAAAGGTTCTAATCCACTAAGTCATGCAATCTATATGGGTGCACTTAAGGAAAGGTACACTAAAGAAGCTACTATGTGCATGAGACGTTAAAAGCAACACCAACATTGAACAAGTATTGAGATCAAGAATTGGATATAGGGACTTTGAAAGCCTACGCACTTCCCCTAACCACAAGGAAAAACTATGCAAAGAAGCCATTGTAATGATGCATTAATTGGGACAACCATGCTTCTTTATTACCTTCCCGTGTGTTGAGCGACTGTGGGAGCCCTTGGTTAGCACCCCTAAAACAACATACAATAAAGGAATAATGGAAAACACTCAGCTGCTACTGGTAGATGTAGCAGTTATTATGCACCTGGTAAGACAAAATCCCACCTTGTTCATGCGTTACTACATGCACAAACTATGAAATATGATATAGCTACTGTGCAAAGACCACTCCATAGTTGGCAGCATTGTTGATTACTTCTTTGTCACAGAATTCCAAAGCAGAGGCAGCTAGCATGAGCATGGAATATTAAGGATTGAAGAAGCACCAAATATGATTCAAGCAATGAAGAAGAGCTGGTAGCGTTTGTGGCTGAACACGTGACATGCAACAAGAATTTTCTAAATGGAAACATGATAGAAATACAGACCCATAAACATACAAAAACATGTATCAAAGGCAAGAGAAGATTTTGCAGGTTCCATTATCCCAAACCGCCATTACATTCAACAATGACAAAAGTAAGCAAAGGGAAACCTATCTCTGCATCTACCAAGAAATACAACATATTGGCATGAGTATGACCACATCAACAAAAAAAAAAACAAGTATGAATAAAGTAATGTGGACACCAAAAGCAAGCAATAGTTGCCTCTACAAGTCAATACAGAGTCTCTGTCATGGTTTTGATTATCAAGATACTTTTGCTCCCACAACTTGACTAACCACAATTCGCAGTGTTTTGGCTTTAGCTGTCCAAGGAAGTTGGCCCGTGTTTCAGATGGATGTGAAATCCACCTTTCTAAATGGAAATCTCAAGGAGGAGGTATATGTGGAACAACCACTGCTGCGACTTCTGGTTGCGGACAGTTTTTTGCGCTCACCTGTGCGACAGTTCCGACAGTTCTTTGGACTGCGCGACAGTTCCGACAGTTCTCTGGACTGTTTTTTTGAGCCCCTGCAAAAGAGTAACAGCAGATCCCGCGCCCCCCTCTCTCTTTTCTTTCTCTTCTCCTTCTCCTCTCCTCTCCTGCCCAATCCGAGTCACAGAATCCAATCAAGATGTTGCCCTTGGTATAGGTGATGCCATAATCAAGTGTGCCTTTGATGTATTTCAGCACCCGCATCCCTGCCCTCCAATGGTTCTCCCGGGGCTTATTGGAAAACTTGCTTAGTACACCAGTTGCAAAACTGATGTCCGGCTGTGTGTTGCACAGGTAAATCAAGCTGCCCACAAGCCTTCTGTACTTCGCTTCATCCACCAGTGATGATGAATCCTCGTTTGAGAGCTTCGCATCAACCTCCATAGGGGTACCAATTGTCTTGCACTCAGCCATGCCAAATGCCTTTAGTATCTCTCTAGCATGCTTCAGCTATGAAATGAAGATCTGTTTCGGCTCCTGCCAAACTTCAATCCCCAAATAGAAATGCATTAGACCGAGGTCTATTATTTCAAACTCTCTTCCTAGCAAATGCTTCGTCTGCGAGATCTTCTCTTCATGGTTCCCTGTTATGACAAGGTCGTCCACATAAAGGACCATGATCATACACCTACCTCCTTCTCTAAAGATATACAAATTTGCATCAGATGGGCTACTACTGAACCCGTTTTGTAGAAAGTAGGCATCAATTCACTGGTACCACACTCATGGGGCTTGTTTTAGCCTGTAAAGTGCCTTCTTCAATTTGTAGACTTTACCTTCTGAACCAAGGATCTCAAAACCACGGAATAGGGAAAAGCTCAAAAAATGACTTTTTCTTTGAAAGCTCTTAACAGGCTCTCGAAACCACTTCGCAAAGCCAAAGTGACTTTTCCAAAGGTTCCTCCAAGGTCTCTGCACACTCGGATGCAAGTAAAGTCACCCACAAAGCTTCCCACAGAGCTTCTCCTTCCTCCCACAGAGCTGCTGAGCTTCCAAGCATTCACGCACGCTCAGTCAGATCACTCGGGCTCTGATACCAGTTGAGAGTGCTCTCAACGGAAGCAAGAATGGAAGAAGGAGAGAGAGCGAGAGAGAGAGACAGAGAGCCACACAAGTTTTGGTGGGTACAGAACCACCCTAATCTTCTTTTTCATTCATTTATATATGTGTTTGAGTATTGTACATATATGGGGTTAAGGCACAGTGACCTTTAACCCCACACTCGCGCTTCTAAGGCGTTCTGCCTTAGTAACCTAACAAACCCGACAACCTACTACATAGTTCTCAATAAATGCACGCATCTTAGGCCAATAAAAGGTATGCTTCAGAAGAGACAGAATCTGATGTATACCCGGATGTCCAGCACTAGGAGCATCATGACACTCCCAGAGAATCTTGGATCTAAGTTCCAGAACATCTGGCACACAAATCTTTCCATTTCGGAACAGTAAGCCGTTCCTAATCATCCACTGACCTCTCGCCGCCTATACCATAGGTGGCACAATCCCTGAGTCCTGGTCAACCATGGAGCTCCCATCCTGGACTCTCTGCCAATAAGAACTGAAATGACTATCAGTTGTGTAAAGCCCTCTCAAGGATTGAAATAGGTCTGAGGATATTTCCGTAAATGACATAGCATTTACAAACTTGACTCGACTTAAGGCATCCACCACACTATTCAACGAACCCTTTCGATAACGTATTTCAAAATCAAAATCTTGCATTAATTCTGCCCATCTAGCTTTTCGTCCCCTCAATTCAGACCCATCACACACATACTTAATTGACTGCTGATCAGTCAATACAAGAAACTTCGAACCATACAAGTAGTGTCTCCAAACCTTAAGGGCATACACTACAGCATAGAGTTCCTTTTCTAGTGTGGGCCAACGATATTGGGTGTCATCTAGCTTCTTACTCTCGAAAGCTACAGGTGTGCCCTCTTGGAATAGAGCTGCCCCAATTGCAAAATCACTCGCATCGGCCTCTAAAACATAAGGCCGGGTAGGATCGGGTAATGCAAGAATGGGTGCTTCCTTGATAGAAAACTTCAAGGTTTCAAAAGCCTTGTTCAATGCATCATTTCAAGAGATCGGCGGGGTAGACTTGCACCCTCGACCTTTCAATATGTTTGTCAGGGGTGCCGTGATATGTGAATAATCACGCACAGACTTTCGTAGAAATACTATAAATCCTAGGAAAGAATGAAGTTGTTTCACAATCTGAGGGATAGGCCATTCTAAAACCTTCTGGATACGATCCAGATCAATGCTAATACCTTCAGAAGAAATCTTGTGTCCTAAGTAAATGATCTCCTTCATAAAGAAGTCACATTTACTCATCTTGGCATAGAGCTTATGCTGTCTTAGAATAACTAAGACAATCCGGAGGTGTCCTATGTGATCCTCAAGCGTTCGGCTATATACCAAGATGTCATCTAAGAACACTACAACGAATTTGCCCAGAAAATCTCGGAACAAATCGTTCATCATTTGCTGGAAGGTGACAGGAGCATTGGTCAAACCAAAAGGTAATACAAGAAACTCGTAGTAGCCATACCTAGTTCGGAATGCGGTTCTATCTATGTGTTTAGCATAGATACGGATTTGGTGATAACCCGTACGCAAATCAATCTTAGTGAAATACTTTGCTCTGGCCAAACGGTCTATCAGATCATCGGAACGAGGTAGAGGGTATCGATTCTTAATTGTCACTTTATTTAATCGTTTATAATCTATACACATTCTCCATGTAGAATCTTTCTTCTTCCTTAAGAGGACAGGTGCTCCCCAAGGTGATTTACTTGGGCGTATATAGCCCATATTCAGGTAATCCTGTAGCTGTGTAGCTAGCTCATCCTCCTCAAGCTGGCTCATCCTATAAGGTGGTACACTAATAGGTTGAGCCCCAGGGACTAAGTCTATGCGATGATCTACTACCCGTTCTGGAGGTAAACCTTCCGGCAGTTGAGCACGGAATACATCCTTGAAACCATCTAAAAACATTCTCAATTCACGGTGTTCAAACACACTTAAATCATTCTTGTTATTTGCAGAGACAACAAATGAAGAAAGTGGAATCAAAACACATTGATAGACATCATAATGAGAAGTATTTAATATATTCCAAAGCTACATCGCAGATACAATAGGTCCCTGAGAAGAGGGAATATTATCACACTGAATACAAAATTGGGTGTCCTTATCCATAAAAGAAAGGGTATGCCCCATCCATCCAATCCAAATATTGTGGGTTTTTAACCACTCTATTCCGATTAACAAGTCCACATGCTCCAAGTGCATAACATAGCACGTAAGAGCCCCTGTATATTCTTGAATCCGGATAGGAAGCGCTTCAATCTTGCGATCCCAAAACTGCTTCCCAGCTGGAAGCTGCACCTCATAGGTGTGATTGCTAGGTATCGTGGACAGCCCCATCTTCTGCACAAATTTGTAATTAACAAAGTTGTGAGAGCTACCCGGGTCAAAGAGAATGTGAACCCTTTGGTCCCTAACTTCTCCATAAACTCGGAAAAGATCATGGGAACCAAATAACGAAGTATTGAAAGTGCAATTACAAGAAAGTGGGTAGGTAATGATATTTACAGAAATACTTGTCATCGAAACTTGGTTCGCTCCCTTGGCTTTGGTACCTGGACCCGCCTGGAGCTTCGGTCCCAGTGCTTGCTTTTGATTCTTGTGCTTTGGACACTCATTCTTAGTGTGGCCCCACTCCTCGCAGTAGAAGCAACGTCCTTCCTTCTTAAGCTTCAAGGTACGAAGGAAACGGGCTCGATCATTCTTCGCCTGAGTCAAGTGTTTCTTGGAGGCGTTGTCTATAGACTTCGTCTCCCTGGTACCAGTGGTAGACTGGAAGAACTTTCATTTGTTCTTCCCACTCATGTCGGAAACTGTAGTTGCCTTTGCACTGGCCATGGTATCATCATAAATATGCGCGTAATTCATGGCCTCTTGCAACGTGGTACATTTGTTGTCCTTGATCTGCAACTTGTACGAATCTGGCACACCATCCACAAAGAAACCTAACAAGGTCACTAGATCCATCTTTGTGGCTCTGGTCTGCACATCCCGAAACCTTTGAAGATAAACCTCAAACGTCAAGTTCAGCTTAGACATATCGAGGGCTTTAAGCTTGCCTACGATAGTCGTCCTCCTTCTTCAGAAACTCCTTCCTGAAGACCCCTTCAAAATCTATCCATGTTACTGGCTTGGGTTGGAGTTCCTTCCACCATAACAAAGCCTTTCCTGACATGAAGCCAGCTGCAAGCTGTATTTTCTTGTCATCTGGGTATGGGTGGAGCTGGAAGTGTACTTGCCACTTGTGCAACCAAGTGTCAACTACCTCCTTGGTTCGAGACTTTTGATCTCCGGGAAAAGGGTCTGGAGTTATGTTCGGACCTAGCACTGAAGCCATGGCATCCACATGTGTGAGTGCCTGCACAGTGCTAGTCAGAAGTGTGAGAGTAGTCTGAATCCCTTGGAGTTGCTGTGTCAACCTCATTTCATTCGCATTAACCTGCTCAAACTTTCCATCAAGAGCAATGGTGAATTCACTAAAGGCTTTCTTCATAATCAGATCATCGTAAAGACCCTGGTCTTCCTCAACAAGGTAGTGCAAATCCTGATTTCCCATGGCAAACTCAGGATTTACAGAATCAGCCATGTCTGAAATTTGATCTGAAAAGAGTAGCAAACTGAGAGAAATAACTGGGGGAATCAAAGCTGGAAGGAGAGTGGAGCAGAGAAAAACCATCCCAAGAGGAGGTGATGAAAGAAGAGGAGCTGGCTAAAAAGAAGATACTGGAAGCTGACGATCAGCTTGCGTAGGTGAACCCGGAGTCTCCCTTTGCTGGTTCCGCTGTAGGCTGTAGTGTACGGAAGTTTGCTGCACGCCGTACTGTACGGAAATCTGCCGCAGGCTATACGAAAATCTGCCGCAGGCTGTGGCCGTTCCTAGATGGCAAAATCTGGTAGAAGTGTAAGGAGGTCTTCTTGCGCACTCTAGCTTAGGCTGTGGCTGAGCTTGGGATCCTGCCAGGCTATAAAGGAGATGGTGCAGCTAATCTAGGAAGCTATGCTTTCTAGAAAAGCTCACCCTCCCAATCTTGGAGGGTTGATGCTTTTTTTAGTATCCAACCCCTCCTAACCTTGGAGGGTTGCTACTTTTTCTCGCCCCACCCTCCCAACTTGGAGGGTGGTGCTTTTTTCAAAAAATTAGCTCCTCCAACAGTCTGGCCGCACCCTGATCCAGCCTATGGTGCACCTCCCTGCTTAGCTGAATCCCTCTCCAGCCTGTGGTGCACCACTCAGCCTCTCCTACCTGCATCATCTAACTCTGCGTAGCCCTGACCAGCACACGGAATCCCATCGCCTACCAATCAACTCTTCTCACGCCTCTCCTCCATTCATCTCCACTCTCACCTAGCTACACCTCACACCCTCTCTCACTAAAACCCTTCAGTAATCTCGAATTCATCACTCACCTTCTTCCTACCTTTTCCCTAATCCTGACCACTTCCCATAACCAATGAACCAACAAGATCTTGCAGCAACAATTTTGAAATTAGGGCATACCTGGAGGAAGAAATCGTCCAAAATTCTTGGAACAGAAGTTCCTACCTCAGGAGTTGGCTCTGATACCAACTGACACATCCCAGCACTCCTGAAACCTCTGATCTGCAAGCAAACACAAGAACATACACACACAACGTGAGAAACTGAGCAGGCTGTTCACCACCCAACCATGACATCTACGGGATATGATCCCGAATCAGGAGATGTCCCCTTCGAGCCACGAGCTAAGCTACTGGCATGAACTCCCAACCAGATCCTAACCAGCCTGGTGTCCCATACCATAGGTGGTGCTGTGAAGCCTGGGATCTACTACTGGGCCTTGGGCTACGCTAAGATGTAGGCGCGCATCCGTGACTCTCAGACCTAGCACCTGGGAACGAAACTTGCTCCCATCGGCTCTCTGAGAACTGAACCTCTGGGCCCCTTATATAGACTCGGGCCCCAAGCGCTAAGAATAGCGAAGATCCCTAACTGGTTTGTACCCTCGAGAATCAAGCCTGCCTAGCTCTAAGCCTCCCCAGGCTACCTGAGCTAGTCTTGTGTACCCAGTACACATCAGATACCAATCCATGCACATGACATAAATGCCCCCCTAGGCCTTTCCTCACAGGCTTTTGCTACCCTAACTGGCCACGTGGCTCCCAGCCACTGGCCCAGGTAGTTGTAGCCTTGTTTACCTGTCCAAGAGCTGCCCATCAGCCTGCCATAGCTCGTTGAACCTGTTTTCCCTGTGCATTTCTATCCTCTTCATGTATGGACAGCATTTGGATCCACCCGCCATGGTGGATCTCCTCTGCTAGGTACCCACATGACAGCCCATGTGCAACCCATGTGGTAGCCCCATGCCTATTACTATTCTATGGTCCACCCCCCCAGTGCACTCCTCATATGGGGGCTCACAAGTGGAGAGGTGACCAATCATATTTCAACACCCCCTCTCATGGCCCACATTGGCCAGATCCAACTCTGTCGATAAGATGCTCCAGTAGCTCCCATGTCGTAGCCCTATGGAAAACTCTGGTGTCATCATAGTCTTTTCTTGGCTTTTTAACTAGTGGCTCATGCTCTGCTAGGTTGGGTTCCATTGTTGCATACTAGTCTGGTACACAGGTCGATCCTTGGCAGCACCTAATGGGTCCACCACCTTCAGACACGAACCCGCCTTCAAACTCAAGCTCTCTAGTACCAGCATCCTCCAACTGTCTGCCTTATGATGGGTGAACAGCCTCAAGAACCAAGCTATCAGGGTCTGTAATGGCTCGAAGTCATGAACACGTCAAAGTCTTCAAGATACCAACACACGAACAGGTCCATCCAATCAACCCCATCAAAGGAAGAAAACGGATACTGTAAGGTACCAAGCATCTTGGCCTGTTTCAAGTTTCAACCCTTCAAGCCATCTCTGTTTTGAAGCAACCACATGGATCTCGCTGTATACGTTTCAAGGAGATACAAGTGGCTTCCTTCTAGAAGCTTTGGAATTGCTCTAGCTGCCTTTGGAACCAAGCTGTCGTTGAGATCTCCACTTAGGTTCAAATCTTGAACCCACCAAGTTCTCCTATAATCCCTCTTGTTCTCTTAACTTGGCGATTCCCGACTCAAAAGCAGTTCACCATAACTGTCCAGCATCATGCCTATGATATGCCTCCCTATCATCTACGTCTGTCAGCATCACCATCTTGACAGAGTCAATGACTGTTGGAAAAGTCGCCTCCCCATCTATAAGCCCCCATATGTGGAGAGCATGGGGGAGATGTACTTGGGGATGGTTTGGCTACCATATGGATTGCAAAGAGGCTGTCATGTGGACAGCACAAACAGGAACAGCCGACTCAACCTGCTGACAACCTACTGGAGCTTATAAATGCCCCCCTAGGCCTTTCCTCATAGGCTTTTGCTGCCCTGTGTGGCCACGTGGCTCCCAGCCACTGGCCCAAGCACTTGCCGGTATGGCTGTATCAGATGCATCAGGTCCACATTGCCATGATGGAGGAGATGTTGCAACCAACTTGGTTGAAGAGCACTATGCCTTTTTGACTTGCACTTCAGATTTTTTAGTGGGTAGTTCAGATACTATAGCCACTAATGATGATGACCCATATGCTTTTTTGACTAATGATGATGACCCATATGCTTTTTTGACTTGCAGTTACGATCCTTCAAAGGATGAATGCTCTTTCAGTGTTGATGAGACACTACATACTTGGTATTTTGATAGTGGTGCTTCAAAGCACATCACTCTCAAGAAAAATCTGTTTGTATCCTTGTATTCTTCACCACCAAGAAGAAGGTAACTTATGCAAATAATTCTTCTCATTCAGTGTGTGGAGTGGGAGACATTATTCTCACATCCACTGATGGTACAGATTTCAGAATATCAGATGTACTCTATGTGCCAGGTATAAAGAAGAATTCGCTTTCAGTGTCCTCACTCAATAGAGAAGGATTTCAGGTTGTTTTTTATGATGACAAGTGTGCAGTCAGAGACAAAGAAAATGAATATGCTTTGAGATTGTCTGGCACTTTGTATCGGGGTCTTTTTCAGCTTGATTTATATGAAAAAAGATCCCATCTTGCATTATCAGTTAGCACTCCCACTGCTGCAATGCACAATGCGGAGTTGTGGCATGCCAGGTATGGGCACATGAGCTATGGCAGCTTAATGGCACTTTAGAGGCATGATATGGTTGATGCATTACCTCCTTTGGAGTCGCCTCCTCCTCATGCATGTGAAGGTTGCATTCTTGGCAAAATGCATAGGCTTCCCTTCAAGAAGGATGGTGCAGTGAAAGCTACAAGAAAATTGCAGCTTATTCACAGTGATGTCTGTGGTCCCATGAGGACACCTGCTTTTGGGGATTATCTCTATTTTGTTACATTCATAGATGACTTTACCAACTACACTTGGGTTTATGGTCTCAAGGCAAAATCAGAAGTGTTTATGCATTTCAATCACTATGTGGCTATGGTTGAAAATGAGACAAGACTCAAGGTGCAGACACTTCGCACAGATCGAGGGGGGGAGTACATGTCTCATGAATTTGAGACATTTCTGAAAGAAAAAGGCATTATGCATCAGCTTATAGTGAGGCTTACACCTCAACAGAATGGCAAAGCTAAGCGGAAAAATTATAATGGTAAGGAGAGAGATGTAGAACTAGCAATGGATATATTTCCATCCAAGAGATGGACACAATACAAAAACAAGTCCCAAGTCCCACCAAATCATGGTCTTCTGTCCTAACCAAAATGTGTTCTTCTCCTACCTCCATGGCACTTCTAGATCACTCAACCTGTGTGCTCCCGTAGAGCTTGAGTTGGCTTAGTTAATGTGCCTGCAAACACACCTCCAAGCTATCCTCTTGGATAGCCATGTGTGCGGCAATGAATGCTCCTATGATCCGTAGACCTTGTTGCCCTAGTGTGAAGCCTCCCTTTAAGCTATGTATGCAGCAATCACCTTCCTCTAGCATGCTATATATAGGCCCAAACCCTACTGGTTTGCTGCTCCAATCTGCTCTTCAAGTGCTGCTCCAATGGATGAGATATGAGCCCAAGTGATCCCCTTTTATAGGCTGGAACCCCAACCCCAAAGTAGCCGACCCAACCAGTCTATAAAACTGACTGGACTTGTCTATAAACCAACCTCTATGCAGCTTATTCGCTGCCCAATCAGATCCGCCTGGAAACGTGGCAGTATACCAGTGGCCCAAGCCCATAACAGCCCCGGTTCAACATTGTTCCATACATTTCCCTGGCCAGTTTTCTACTCCAATCAGTCGCCATTCAGCTCTTGGTGCCCCGCCATCTGTCTGGACTTGTCCAAGCCCCGAGTTCCTTGCCATAGATCCATATAGGTCTGCTATAAGCTTTTTTGGACTAGGATTGGTCACCTCCCCACTTGTGAGCCCCCATATGAGGAGTTTATTGAGAGGGTGTACCATAGAATAGTAATAGGCATGGGGCTACCAGATGGGCAGCACATGGGCTATCATGTGGGCAGCAAAGAGAGTGTGGAAGTACCTGGAAGAGGAGATCCACCATGGAGGGCAGATCTGGATCCAGATGCTATCCATACATGGAGAGGACAGAAATGCATGGGAAACAGGTTCAGCAAGCTATCGCAGGCTCATGGGTAGCACTTGGACAAGTAGAAACGGGTGCAACTGCCTAGGCCAGTGGCTGGGAGCCATGTGGCCAAGTGGCAGCAAAAGCCTGTGAGGAAAGGCCTAGGGAGGCATTTATAAGCCCCCAATCCTCCAGTGGGTTGTGCAGCATGCTGAGTTGGCTGGTAGGGGGCATAAGTCGGCCAATAGAAGGGGACAAGAAACCTTTATAAAAGGGGGCCCTAGGGGCCTCATTCATCATCACTTGGAGTAGCCCTCAGACAATAGACAGGAGCAGCAGAGGTACCTACCTTGGGCCTACATTCAAGAGGAGAAGGTGACCCAGAAGAAGCTACAGACTGAGCCACAGTGGCAGCCCACCTAGGCTGGCTTTCCGGATAGTAAGGTGGATAAGAACCTTTGGATAGAGAGTCTACATAGGCTCAGTGGAGCACGCAGGCTCAGAGATCTAGAGGTGCCAAGCATAAGTAGGAGAACATCTTGGTATTGTATTGTGTCCAGTTTGTGGACAGATGGAAATAAATAAGTGTTGCTTGTATCTTTGTCTCTGTTACACAGTCTATTTGTTGGCTTGCGCACACATGAATGGTTGTGACGTACACACATGTTGCACTTCTGTGCATAATTCCTGGGCCCATCTATCAGTCTTCCACTGTAGGATACCCTCTATTGGGATTTCATCTTCTAACATGGTATCAGAGCCCTAACAGGAGTTTTCAGAAAGTGGAGCTTGAAGGCAAGGACCTTGCCGAAAGATGACCTTGATTCTTAGAGGAATTAGCTTTATTGTCTGAAGGATTGTACCAAGTTGGGAGGCTCAGGTTTAGGCAAGTGTTTGAAGGGTTGTACCTAGGTGGGAGGCTCAGATTCAGACAGGTATATGACACTCTAAACTATCTCAGTCAATTCATTATCATGCCCATAGATATAAGATACTAAATATTGGTGAGATAGGCAATCTCAAAGGGAATAGCGAGTGCCAACAGCGAGGAGCGAAGGAGCTGTGAGGAGTAGGCATAGGCAAGGCAACAAGGGGCAAAGACCAATAGAGGTAACGGGATTGGAGGTGGGTAGAAAAGAAGGAGAGCAGGCATTAAATAGGTAGGGGGTTGGGTAGTCGGGGAGTCAGGGGGAATATAGAGAGCCAGGGAGGCTAAGGGTTGGGGAAACATGCAAGGAATATAAAAAGCAATGAATATAGAATGGCAGGCCCGGGGTAAATAGGGACACACACACACATCCTACCACTTCCGCATTTTGTTAAACCCTTGATTCTTTATCTTCTCACCTTATGCCCCCCCCTTCAGCCACCACCCATTCCTTCACTTATTTCTCCTAAGTTAGCTTTTTCCAATTTCTTTTTGTACTTCCCAATTCATTTAAAGTCCATTTTATCTTCTCTCTCGATTTCCTTTATCCCTCGCCCCCCCCCACCACACACAAAATCTTCTCGTGTTGTTCTATTTTATTCTCATTTTTTCTAATAAACCGTTTTCTAACTCCTTTCCTACCTTTTTTCTTTTCGTTCTCCTTTAGTTTCCTTTCTTTTTCACTTTTCTAATTATTCCCTTTTTTATATTTTTTTTCTTTTAATTTCCTTTTAATCTTTTTTAGTTTTCTTTCAATTTCATTTTTCCTAAAAAATTTCCCTTAATGTTCTCCTTTTTCCTATTTTTTACTATTTTCTTAATTTCCTTTATTAATTTTTCTTTTCTTGTTTAATTTTTCCAATTCTATTGAATTTTTTCTGGTATATTTTTTCCTATTCCTTCTCTTCTAATTTCCTTATTTGTATTGGCTCTACTTAATTTTTTTCAATTCATATTTTCTACTTTTTCATTATTCTTAATAATCCCCTATTTCGCTTTATTGAAATAATTTTAAAATTTTTTTAACTAATATCCTATCATTACCCCCCCCTCGTGTGTGTGTGTGTGTGTGTGTGTGTGTGTGTGTGTGTGTGTGTGTGTGTGTGTGTGTGTTTTAGAGTTTACCAAAAAAGAAGAGTGTGTTTTAGAGGATGCATGTGTTTTACAGTTTACCCAAAAAAAGTGTGTGTTTTAGAGGATGCATGTGGTAAGGATGCTTGGAAGCAAATTTTCAAGCTATCCTTTGACACTAAAGCCTCTCTCTCTCTCTCTCTCTCTCTCTCTCTCTCTCTCTCTCTCTCTCTCAAGTTGCCATGCAGGCTACCATGAATGGTAAACATGCCGAGTTTGCATAATAGCTCACCAAGGGAAAATAAGAATGCTTGAGTGAACAGAAGTGGATAAAAAAGGATCAACTGCTCCTAAAAAGGAGTTCATCTCTGATATGTTAGAGGAAGAGAGAAGGAGAGTCAGCAAAGCAACGAATGTCCATGTTAGAGGCTTAATAGTATGAGATACCCCAACGGTAGATGCTAACAGTTTATTCACCAAGATGGGGGTCAACCTTACATGTGAGGCATCTTGAAGGGTAGGGAAGATGGAGATGCCAACAAGAGCCTTAGTGCTGAAACTATGGACTGCAGTAGATAGGTCTACCCTCATGAGCATGAGAGCATCTTTGAAGAGGACCAAAATCTACTTGGATGATGACCTCACTCTTCTACAGTAGGAAAATAGAAGGGGATGACATTAGTAATGGCAACAAGGGAAGCATGGAAATGGGCTGCTTACAGGGGTGGCAAAGTGATTATCCAAGAAAGAGTGGACAAGGGGGAGAAGGGAGAAGGGGAGAAGGAAGAAAAGGAATTGTGAAACAATGTCAAGTCTAGAAGGGGAGTGCATAGAGCAAGTTGAATATGGCTACATGGAATTGTAAATGTACCCTTTGGTTTGACCCAAGTGGTTTCTTGGAGACAAGAGACACCATCTTCTTCATCAAGACACATGAGAGCCCAGAGAAAGGGCTGCCCATAGTGACAGGATATATATGGGAGTCATCGCATAAGAGAGAATTGAGGAGAGATAGTGGGGTACGAGGCTCTGGAGGCATGGCTGTCCTTTTCAAGACACACTTGAGACCACTCATATCTATGGTATGAAGAGAGGAGCATGCACGTTAGATGTGGATACGAGTCCAGCTGCTAGATGCCCAACCGATATTTGTTGCGGTGTGCTATTTCCCCCCAGACATGTCATCATATGCTCATGAGGTCACTACAGAGGGACACAACCCATTTGAGACAAGAGTTCTCCAGACAAGGAAACACCCTCCTTTTGGGAGACTTCAATGCAAGGACAAGAGGAGATAGACAAGTGGTCCTACCAGACTGTGCATGTGAGAGAGATCCCCACATTGTTCCGGAGTAGAGCTTAGGATCCCGAAACACTTTACAAATGCCTCACATGTGACAGCATATAGGTGACATTTACTTGAGTTGGGAGTAGTCCACGACCACATCATCTACAATGGCCTTCAGAGATGGACATCATCTGGGGGGTTTTCTTGCTTTCCAACATGGCAGTGGGACAAGCACAGTAGACTACCTACTAGGCCCATTCGCTTCTGCCTCATAGATACATGACCTCACACTACCCCCTCCCCCACTCAGAGGTGACCACGCATATATGGCCTTCCGTATCCCTGCTACTATGCCAGTCCATAGGGAGAGCTCCTACCATGCCTACCCATACCTAGATCCACTTTGACTGTGCCCTTGACCTAGTATATGTGAGTCACTTAGCTAGAGAGATTTTGGCCCTACTTGAAGATGATATAGACCTCGCCCATTCCTTGAACACCCTTGCCTCAATAGCACAAGACACTGCCACCAGATCCTTCCCTATGACCCGGTCTGCATGGGCCCGAGATGGGAAGATGCCTCAAAACCCTTGGTTTGATGCTAAGTGCAAAGAGGTGTGAGCCCAACTTACATGGGAGCAAGCCCTGGCCTAGTTGACATAATTTGAGGCATAGTAGATCTTTCGACGGTTGACACACCGTAGGCCTTGATCATTAGATCATTTTGAGGAGAAGAGCTGACCGTTGGATGGGGGCTTCTTTCGAAGGGGAAGCCACCCATTCCCATCACTGATTCCAGGAATGTGGCACATTATGCATGCTCCTTATATGATATTCCGATGCAAGTACCACCAAACATGTCCTCTATGCCCAGGCCCACTACCTGTCACTTGTTCACTACACAAAATGTACGGGCTGCACTCCACTGACAAAGCACAGGATCATGAGGGCCTACAAACTAAGCATTTTGTACATGGGTAGGAGGTCTTAGCTTTGGTTCTAGCACAAATGCTCAACCATGTTAAACGCTATGGCTTCCCAACAACTTGGATCACCACCAGTATTGTACTGATACACAAAGCAAGAGATCCCATGGATATTGGGAACTACCACACCCTCATGATTGGCCACACACTGGCAAGATTTATGGATCAGTACTAGAGAGGGAGATCAACATTCATATAGAGGCACAGGGCAGTGGGCACTAGTGACAAAATATGAAGAGGGGAGAGGAGAAGAGTGGAGATGAGGAGAGAGGGCACAGCTAGAGAGCACACCACAAATGACTAACTGTACACTAGAATTAGTTGAAAAAATAGAATATATACAAACCCTTTTAGGGTTAGGGTTAGGGGATCTAACCCTTTCCTTTATAGCACTCTATAAGGTTAGTGCTATGCACATATGATCACGTGATGGTGCTATGCACACATGATCACATGATGTTGAGCATGAACTCTCAACACCTTCCCTCAAGATCAACATCATGAAGTAGGCCTTCCCTCAAGATGATGATTCTGGGGAATCGAAGAAGGACTAAGCATTACATTCCATCTCACCCCTTTAATGGGAATGTCCTTCCTCTGCATCAAACCAAGAGCTAGTCGGTGTTTCTCGAATAGCTCTTTACCGAGTGGTTTGGTAAAGATGTCTGCAACATTTTCTTTGCTATCACAATGCTGCAGTGTGATGTTACCAAGTAACACTCTTTCTCTGATGAAGTGCTCTCTGACATCAATGTGCTTTGTTCTGGAGTGATATACTGGATTTTTGGCCAATGCTTGAGCCGATTGATTATCACAATATATTGTTGTTGGCTTTGACTCATCAAAGTAATCTGTTTCTGACAATAGTCTTCTGAGCCATATAGCCTCACATGCACCTGTAGTGAGTGCTCTATATTCTGCTTCAGTCGAAGACAAAGAAACAGTTGGCTGTTTGTTTGACAACCATGATATAGCACCTTGACCAAGGAAAAATGCATATCCCTGTGTCGATCTCCTGGTCTCATGATCTCCAGCATAGTCACTGTCACAGTATCCATGCAACCGTGGATGACTTCCTCTGTATTCTATCCCAAATTGTCTTGTACCTCTGATGTATCTCAAGACTCTTTTGGCTGCATTCCAGTGAGACTGTTTTGGATTTGCCATAAACTGTGCTAGTGAGCTTACTGCATAACAAATATCTGGCCGTGTGATTGTCAGATATATAAGAGATCCAATGAGTTGCCTGTAGTATCTATCATTGACTGTAGGCTTTTCTGAATCTTTAGTAAGTTTCAAACTCTGTTCCATGGGAGTGGCTGCAATCTTGCAATCTGCCATATGAAACTTCTTCAGGAGACTGTCAACATATTTGAGCTGACTCATGAATGTGCTATCTGAATCTCTCCAGAACTCAATTCCAAGACAATAGTGCATAAGTCCAAGATCTTTCATGTCGAACTCTGCAGATAAGTCTTGTTTTAATTTTCTGATGAAGCTATCCTTGCTTCCTGTCACAATCAGATCATCTACGTACAAAAGTGCAATAGTAATATCTTCCCCTTGAACTTTGTAGTAGAGAGTATGATCTGCATTGGACTTCATGTATCCCAGATCAGCAAAATATTTGTCAATTCTGCTATACCAACTTCTAGGGGCTTGCTTTAAGCCGTAGAGACTTTTCTTGAGATGGCAAACCTTGTTCTCTTTTCCTGGTTCAACATAACCGGCTGGTTGTTGCATGTAGACATCCTCGTCTAGATAACCATTGAGAAATGCATTCTTGACATCGAGCTGATACACATTCCATTTACTGAGTGTCGCTAGTGATATCAAGAACCGTATGGAATCCATCTTTGCTACTGGAGCATAAGTCTCATCATAATCTTGGCCATATTGTTGTGCAAATCCTTTTGCAACTAATCTGGCTTTGTATCTCTGAATACTGCCATCTGGATTGTACTTCACTTTGTATACCCATTTGTTGGCTATGGCCTTCTTTCCTGGTGGAAGGTCGCATAATTCCCAAGTGTTATTTTTATACAAAGCATCCATTTCTTCATTCATAGCAGTTTGCCATTCGAGCTTGTCTACTGCGTCTTCGAAGTACACTGGCTCTTCTGTAGCCATGATGGTAGTCATAAGAGCATAGTTGGTGGTTTCCACCTGAATTGCTTTGCCTTTCTGAGCATATGTCAATCTGCTGGTGGTCTGCTTTCCCTAGTAGACCGTCTGAGCTGCTGTGGCACTGCTTGGGGTGCTGCTGGCAATTCTTGCTCTTCTTCATCAACCTGTTCTGCAGATGACTGTGAAGTCGATGCTTCTATCTCCTGTGTAGGTGAGGTTTTCCATTCTGATTCCTCATCGAAGATTACATCTCTGGAGATAATGACTTTGCGGTTGATGGGATCATACAATTTGTATGCTTTACTTTCTTCACTGTAGCCAACCATGATGCATTTGCGTGACTTCGCATCCAATTTTCTGCGATGATCATCATGTATGTGGGCATATGCTATACAACCAAATATGCGGAGATGCCCAATGCGTGGTTTGTGTCCAGTGAATGCTTCATAAGGAGTCATACCTTGTATCGGTTCGGTAGGAAGCTGATTAAGCAAGTAGTTAGCTGTAGCTATTGCTTCTGCCCAATACTGATTCGGAAGATGCTTTTCACCAAGCATTGCTCTAGCACTGTCTGCTAAAGTCCCATTCTTCCTTTCAGCTATTGCATTTTGCTGAGGAGTATCTGCACATGTGAATTGTCTTCGAATGCCGTGAGTTTTGCAAAAGTTCATGAAGGCTGAAGACATGTATTCACCTCCTCTGTCTGATCTCATGACCTTGATCTTTCTGCCTATTTGGTTTTCTACCATGGCTTTAAATTCTTGAAATCTGGCAAACACTTCAGATTTCTCTTTCAGAAAGTAGACCCAACAATATCTGCTGTAGTCGTCGATGAAGGTCAAGTAATAAAGTGAACCATTGATGCTGCGGGTCTGGGCATAACCCCATACATCTGTATGAATTAAATCAAGAATACCTCGTGCACGAGAGGTACTTCTGACAAAGTTGGTTCGCTTTTGTTTGCCGAAGCAGTATGCTTCACAAACCTTTCCAAGAAACTGTAGCTTCGGAATCCCAATTGCCATATTTTGATTCCTGAGATCTAACAAGTACTTGAAGTTGACATGACCATATCTCTTGTGCCATTTTGCAGATAGTGCCATCTGTTGCATTTGAGCTGACATGGCATGCTTATCTGGTACTGTAGCTAGCATCCTATATAAGCGTCCTTCCTTGACACCTTTTGCTACTAGCTGACCTCTTTTGGATTTGTCTCTGATAGTGCATTCATCACCGTTGAAGATGACTTTGTAGTTGTGTTCCGTCATTTGACCTACTGACAAAAGGTTCTTGCTGAGCTTCGGAACATAGAGCACATCTTTGACTAATCCTTTTGTACCAGTGAAATTGTTCATAGGGATAACACCTGTCCCTTGAACCGGATTCGGTGTATTGTCTGCTGTGTAGATGACATTCTTTTGACCTTCTAATGGCTTCATTTCTGTGAACCATTCCTGATGATTTGTCATATGAGATGATACACCACTGTCGATGTACCAAGGATCCTGTTCCACTTGGTCGACTTGATAGCTGAAATCCTCTTTGGGATTGAAATCAGTGTCTAGGTGCATTGTATCAGTCGGATGCAATTCCTCACTTGCAAGAAACATATTGCCATGTTCATTTGCAAAATGATTGTGACTAGAATGTCCACCACAATGATTTCCTCTTCCTCGGGAATTCCCTCGATTACTGCAGGATTGACCGCCTTGGTCATACTGCTTCTTGCGGCAATCTCTTTCATAGTGTCCAAACTTGTGACAATAGTTGCATTGAATGTTTGACACATTGGTGGATGCATTCCCTCGTCCTTGGAATCTTCCTCGGTTGGAATGATTTCCTCTTTGCTGATTTTGATGTTGCTGAGGATGCTGCTGATGCTGATGCTGATTCTGACTTTGATTTTGTTGATGATGATGACCACTTTTCTGATATGATCTACCTCTGTTTCTGCCTTTGCCTCTGCTTCTGTCTGAAGCTGTGAATGCCTGATCATTAGAATGACCTTTACGTGCTTGAATGGCCTGAGTCCTGAGTTCTTCACCAAGTAGAACTGACTGAAGTTCTTCTAGTGTTGGAATTTGCCGTTGGATGGCAATACTCTGGACTAGATTCTCATATCCTTCTCCTAGTCCATTCAGGATTACTTGAACCATTTCTGCGGGATTCATAGTCTCTCCTGCTGCTGCAAGTTGATTGTTGTAGTCTTTGATGCGGAGTACATAAGCATGACCGGTTTCACTGCTGTTGCGGAAACTCTGGTTGATCTGGTTTCTCAAGGTGAGAATCCTGGATGTGTTCTTGGACTCGTAGAGAGCTGCGAACATATCCCATGCTTCTTTTGATGTCTTGACTGTGTTGAGCTGTCCTAGCATGACATCTTGCACATTCTGCTTGATCAAGTGATAGGCATACTTGTCTTTCTTATCCCATTCTGCTTGAGCTCAGGCAATGGCAGGATCTGCTACTGATGCAGAAACTGTTTGTGTAGATGTAGATCCCGATGTAGATCCCGTTGTTGGTGCTGTGACAACAGATGGAGTAGAGCTACTGGTGGCTGGATCGGCCAATGGTCTAGGTATGGATCCATCGACATACTCCCATTTGTCCTGAAGCACAAGAATGGTCTCCATTCGGTATTTCCATGTACCGTAATTGGAGTTGTCTAACTTAGCAGATGCCTCCAGATTGAGGTTGCTAGTCGACATGGTGCAAACAATGTACTCAAAAAGTGTCCTGAAAAACTCTGTATGAATCAACTGCAAATACACTGAAGATGCCAAGTGAAATCTCTGTACCGTCGGTGAAGATAGAACTGTAGTAAATAAGATCTGACCTGTGTTACAAGGCTTTTGGCAATGATGCCGGGAATAGCCAAGAGGCTTTACAAGGCTGAAAAATGTTGTGCACGATGCCGTGAGATAGCCAAATAGGCTTTACAATGGTGGCATGTGTGTGTGAAATCAAGTGCTATCTGCCCACTGAATCAATCTGCAATGCCTCTGAACTCTGAAGTCTGCTCACTGAACTGATGAAAGTAAGGTTTCAGGTAATGTAATGATGTGAAATCGGATGTGAGCGTATGGACTGACTCCGAGTAGGTACTAGTCGGGAATTTCGGGCATGGCTTAGATTGGCAACTTGGGGAATTCAAAGCGTCCCCTCTATGGCAATCTAGTCTACTCTGATCTAGATCTAAACCAATCGTCGATCGATGAAAGAGCAGCAAATAATTCCTTTTCTTTTGTTCTTTTTAAGTGCTAGGTCAGATGCGTCGATGTAGAGGCAAATGTGAGTGAAGGAAGTGGTTTTCTCGGCGAGGCTCAAATGTAAGTGTAACTTGCACCAAAATGTGCGTGTGATGTAACGAGCGCGTAGAGCACGAAAAATTGAGCGACTTTCCTTTTTGGAGCACCCTCAAATTCTTTCTGGATCAAGAGATATGACTTGATCTAGGTGGAGGGGCAAAAGGAGTGCAAATGGTGCTCAATGATGATGTGTGACTGTGAGTCACATGCAGTGATGATGTGGCACTGTGCTTAGCAAGAGGTGTGCCAGTGAAGCTCTGTGCTGAGGTGGCAGGAGTGTGCACATGCAGTGTGTGCAGAGTGTGCCTGGCAAGGGACTGTGCCTGCAGAGGGTCAGTGCTGACTGGACTGCTGAGGTGGCACAGATGATGTCAGTAGGGTGATGTGGCACTGATGATGTGGCAGATGACATGGCAGTGCTGACGTGGCAGATGATGTGGCAGTGATGACGTGGCAACTGACATGGTAGTGATGACATGGTAGCTGACGTGGCAGTGATGATGTGGTAGCTGACGTGGCAGTGATAACATGGCAGATGACGTGGTAGTGATGACGTGGCACGTGGGTAAGATAAGGTTGCCACGTGGCACAAATTTGGCCAACCAAACTTAACCCAAGTAAACTTGACTGTACCAACCTAGCATGGTTATCTGAACCTAACCGTAGTTATATGATATCCGCCACGTGTCGATTTTTGGAGGACCGGAATCTACGAAAGATTCTGACGGAATCTTTGACAGTCAACCTTGGGGAGACGAAGGTAATGATCTTCAACACCTCACACATAATGCTTCGTCGATATAACTTCACTTACCGTGGTGAGCCAGTGGAGATAGTGCAATCCTACACATACTTGGGAGCAGTTTTCACAAGACCCATATTTGTGATGTCTAAGGCAACCATGGCATGACTCATATAGGAACAAAGTGTCTTGGCCCACCTAGAGAGACAGTGTTTCCAAGCACACTTTGAGGATCCACCAATGAGGGGCTAGCTTTTTGACACTTTAGTGCGGCCGAATGCCATGTATGTGGCACCCTTCTGGGGATGCGACCTTTCAAGGATAGAGTGAAGGAGATTTGAGTGGCTATGGGTGATTATGGGGTTCAGGATGATTTGAAGTAAGCCCTCAGTCCCACATGAGACAATGTAGGCAGAGTTCGCCATGACGCCTCTACAGGTTGATGCCATCTTTCAGACAATGACATTCATCCACACAGTTTGGGACTTACCTCACTAAAGACTTATGTGGCTAGCCCTAGCGTCATCCAGATGACTAGCAAAGATTGAGGGAGACCCATGGTAGCAGACTACGTTCCCCCCCCACAGCATGAGATAGCTTGAGAGACACAGATATGAGATATCTTCTCAGCTCACTAGAGAGCATCACTATGCCAAGCTTTGATTTTTGAGTCCCAGCTCCGAGATTGATTTGATTCAATTTGTACTTGATTGACTGTGCTCGCATAGATTAGTACTTAGCAAGGGCCCTAGCATGCCCTTTGCTCCAGCCCATTGATGCTTGTATGAGTCTTCTTTTTTGTGCACTTTGTCCCCTCAATCATCCTACCATATTGAGTCCTCACAGCAACCAATGGGATTGAATAAAAGTGATGGTGAGGACTTGGGACATTACACACTTCTAGCTATAAGCTCCTCCTTCCATCCTAACTTGGCAGCCATGTCAAGCCCAAAATCTCAGCATCCATGGGAAGCCAACGTTCGCGACCCAGGGATGGGCGATGCCATTGCCTATAGCTAATGGTCATCTCTCCTGCTAATTGAGAATTCGGTTAGTGACGTGATGTGGCCACTCTTCCCATTTTTAAGGTGCTATTGAAGCACTCAAGCTACCCATGGATGGGCACTTCTATTGCCAACCAATAGTCATCTCTCCCACTGCTTAAGAATCTAGTTGTTGGAGTGCTCTAGCCGGTCACCACATTTTTTAAGGTGCTACTAAAGCGCTCAAGTGAGCAATGTGTTTGTAAAGGCTATGGCCATCCTTGCCTATCCGTCTCATTTTTTAAGGTGCCCCAACAATGGGCACTCTTTGGATGGTTTTGTAGCCCTCACATAATCACACAAGAGATTGCAAGAGAGGCGATCAAATCTAATGTGGCAGGGATCAAAGTTGCATATTCCCACTCATAGGCTCTCCCACTAACTAACAAGTTAGAACAATGTAAAATTTTGGATATAATTTTTTTTTGCCTACCCTGGGGGGGGTTAATTAGAGATCAAAAAAGTGAAAATGCGACTTTGTATTTTTAGGTGGTGGTTCTCAATAATTTTTTTGGTTGCTATTGGCTTAGTGTGCATGTGGCACTTTGTGGTGCATGCTCTACTTCACTGTACTTACGGGCCTCTTCATTTTTGCATGCTTCTTGGGTGTTCCCTCTCTATGGCTCCCTCCCTCATCATGCTTCTTGGTGGTTTTGTCTCTACAGCTCCCTTCTTCATGGCTTGATGGATGCGTTGTTTGTGATTTTGATGGTAGAGGTGGTGTTGTGTTGCTGTTATGTCCTAAACTTAGTGGTTATCATGGTGGTTCCTTCCTTCCTCATGGTTCTTTGCACATTGCTCTCTGTGGTTTTATTGTTCATGCCTTCATCAACACCTTGTTTGTGGATTTTATGGTAGAGGTCATCTTGTGTTACTCTTATCTGGTTGCCTTGGTGGTTATGGTGGCAAAGGTGTTCTGCATGATGTTGGTGGGTTGGATGGGATGCAAATTTCACACTCAGAGAAGGTGCAGATTCCATATGGTGTCATTGGGTGTAGTGGTTATATAACATTGTTGAGGGTGGGCAGGGTAAATGCTACTTGCATTGTTGTTCTAGTGTATGTTGCTTGTGTTAGTGCAATAGCTGAAACAATGGTTGAATTTGAGGCATGTGTAGATTTGGTGAACACAAGAAGCATCAACTTCCAAAAAGGTGATAACTATTCCAACGTCCCTAAATCCATCTTCTTCATTCCTTCCACTTTCAATTGTTTAAGTTCTTTGTTCATACTTCCTAAGCTTCAACTTCTTTTTTTCATACATTCTTCATCTATTTACCTTGTATTTCTCGATGTTTGTAGAGCTCATAAAGTTTGGTTACAACAAGAAAGACGATGCATGTGTTGATGATGTGTATGTCTAGTGTGGCCATTTCTAGGATTTCTGTTTGTGGGATCTTTAATCCATATCCAATTTGTTGAGAATATAGATTGATTGTGTGTAGAATGGTCAAAGGTGGTGGATGTCAAGGATGATGGATGCCGTGAGCCCTTAAAGTCTCTTTGGCTAGAGACAGAGAAAATAAACGACTCAAACATGGAAGATTCATTGTTTAGAGCTATAGATAGAGTTCTAACATGCTCCTATTATGAGCAGCCTTGCTCTAAATCTGGTACAAGAAACTGGCAAAAATTCCATTAAATTCACATTTTGATGCATGAAGTTTTACTAAATGGTGCAAAAGGTCATGATAATCATCTAAATCATGCCTTGCCATTTGTTTTGAAATGTAACATGACCCCATTTGGATTTGTAAATCAAAAGATATAGGACGTCAAAATTGTCATCTTTTGGGCCAAAACAGGCAGCACGTTACATATCAAAACGAATGGCAAGGCATGATTTAGATGATTATCATGACCTTTTGCACCATTTAGTAAAACTTCATGCATCAAAATGTGAATTTAATAAATAATTAACCAAATTCTTGCATCAGATCTAGAGGAAAGCTTACTTAATAGGGACAATGTCAATATGTTGTCTATTTTGGCTTCTACCATTGATTTCTATAAGCAAAGATTGATTTGTTTTGGAATTTAATTCATTTTAAAGAAAGGAATGTACTTACTCTTTAGATTTTGTTGGATTGGTGGGATATAAGAGTGATTTATTAGGGAGGGTCTTTTTGCAAACAAAAAAACATAGGTTTTGTTCCAAGAGTGAATAGAGTTTCAAAAACCAATCATTTGCTCATCCATGTAATGTGGACTATTCCATTCAAGAAGTCCTATGAAACTTTTGGCTTGTGTGGAAGATTTCATTGGTGATCTCACTTATGTTAGTGGAGAGAGAGAACTTGATTATGGAGGATTACAAAAAATTGAATGAGCAAAATTGGAGGATCTAACAATCTATTATTGTTTTGTTTTGATTGTTTTTTTTTGCTCACTCACTTTTTCTTGCTCGGTTTTTTTGGTTCACTCACTTTTCCTCACTTGCTTTTTGGTGGTAATCCTCTTATTCGAGGAAGACAAGGAGCAGCCTTTGGTGGTGGCAGTGTTGGGGTGAGAGTTTGTGATGCTGGTGGTTTTTTTGGTGCTTATGATGTTGGTGGTGCCATTGGTGGAAGTGTTATGGAGGTATGTGTGGCTCAGATACTCAACAATCTTGCAGTTGCTACTGATATAGGTAATTATGATGTTGCTGCTTTCGATGGTGCTTCTTTCGAATTGATGCTAGTTTTTGCTTCAGATGTTTTGGGTTCTGATGTTCCTAGTTCAGGTGGTTCTTTTCATGGATCAATGGTTCTGATATTTTGGGTTCTGATGTTCTTGGTTCAGGTGGTACTTCTCATGGATCAATGGTTTGATTTTCTGCTTCTCACATTGGTGGTACTGATGTTTCTAGTTCCAATGGTGCTTTTGATGGATTGATGTGTAAGAATGATGGTTCGGTGGTCCTTGTCATGGATCCATGGCTCAAGTTTCTGGTTTTGAGATTGGCATTTATGGTACTTGTGCTTTTGGTGGTGCTTCTGATGGATTGATTGATAAAGTGGGGAGAGAGAGAGAGAGAGAGAGAGAGAGAGAGAGAGAGAGAGAGAGAGAGAGAGAAGTGTGCACGATATAGCTACCTATAAACTATGTTGTATTGGACATAAACATGAACATATACACGAGTATCCCTTAGGGTTAGGGTTAGGGTTAGGGTTGGGGTTTGCCCCTAATGCCCTATCTAGATGGTGCAATTTACACCATCCTTAACATCCCCTCTTAAATTGCACTGGGTAAGTAGAGGGTGCATGTACAAGATCTTTATGGATTTCATTTGGTGCACATGATAGCATCCAAAACTAAAAAAGCAAACTGGAAATAAATAAAAGTAGTATGTGCATGTGTGAGCACAGGTAATAGCGAAAGCATGTACAGTGAGTACAACTTACTAGATCCTATACCTAGTGTGCATTTCCCCCTCTTAAGTTGTGGTTCATCCTTCACCTTTGGGAGTAAAACCCAGAAGACAGGTCGAAGGTATGAGGAAGGAAATATGCAAAAAGTAAAGTCCACCTGGATCAAATACTAGTCGATCAAAAGATGGCTGTGTCGAGAACTATGTGTATGGTTGCATGTCAAACATGTCAAAGCTGAACAGTCATGAGTCGCCATGGACTGGGCAACTACTCTGTAGAAGAGGCATCTGGATGTGAGGCTAGTCGATGTAGCTATGGAGAAAGAATTTAGTAGGTTGTGACATACAAGAGTGTCACCAACCCAAAAGAATTGACAAGGTATGATGCAGTAATCTCTATCATATGATGCAGTGTCATAGAAGGCCGCATAGTCGGTGTGGACATATTGATCCAAGGGCTAAAAATTTGAGGTTGAAGGTGCAAGTATGATACTCTACTCTACTGAAGAGGAGGCCCGTGAAACTGACAAGGCATGGTGGCTTGTCAAACCTATATGCTCAACTGTCATGAGCTGAAGGTTGTCTAATGTGTGGATGGCTAAACATCCATCGGCATGGAATGTAGCATCTGTCATAGGCTCGCTAAGAAAGAGCTGATAGTATAAAGGCCTAGAAGCCTGAAATATCATTGAGAAAACATAAGATGTCCCTGAGGCATATGCGGTGTAGAATGCTGATGTCGGGACTGATCTGAAGTCCTTGATCCACCCACGAATCTACATCAAGTAAGGACTACATACTACATCCATAAGTGCATGCTGAAACACTGAGGTTCCCTAGGTTGCGCTATGGCTAGACCTAATGATGTTTGATGCATTGGGTAGGACTGCACTGATGTATAAATGCCCTCATGCTAAGGAATGATCTGCTAATCGAAAGAGGTGGTGGTCACTTGATCCAAGGGTGGTGCAATGCAGCATGATTGAGTTGGTGTTGAGATGCCTTGAAGACTGATATGTTGATCTGTAGTGCTAATGGAAACTGTGTCGAAGGTATGCTCCATGTTAGAGGTGAAAGCATCAGTGATGGATGCTGGAATGGAATCACCTGAGGAGCTGAATGCACTGTGGCATGTATCTCCACATGCTAGATGTGAGTGCCTTGTATTGAGGACTTGCCTACTACAAAATTGCATGATTGCTATTGAACTCCTACTAAGTATCTATATTTGGTGTGACAGTAAATGGTGTCGAACCAATGCATGAAAGTGATGGTTGTACATCACTGGAATTAGACTGTGCTGATGTAGATGGGAATGCCTCATACTGAGGACTTACTGTTAAATATGCATCATGCTTAGGGCTTACCAAGAAATGTGTATGATCAGAAAGTGTGGGCTAATCCATGCTAACATGTGGTACATCTACATCTGATCTCTGAAGACTAATGATTGAGTCGACATCATAAACTGGTACATATCTTGTGGCAATGAATAGTCAAAGTAGTTCTCTTTCCACTTACAGATCTCCTCTAGATTCATGAATGGTGTATCATTAACTGTGTGATGTGGATAACTCCATACTAGAGGCGATTTGGTGCTCTGTTGCTGGAGGATTACCTGTGTACCGGTGAGAGTGTCTACCCATGAGAACACTGTAAAAGCTGCCACTGAGGGGCATGCTAAATGGTCAAAACCAAGTCAAGTGAGAACATGTATGTGTCAAAGATCAATCCTGTAGTGAAATGATGACAACTGGGTGTTGGGAGTAGCCAAGAGGCTGTACAAGGCTGATGTGTATGTATAGGAACCAATGCCAAAAAATAGTCAACAATGTGTGACTTTACATTGGTGGTATGTGTGTGCAAGAAGAATGCAACAATATTGAATCTAAAAAGGCAACTCTACCAAGTTTCACACTGATGTGGTGAACTGCCTAGTGCCAAGAGACTGAGCTAGTGTCACATGTGTGAATGTGTACATTGATGTTAGATCCGATGGGAGTGATGCCATTGGGAACTAAATGGGTAATGTGGCAATGGCTTACTTGGCTTGGTGGAGTTGAATCTCCTCTATGGCTATGTTATTCTATAGCTAGAGTACAAGTTGAAGCATCAAATGCAACAAAATGAATTTTAGTTTGTTTATTTTATGTGCTGGGTGCACTGCAATGGATCAGAAGGTGGTTTTGATGAAGATGATTCAATGATGGTGCCTTGTGGAAAAGTCAAAAGTCATATCTAAGGTGCTCACTATGTAGAGCGCAATCTGGCAATCATTTTTGCTTTTTGGACCACTGCAAAATTCCCTCTGGATCAAAACTTATGGCCATTTGAAATATGTGCCAACCTTTATCCAAGGGGAGTGGTCAAAGGATGATGTGGCACATGATGATGTGGCACTATGTGTGTGCTTGTTGTTCCGTAGTGATGCATGTGTGCTCCTACATGGTTGGATATACGGCTGCAAGTTGTATGAGTGTGTAGCATTGTGTGCACTACTTACACGATGACGGTATGTGCAGCATGTGTGCACCATCCGTACGATTTTATTCATGTGTAGCATCAGGTGCACCATGAGATGGTATGTGTCGCATGTGTGCACCATTCATCTGTGATTTATTGATTTCGCATTGGTATAATACTGAAAGGTTGATTGATTGTGGTGATTAATTCCAAGGTTATGTTATGCTTGAAATATTTCATTACTATTGATCATGTGAATCCAGGGGAAGAGTATTTGATCGGGCGATGGCATCTGGCAAGCATGATTCGCCGTATTTTGGGCACGTAGGCGCAACTCTAGTGATGCGGGATGAATAAGGCTTATGCCTAATTTTTGATATTACAAAAGCTTATGTACATATTTGAATTTCGGAATATTAGTGGCTTGGCTAAGTGTATAAACTAAAGTTAGAAAAAGCTTTATTTTTAGAAAAAGCCAGCTATTCTAGAAGGTGGATGGGCTTTTTGTAAAAGGGTGTATGGAGGAAAGCACAGGGGCTTTTTGTATGATTTTTGCTCAGAAGCTTTTTGAGAAATATACATAAATACATAGGAGGTGGAAGGAGAGCACCACTCCTATGGGGGGAGATTGTACCCAGCACGCTTGTTCTATCTCTTCCGTTTGTGAGTTTTGAGAGTTTGTGCGTATTTTCAAAGAGTGTTGCTATGTTTTTCAAGGATTTGCAGGTTTCGTGAGCATTTCCCGTCGTAGTCACATGCTATTGCATAAAAAGTTTATGGCCATTTGAAATATGTGCCAAACTTTGTCCAAGGGGAGTGGTCAAAGGATGATGTGGCATATGGTGATGTGGCATTGTGTGTCACATGATGTTGCATAGATGTGCCACTGTGGCATAGTGTGTTTAAATGGCACATGCTAACTGTGTAGATGATGTGGCATTGCCACGTGGGCATGCTGACATGGTAACTGATTGTGCAGGATGCCATGTCACTACTTACTTGGCAGTGATGTGGCATTGCAAGGCATGTGTACCATGTGGCAGATAAGAAAGACCTATGGCAATAGGTGATGAGGTGCACACGTGTCAAAATCCTATTGCACCACGTGTGACTCAGATAGCCAAACATGATGGAGATAAGATTCGACAAAATCTTTGGAGATTCCATTGGAATCTCTTCAAAGATTCCATTGATGGTGTTCATTGCATAGGCATCGTCTGCCTTCGTTGTGGTATCACTGAAAGATGTAGTTTGTTTCACTGGCTCATGAGGAGCTTGTTTCGTAGAGGCTTTGCTCATGCTTGTAGGTTGTGGAGCTTAGCGTTGGCGTAGGTTTTTTTCTTTTTTTTTTTGGGCAGAAAAAAGTTTGTAATATACTATATCATCAAAGATATGATCAATACATAGTCTTTAGAGTAGAAAAGCCAGCCCCAATGGGGAGAAGTTTCTTCAGCAAAACATTTCTGATAGAAACTCAAGCTTGAAAACTTCTATGTCACAGTAGGAGAATTAAAAGATGGGTACCAATGTATCATCTGTACCATATGTACCATCATCACATTAAAGTAGTCAGAGTATCTGAAATCCATATCAGATGAGTCACCAGTATTATTAGAGTCATCAAAGGTAGCAGCATGAGCTTCACTATGTGAAACTGATTCCTTCTTCATAGTTGGAGGTTGGATCTACTTAAGAAAACAAGTAAATTTAGCAGGCATTTCAAATGGGGTAGTGTTGTCCATCCCAAATCATCTTTGCACATGGTCTTGAAGATCAGCATTAAATAGGGTAGCATCAGATCTGAACTGAGTTATCATCATCTCTGCAATTTTCCTTTGGTCCTGTGCATCCAATTGAGATAAAGTATATCAGCATGCAACTCAAGTTGGTAAACTAAAAAATTGTTTCTGGATATCCAAATAAACCACAGTGCATGTGCTCTAATGGGTTCCTATATCTCCTACTTTGTCTTTGCAGAGTCTCCTAACAGAATAGATTGCCAATTAATGGGCTCTCCTGTTTCATATTGTACTATTTTCCAAACCTTTCTAGCAGTACGATAGGCAACAAAGAGGTGGAAGACATCTTCCTCTGAAGAGGGACAACTCATGCACTTGCCATTTCCCTTTCCAATTCTCAGTCCTCTACTATTGGTCCAAATAGCTTTGTGCATTATTAGCCAAAGCAGAGCAGACATTTTATCAGGGATTGAGCTTGATCAAATGCAATAGAATCTAAATTTCCATTTGCCCCTAGAATCCTACAATTTCCATCTAGTATTAAGGACAATGAAAAGATCCCCTATATCCCTAGCTGGGGTAGCAATAGGGAAGAAGGAAGTACTCTCAACCCAGCTGAACTCTCTGCTGTAGACCAAAAAAGATCCACCTTTCCATTGTTGATTACCCTCCTAGAGGTGGATTATGTTCATGATCAATGTCTGGTTCTAATTATTTAATCTGAACTCCCTCCTAATCTCAATCCTCGTTTTCCACCTAAACTCAACACTGCTCCATAGCTGACCCCAACACTGCAGTCCTTTCTTGAAAGAGCTCAGAAGCCATAGCAAACTCTTTATAAGAAAGAATAGCCTCCTTAAATATAACAGGGACCCAAATTGAATCAAGTGACATAAAATCCCCTTTGCTAGAGAAGACAATTCGGCTTTTAATTCCTTCAAAGGCTATCCATAGAGAATGCCAAAGCTGACTTCAGGATTACATATGGCTGACAGCATGGGGTAGTTTTTCCACTTGGGAGCTCTCAGAGGTCTTAAAGAGCTTACATTACTTAGTAGGAGTTGAGCCTAGTCCTCTTGAGGATGGATAATTGCTTTAATTATCCAAGTTGAGGATAACTTCAAAGGAAGGACCTACAAATTCTGATGAACCTGTCAATTCCTATTCTAGAAGGGGACCAAGAGGTGAGGTAGAAAATGACAATTGGGTATCTGCAATGGTTGAGAACCATTCTCCTCCTCCCAGCTAGACTCACCTAGAAACCTCTCCATTTCTCAATCGTGTTTTGAAATCTAATCAAAAACCAGTCCCATCTCTGTTTGAGGGAGATGTCAAAGCCGATACGGATACCCAATAATCTGAACACAGTACCATGCTTGATTCTCTGGCAACCCATTTCCTCCAAGACAACCTGCTCATCACTTTTAAGAGTTGCATACCCAATATTGGAATGATTAATTCTGGATCTAGAAGCTTTACAAAAAATATCTAAGCATTCTATAGCTTTTTAATAGGTAGCCCATCTTCTCTTGGTGTTTTGCCATCTACCATTACCTTGACTGCCTCATAAAGTTCATTAACAAAAAGAGGTTTTTCAAGGTATTTGTTATCAAAGCTGAGTACACTATTCTTTCTAGCAAGATTATAGAGTTCCCTAGCATTACTCACATCAGCATCAACTTGTATAGTGGAGGATAACAACTTGTGAAAGTGGAGATGAATGAGATCAATATTCTCCTCAAGAGAGGAGGCAAGAGAATCGTCAGCTTTTCTAAGGAGGGGAATTTCTTCATTAGATCTTTTTCTTCTAATAAGCTTGAAGTAATCCTTGGTAGGTCTCTCATCTTTGCTAGCCCACCAATCTCTGAAGTATATTTTAGAATCATTAAGCAAAATCTATTCTTGTATCTTGACTTCGTTCCTTTTCCCAACCAAATCAGCCTAGGCCTGTATGTCTCGCTATCTGGCTAAGCTTTCCAAAGAGACTATCTTGTCTTGAATAATGTCCATTCTCTTGGCCCTTATTTTTGCTCTGTCTTTTCTTGCTTTTCTGAGTAGCGTTTCGACCTGTTCAACAACTATAGACCAAGACTCACTAGCAGAGATAGTCTCAGAGAAGGCCATCAGCCAGATTGCTTTTATCCCTTCCTGGACACTTTTAAGTCAAAGAGTTTAGGGTCAGCCTTAAACAAGAGGTGGTCTTTTGTCCTAGGCCAAAGTCACATTTGACGAGCATTGGCTTGTGGTCAGAGAGAAAAAGAGAAGAGAAGACTTGAGTTTGAAGAAAACTAGCCTGACTTACTAGCTCTTCAGAAGCATAGACCCTATCCAATCTAGCCTCTCGTCTATTGAATCCCACTTGAATGTTGGACCATGTAAAAGAACCTTTCATCTCCATGTCCACAAGGCTTAGGTCTTGTTTCAAATTCTCCCATACAGTGAGTTCACTACCTCTGATTACTGTACCTTTTCCAAGCCATCTGTCAATGGAGTTCACCATGTTGAAGTCCCCCACCACAAAACACTTGTTGCCTACATGAAGTAAAGATTCCCAACTGACCATCCTGTCCTGTATACTGTTAGGAGCATACACTGAAATCACAGTGAAAGTATGACCATATAAAGAGCACTTGAGCATAATCCATCTATGTAATGTATCCAAGTCAATGCATAATTAAAAAGTATCCCAATTGCCACACCACCCTTTCCCTCCTCATGATGGGTGAAGAACCAATTTCTTCTCTTATCAACAGTTTTAAGCCTATTTTCAAGAGAGGCTCCAGAGACTTTGACCTCTTATCAGGTAAGAAATGTAGCAGAGAGATTATTGGCTCTCAACCAAGAAGCTACCTCTTCTCCTCTACAAGAGTCAGTGAGACCTCTGACATTGAGGGAAAGAATGGCTATTGTGTTATTTAACATTCTTTTTAGTCCCCTTTCTGGCCTTGGGATTGGGGCTATTGACTTGGGGGGAAGCACCTTTACCTTGGGAGAGCTTTCTCTTGCTTTGCACTTGCATAAAGGTCTTTCCTTATACTAGAATATCCTTTTCAACAACAATGACAATGTCTTGGTCATCTTCTAAGTCTTCCTCATCTGGAAGAGGTCATCTCATCATCTCTATTGATGTCCTCTTCAAAGTATTTTGACCAGCCTGGCTCTACTTGAGCATCCAAATCCATATTCTGATTCTTTTAAATTCACTCTTTTGTCTCACTATTAGCAAGGGCATCAAAGGTATTATTCAGCACTAGAGAGTCATCTATTTTTCCTTTACCTTTGTCCTGAGAGGGTTTGGTCTTGGTAGCACGTTCACTTAGAGGGAGGGACTTTACAGAAGTGGCAGGGATGTTGGGGATCCATTTCTTAGCCTGCTTGGGTTATTAGGTACAGGAGGATCCTTGGGTTTGGCTTTAGCTTTCCTCTATGGGTAGTTTTTAACTGCATGACTTGCCAATCCATCGAGGAAGCAAGAATTTGGCTGATTCTTGTAAAGGAGGGGCTGCTCTCTGTGTATACTGTCGTTTCTATTCACCATGAGTAGAGTGCTGGGAAGGTCCTCAGCACTATCCATTTTGATGCACACCTAAGGATTAGCTCTTGGATTTATAAACTTTTCTTTCTCAACCCCCATTATCTCACCCAAACCAATGCATAGGGAGGCAAGTTGGTTGCAAAGGGATAGAAGCAGATCTGGCAGTTCTACCTAAACAAGGGTAATAGTGGACCTAGGCAGGTCAAGGTTGAAGTTCTGCTTCCACCTCTCTAAGTAGAGAGGTTGGTGTCTAATGGTCCAAAGAGTGCACTTAAGGGCCTTGGAAGCCATACTAGGGGACTCAAAGAGGAAGATAAAAAAGCTCTTTCTCAGAAACCTCACATTAGTAACATTAATGCCTTGTCTCACCCAATCGGTTCTCACCTAGTTCTCAATACAAGCTAAGGGGGTTTGGGACCAGGAAGGAAGCCTATCACTGCATGGGTGCTAAGCCACTCTATAGAATCAAGAGAAGATCCTCGTTTACAAAGACTGCCACTTGATTACCTCTCGCAGGTTTTTGGCTCTCACCAGGAGAAGTCTCTTTCTCTTCAACGCACTTTCTTTCATCAAATGGGATGCTAGTGGCGGGGGCCTTGGGTCTTCCTTTTCGATCTCACAGTGAAGATTCCTTCTTTCAGCCACTTCACCAAGTCCACCTTCTTCATCGATTCGGGGGTAGAATCATCGATGGTGGGGGTCATGACAAAATGAATCTCAGCCCCATTAGATCAACAAACATATGTGATTGTAATCCCACCAAATAGTGTAACTGTAAAATTACAACAAAGTCACACTTAAATCCTTTTAATTATAATTCAACATTACAAACATTATAGACAATCACATTCCTACTACATCACCATTAGCAAAAATAAAGCTCCAATTTACATAGCACAAGATGCATTTTATATATTAGTAAAGATCAATATTGACAATAATCAATACTCTCGATGCACTGGCAATACATAAAAATGTTGGCAAAAACACCAAAACTCATACCCAATGGAACCAAACTGACAAACTTTCCCCCCCCTAAACTAATAAACAACACTAATTCTTTGATGAACTGCACATAGCAGTTAATTATTGAAAATCACATCATGAAGAATTGCAATAGGACTTCCCCAAAACCTCAAACCAAGCACTTGCACAGCTATAGGTGACACTCGTGACAACTCCTCCAAAATCTCTTCATCATCACCATAGCACAATGCTCCATAGTCCCTCTCCAAGATAGCACAAGGAGAACCATTAGAAATTAGACTAGGGGACACATAAAAAACACCACTTGAATGATCATCATCAGCTGTGATAACAACAGAAGGACTAACAAAACCTTCTGAACCAACTGTACCATCATTCTTAAGTATTAATTCACCAGAACCACTACTAAAAGCAGAAACATAAGAACCACCAATGTGAGAAGTAGCAACTCGAACCATCGATTCATGAGAAGAACCCCTCGAGCCGTCATTCTTAAGCATCAATGTTAAGGATGATGTAAATTGCACCATCTAGATAGGGCATTAGGGACAAACCCTAACCCTAAGGGGCACTCATGTATATATTCATGTTTATGTTCAATACAACATAGTGCACAAGTAGCTATATCATGTGAACTCCACTCTTTCTCTCTCTCTCTCTCACTCCCCATTTCATCATGTTATCAGAGCCGATGGCCCTCCCACTCCCTTCATGAGTGTCAAGCCCTCTTTTCTAAGGCATCCTCCATTGAGAGAGTTTTCTAGAGAGAGAGTGCAAGCCCTTGTTCCATCAAGGCACAAAAGCCATTGTTCCATCTAGGCGTAAGCTCTCCATTTGAGGCATTTCTTCATCCTCTCTAGCTCTCATCCTAGAGCTCTTCCCCATCTCCATTTTGGTTTAGAAAGCTCAAGAATCCTCTTCTTGGAGCTTGAGCTATAGTCTTTTGAGTGATTGTGTTTCTTGTAAGGTCCATCTCATGAGTTTGGAGAGATTTGTGAGAAAGACAAGCTTAGTTCTTGAGAAAGCGAGAAAGGTCCTCTAAGGTTCTCTAAGAGAAGTTGGCTTGATATTATTTCATGAGGTTCTGGACTTGGCCTCACCTCAACTTTGACAAACTCTACACAACTAAGAGAGCTGCACATTCTATAATAACTTCAAAGCAAAGCAGAAAGCTAAGGCGGCTTACAATAGTCTCAACTCTTCTACAACAACGTCTACTCAAGATGATGACTAGCTTTCTAGCCCCAACGAAAATGACGCTCAACTCAACTCGCTCCAAGGCGGCTAATACAATGGATGGCTATGAATAAATCAATAGCCCATCCAAGGTGACTTTGACTACATCGGAGCAAATACAGTGTACTAGCAACCCTACTTCAACAACCGGCTCGACTAACTCAAAATCTATTACATGAGAGACCCGGCCAACCAAAGGCTGAAACTATGCAACTCTAAAGCTCCATGAGGATCGGATTCAACACCCACTAGGGAACCTTCAGCTAGTTAAGGTGGCCCCAAAGGATGACCACGACCTGCAGCTGATAAGCCTCTACAGCTATCCGGCTCATTCAACAGCGCCCCAAATACCCAAAGCTCTAAGAACGGCCCGACTTCATCGGCTCCTACTATGGAGACAAGCGACGCTCCAAACAACCCATCTAGCAAACCACAACGCCAACAGTGAGGCCCAGCTATGCTTAGCTGCCGCCATCAACGCTCAACGGACCAAATTCCACGGTTGCTACAACGAGCGACGCTCATTCTAGCAAGCTCCGCTTTCAACTATGTCTACATCTCTACCCACGAGCTCCAACGTCCTCTAGCCCAAAGCCTTCACATGCCCACGACATATAACAGCCTCAAAACCACCAATGACGAGCTCCATAGAGCCTCTACAGCCAGCCGCCAAGGCCACTTCCAACAAAAACAACCTACACCGGGAGGAGCGATGGATGATGGTGATGGAGATGGAGACTTGCAAACTAGATTTCCTCGCCTAACACTCAAGCTAGACTATGGTGCAATAAGCCATGGAAAGGACTTGGATAAAGAGACGGAGGATGAGAATGAAAATGATAACGGTGGTGGCCTATTACATCTTGCTCTTCGATCCTACCAAGACTGGTTTGCTGATTTGACAAGTGAGGACATGTTCCCTAAGCTTGGTGAAAAGAACACTTCGTCTTCTTTTGAGTGCCGCCAGCCTTTTCTGAATAGAGGCAAAGGGTCCCAGAGTTGCGATAGAACATCTGCCATCTTGATCAATGCTCCTTTACCTCTTGGCATGAATGGACACTCACCGTCAGCCTTTTGAGCTGGGAGGGGGGGGGGCCACGGTATCTTATGCGGCTGCAGCACAGAAGCATAGAGGAGGGTTCTTCTTGCTACCCACGAGAAAGGATTATCCTTCTTGCTTTGCCCGGAGGAGTTCCAATGTGGTCAGAGTCCGAAGACACTAAAAGGCTTGCTAGCTCCAAAGCAAGCCAGAAGGGAGCCAGAGAGCTCCAATTTCGAGCTCAAAAATATGCTCAAATTGAAAGAAGTAAAGGAAGAACCAGCAATGTTGATGGAAGTAAAGAAAGAGCCCAGTGTTGCCAAAGATGGGGCAAGCACAGGTTTGTCTGCAGACAAGCAAGACCTCTTTCATCGTATTGCATAGGGAGTAATTTGCACAATGAAGCACCATTCGAGGCATCACTTTTCTGCATTTGTTACACACAGACTACTTTGACCACTGTAACTTAGTCATCATGTCCACATCTAATGTGAAAATTAGGAGCACAAACTCCATGTGTTCATTACATTGTTGCAATTAGATTATAAGAATTGGCATTTCAATGTGAGCTACATTTGTGATTATTTTAGTTTTAATGTGATTTTGGTTTGATAATTCTTTATGACAACTTCTGTTATAATCCAATCAGCTACTCATAGCATAATTCCCCTTGCACGAATGTTATTTTGGTGCACAACACTCAGACATGTAACGTATAATGCCCAAAGATTGAGTAAAGCTAGCTTAGAATTTTCCATTCTTATAATGCAATGAGTATATAGATGTGCACGTATATCAAGAACTAAGAATGCAGATTTCAATTGTAACAACATTCCTATGGAAATTTTAATTGATCATTCTAGCATCCTCAAGTTGCAAACCAAGAAAGGACCATGACCTAGCAAATGACTTCTTGGAATTGGGATGTGAGAAGTCTAACAGACGGGACCCATCCCACAATGTAATCACAAATTCAAGAGCAGTGGTGCCAATGGCTCATTTCAACGCATCAAACATGAATCCCCTTCCCCTATTGCATATTATGGACTTATCAGAGTTCCTTGGCTATCGCTTTGCATTTGAGGGGAAAGTATTAGCGAAATATGGTACATTCAAAGCTACTAATCCCACTTATGTTGTTTTCATGACAGTAGACTTAACATGCTATGAGTGCTATCAAACAATGATATTGCATGTTCCCCATGCCTACATGCCTCAGTTGAAGGATATTCTCATAGATGATACTTTCTATAGTATTGAGGGACTAGTTGTTTCAAAGGCACTTCTCCCTGAAAAGCCAATTAGTGTCTATGTCCCTTTAGAGTCACTAGCCAGATACAATCCAAGAAAGCAAGCTTTACCGCCGTTGTGATGGACACTATCACTTTTGTAATTAATTATCAAGGTGGATATTGATGGCCTGCACTTTGAGGACCAAAAGCCACGGTAAATCTTGAATTAAAAGTATTGTTGTAGATGGCCAATCAAATTATTCTTATAGATGTCCCACATGTTGAGGACCAAGCCACGGTAAGTCTTGAATTGAAATTATGGAATGTCATCTCCAAACCTCCATGGCACACTTTAAGGTAAACTTACTACATGCAACAGTCTTTCGTTTGCTGAGAGAAGGAACACATGATCTCATTTGGTGCAAGACTTCCTCAATAGTGGAGTAGCCATGTACATTGCAAAAAGCATCTCCTTCATGAGTGCAAGCATTCTTTGGCACTGTTTGACTTCACCATCCTAGCAGCCATTTCGGAGGGTAGTCTTTGAAAGGAATTGAAGGCAGCTTATGCACCAAGTGTCTGGACTAGGCTATGGAAAAAGGGTGCTTGTAACATTCTTTCCGGATTTATTTGTTGACACTAATGTGTACTTACACGTGAGTGCAAATGTTTAACACAAGTTACTAGAGTATTGCAATTCATCAACCATAACACACCACTAGTGGAGTTTCAATGTAGTTCCTATGGAGGATCCCGAGTGCAAATGTTTAACACAGGTTACAAGAGTATTGCAATTCATCAACCTTAACACAAGCTACTAGAGTATTGCAACTGTTTAACATAGGTTACTAGAGTATTGCAATTCATCAACCTTAACACACCACTAGTGGAGTTTCAATGCAGTTCCTCTGGAGGATCCCGAGTCACTTGCGACCCTATTCATCCATTCTTCTTTGGTTGCAATCTTGTGTGAGAGATTGTGTATTCCCTCTTTGAAGGGTGGCCTACTACTTCGTGACAGCTCACAAGTTGCTATCCAAATTAGAGGTAGCCAAGTTGAACAAGTGTTGCAACTCCATTGTTGATTCATCAAATACCATGAGCATGGTGTCTTCGCCAAACACGAGCTTCTCATGTTGGATAGGTAGCCATCAGGTCATTTCACCATAAACAACTCAAGGTTCATCATCAATTTTGAACTCGTTTTGAAAAGATTGCATAGATCCTATAGGTGGTGCATGTATCTTAGTGTGTTTCCTTTGATGTATGGTTGCTCACATTTTGCACAGTTCCATGTTAGAATGAACATCTGTTAAGGAATTTTGCATATACTCTATAGTTGTTTCATGTTTCCCAATGGTTCTCATCTAATGTATACCTCCTCATACATTCTATTGTTCCATGTTGGAAAAACATATATTGAGGAATTCCTTCATATGCTTTGCAAATAAATCATTTTCATTTGTAGTGCAAAAGATTGAGTACACTTTCATTGAGCAATTCGTTGATATTCACTTACATTAAATCATCTTTGTCCATAGCATAGAAGCTCAATTGTATAACTTCGTAGATCTCTTCATGAAGGCTGTATCGCAACCCAAGTTTGAAGCTTTTCGGAAAGCCTTACACTTGGTACCTTTTGTTACGTGATTTTGCCCTCCTTGTGCTAATGTAGGTTGCTATATCCATCACAGATGAACATGTGCAAGCATGATTCAATTTCTAGGTATTCCTGAGATGTTTGTAGGATACTTCAGCCATACCATCGAGGGGGGTTTATTGCCATATTATCCTTGGTATGAGCCTTGTAGGCTAGTTAGGACAATTAGTACAATTACTATATCCTCTCTAGAGTTAGTACACATAGGATATTCAGTCCTAAGGTAGGCCCATATAGGCCACACTTGTACTTTGATCATTATCCATTCTTGCAAGTGCTTTTTGAGCTTCCTCCTTCTATGGCAATCCACTTCTTCACTCTACAGACTTGCTACCTCATCTGCCAACTTGACACATGGCCTAAATGCCACGTCATCTGGCTGCCGCATCACCAGATGGCCTGATTATGAGCAATGGACATCAAGTAATGCTGCCACATCCCCACCGATCTAGTTGTTGACAGATGGTTAAATATTGATGCAATTGCATCTTGCCTTCACTTACAAGACATCATCTACATCTGGGTGGATGTCAAGAAGGTGGAGTGTTGATTCTCCAACACTCTAGTGGTAATTGAAATTCTAATGATATCTCATGGCTTTGGAAGAAACAACTTGGTCTTTCTCAGGCCTTGTTGAAAATGATGTTCATAAGGATTTCAAACAGGGATAAAATAAATGAAGCGCTTCTTTGTAACTTAATGAATGAAATGATAAGAAATACATGAAAAGAGAGATTGAGTTGAACAAATTGCCTTTGAGTGCTATCCTATGGATGATGCCAATGTCTATTATTCGCTTCCATGAATAATGACAGCTAAGTTGCTAATTTAGATCACTCTGTCCCAACCAGGTCTAAAATGTGTGTAGTTGTAGTAGAACCTCATGGATAACCTAGTTGACCTTATGTATAGGAGGGGAGAAAACGGAGCATCCATGCTGTACTGGAACAGAGGTAGTCTATCCATGTGGAGCCCTATTCGCTCAAACCATCTCTCTGTACGTGCATACTAGCACCTCTGGTCTCCTCCTGTTGCAAGTGCCATAGAAGAGGATAGAGCTATCATGGTAGCCTGCTACACCCCGAGGTGTAATCCCCATATTCCCTAACTTGGTACAAATACGTGATGACCTGAAATGCAGCATCTAGTTGTAAAGGGGGTGACCCAAACTCAGCTTGAATGATCTAGTGAGGAACGGATGGCTTACCACGAATCATCTATGATAACATGAGAACCTGTAGTCGCTCCACACAGGCCCACTCTGTATTTGACAAGTATGGTTCCCAATAAGGGCTGTCGTACATCCCCGCTGGGTGAACGAAGGAGTCAAAAAGCAACCCCTTAATGCGTGGATCCTAAAAGTGCAAGCGAAAGCACTGCCTCTCTAGTCTGGCCAATGAAGCATACCCTCTGCTCAAGCGTGCCTGCATCATGGGTCTCATAGTGAAGCTAGGTCCGGAGAAGATAACCCCAAGATAAGTGTATGATGAAACTATCTCAACAGGTGATCCCTCAAATGTAAACAGCTCCTGACGCATGATGGCTCAAGATGTATTGAAGATCATAACCTTGGTTTTACCCAGGTTGACCTTCAAATCATGAGACTTACAAAAGGACTATAGTGCGTCTAGGTGTCTATGAAGCCCCTCTGCTAAGGAAGACAAGAGAGCCACATCATTTACGTAGAGCAATATCTCGATCAGTGTGCCCACAAGAGACCCCCTGTGTCTGCATCACTGTCTCAAGCTTGTCAATGTAGAGGCCAAACAAGGTAGGTGACAACAACAATAAACCCTCTACTTTCGTGACCTCGCCTCCTCGATGATACATCTGAGTGTGAGAATGTGGTCCATGGTTCCATGGTCATGCTGAAATTCGGCCTTTCCTACTGCTCTCTAAGTCCTCGATACTCTGCAAGTCCGCTAACCTCGGAGTCAAGTACTGATGCATAAATCTTGGACATGACATGTCCAATCATAATGGTCCTGTAGTTCTCTGGGCTCATGGGATCCCCTGCCTTGTGGATGGATGAGATAATGTTAATGGTCCAACTGTGTGGAAACCCCAAACAAATAGCTTCATCAAAAAGCTTTGCTAAGATCGGGCCTAGGAGGTTAATCCCATATGCCTTGAATTCAGTGTGCATAACCCCTCATAATCCTTCACTCGGCCATTATGAAGTTTCATTACGGCATCCTTTACCCCTCCTCTAGTGAAGAGGGTGCAGGATGTGGGGCGAGGCATGTGTGAGAGATTAGGGACTGGCTGATTTGGGATGTCATAAAGTGTGCGTGCATAATCAAACCATATCTGAGTGTCAGTGAGTGGCGGAGGGGACCATCCTTCTAGAAATCTCCACCAGAATTCATTAGAGTTGTTACTAAACAAAATGTTTAGTAGCTCCTCCTCGTTTCGACGAATGAAGTCTAGTTTCTTCCTCCATACCAGTCTATGGTATTCGCATAGCGTATCTGGTGTGCTCGGAAGACTGTTTTTGGTTTCGAATCTGAGTTGATGGCATAAATCCTTACACTCATCATTGTCCCAATGATTATAGGGTATAGTTCTAGGGGGTGGTGGGCGGGTGGAGCGAGTGGTGTGGCAGAAAATGTGAATGGCAACCTCGTGTAGTGAGCGGGTGACAAGGGCAGCACGATCCTCTAAAAGGGGTATGAAGTCAATATAAGCGAGAAGTATGTACAGACGGCCAGAGTAAGAAGGTGAGTGATCCCGATCAAAGAGTATATCGTGGTAGGTGGAGTGAGAACTAAGTGGGGTGGAAGGTGCTATGCGAAGGGGGGTGGAGATGCTTAAAAAAAGGTATGTATGATCAACCCCTGGGGGGAGAGGTGCTACAATGAAGTCAGTAATGTGAGATGTGAAGACAGGGAATCCCATGATGTAATCAACAACACTGGAGCCCCCCCCATGTGGAAAGCATGTGAAACCACCTAAAGCGGGCCATCTGTAAAGACCATTATAGATAATGAGATCATGTATCTTACCGAGGTCTAATAGGGCCTACCCATAAGATGAGAATGGACCTTGCTTATCAGCCAAAACCCGTAACATACCTACCTCCTCAAGGTCAATATCTAGTAGTAGAGTAGAATCATCTCTGAAGTCAAGAAGTGGTACTTAATGGGCCCTTGACCTCGTGTTGAAGTCCCCCACTAGGAGGACTTCTCCGTGGCTAGAGAAGTCAACGATGGACTGATAAAGAGTAGCAAATGGGGATGTCTCATCATCACCTCGAATATCTCTGGCAAAGTGGGAGGTCTCAGGGGGGAAGTAGCAAACTACGACAAACAGATCCCGGCTGTCCATGTGTTGAATTTGGATCCAAAGAAATCTAGAATGTGTATCTCTCTGCTCTACTGAAATGGTCCCCAGAAGTGTGGATTTGAAAAGTACTGCAACACCCTTATGCTATTACTATTTGTGCTATGGAGAGGAATAAGTGTTGCTTTGGCATATATGGGTTGTGCAGGTATTATCTGGTTCACAGTATTTGTCATGTGCCTGTTTTCTTCTTTGATTCAAATTGAGCATTATTTGTGCCTTATATAAAATAGTTGCATATGTATGTGAAATATTATCTAATAAACTATGCATTATCTTTCAAATGTTATACTTAAATGCCTCTTTTGACTTAGGTATAATTTTTTTGACCTCTCTCTCTCTCTCTCTCTCTCTCATACATACATACAACCAATTACCTATTTTGAAATTGTCGAGAAATTAGAGACATTAGGGTGTATTTACAGACCTGATCTTTTATGCAACAGTCTTATGCTATTACTATTTGTGCTATGGTGATGCTACTCTAATGGCTCTCCTTGTACTATCTTGGAGAGGGACTATGGAGCATTGTGCTATGGTGATGATGATGAAGAGATTTTGTAGGAGTTGTCACGGTGCATCGAGAGTGTTGATTTTTGTCAATATTGATCTCAAGAAATATATAAAGTGCATCTTGTGCTATGTAAATTGGAGTTTTATTTTTGGTAATGGTGATGTGGCAGGCATCCGGTTGTCTATAATGTTTTGTAATGTTGAATTATAATTAAAAGGATTTACGTGTGACTTTGTTGTAATTTGATAGATAAACTATTTGGTGGGATTACAATTATGTATGTTTGTTGATCTAATGGCTAAGATTCTTTTTGTCACGGTCCCCCCATCGACGATTCTAAGACCTCTTTCATCGTATTTCATCTCCAAACCTCCATGGCACACTTTAAGGTAAACTTACTACATGCAACAGTATTTCGTTGTGCTGAGAGAAGGAACACATGATCTCATTTGGTGCAAGAGTTCCTCAACAGTGGAGTAGCCATGTACATTGCAAAAAGCATCTCCTTCATGAGTGCAAGCATTCTTTGGCACTGTTTGATTTCACCATCCTAGCAGCCATTTCGGAGGGTAGTCTTCGAGAGGAATCGAAGGCAGCTTATGTGCCAAGTGTCTGGACTAGGCTATGGAAAAAAGGTGCTTGTAACATTCTTTCCGGATTTATTTGTTGACACTAATGTGTACTTACACGTGAGTGCAAATGTTTAACACAAGTTACTAGAGTATTGCAATTCATCAACCATAACACACCACTAGTGGAGTTTCAATGTAGTTCCTATGGAGGATCCCGAGTGCAAATGTTTAACACAGGTTACAAGAGTATTGAAATTCATCAACCTTAACATAGGTTACTAGAGTATTGCAAATGTTTAACATAGGTTACTAGAGTATTGCAATTCATCAACCTTAACACACCACTAGTAGAGTTTCAATGCAGTTCCTCTGGAGGATCCTGAGTCACTCATGACCCTATTCATCCATTCTTCTTTGGTTGCAATCTTGTGTGAGAGATTGTGTATTCCCTCTTTGAAGGGTGGCCTACTACTTCATGATGGCTCGCAAGTTGCTATCCAAATTAGAGGTAGCCAAGTTGAACAAGTGTTGCAACTCCATTGTTGAAAACAAGTATGTGTCATACGTTCCCAAGATTGCATTCAATGACTCCACTCCTCAACATAGCATAGCACACAATTGAGCTTCTATACTATGACAAAGATGATTTAATGTAAGTGAATATCAACGAATTGCTTAATGAAAGTGTACTCAATCTTTTGCACTGCAAGTGAAATGCAAAGCACATGAAGGAAGTCCTCAATAGATGTTTTTCCAACATGGAACAATAGAAAGTAGAAGGAGGTATACATTAGATGAGAACCATTGGGAAACATGCAACAACTATAGAATATATTCAAAATTCCTTAATAGAAGTTCATTCTAACATGGAATTATGAAAAATGTGAGCAGCCATACATCAAATGAAACACACTAAGATACATGCACCACCTATAGGATCTATGCAGTCTTTTCAAAACAAATTCAAAATCGATGATGAACCTTGAGTTGTTTATGGTGAAATGACTTGATGGCTGCCTAACCAGAGAAGCTTGTGTGTGGTGAAGACACCACGCTCATGGTATTTGATGAATCCACGCATGATCTCCCATTTTTATATGCTTGCATGGCATTGTACATACCATAGCTATAGATATGAACATCAACTTCAACACATAGAATGTGGGATGGGAACCATGACTTCAATGCTCGAAACCCATGCAGTACTAATATCCTCACTTGCTTGAATGAGTTCTACCCATCACCATACATGCATGAGTGTTTGCTTGATATGATATCTTGCCATTTTTTTACGAGTATGAATGTAGAAAGGATAGCTTCACACATGCCACTACCATCTTGTAAAAGACAATGAAGCCATCCCTAATAAAAGAAGATGTTGCTAGACTGTTGCAGAATTCAACTAACTCAAGAGCATTAATCTTAGATTTCTTAAGACATCTATCATGCACGCTCACTAATGCATTCACTATCTTAACCATAAATGACATGAAAGTTCTTTAGCTATGCAAGATATCCCTTTGTAATGCATGCAACAATCATGTACTATTCATGAATGACTTCACCTTCCCTGTTACACTCACTCCATTGCAACCCATACATACAAAACGCATGTATAGGATATGGTCAAGTGAAGAAGAGACTACCTTGTCAAAACTCCTTGCAAATGCTTCCAATCTACTAGCACGATCAGTTGTAGCACTATTCATACAACATTTCCTCAATCGACACACTCAACGTAGGTAGTTTGCAAAAAAATATACAAAATGAGGGCAAAAATGTTTCGCAATGATGCCAAAGCAATTAACCGAGCACTTCCGTATCAGCTATCTTTACTCCCATCGGTCGCACAATGACACTAGAAGCAATAGAACATCTTGATCATTCAGTGACAATGCAACATCCGTCGAAGAGAAAGAGATTTGCAAGCTTAGCACAACAAAAAACGCTAGAAAAGTCCAGACTCTCCGGCATTTTCATGTGTATGTTTTGGCAGCTTAGCTTTTCACTCAAAGTTAAAGAAGTTAAATCTAACCATCAAATTGTTTTTTCATGAGCATGGCCTTATGGCCAAGGATATAAAATTCACAGAATGCTCCATTTGTTCAGCAAGCTATACCCAAGTATATAAGAACAAGCTACCAACATTCTCTATGAAGAACATGAAAATGGCAATCGCAACAAAGTACACATCCATGCTTAACAAAATTAAGCGATGCTTGATTTCCAGTCGAATTCTTTTTTCTCAAATACATGAGCTCACATATAAAGGCCAAGTTGGACTACATGGTAGTGGTATCAATGTGTTTGAAGATATCGATAGAGCACAATATGTACTACCTCGATTCCTTGGAGATAATGCAACAGTACTAGTAAAGATAAACATATAATGCAATATGCACACAACTATGTCAATGGCTTGGTCCGTCCTACTTTCACAATGTGTGCACTACCAGAACTACTTGACAGCCCACTTTAGAAAAAGAACAAGGTGCAAAACAAACCCTATTTGGATGTACCGCATTCAAAGCTTGCAAAACATTGAATAACATCAAGAAACTACCATGTGGACAGAATTGATGTTGATTTTGAAGATGCTCTGTCAGAAGTATTCTCGCCTTTTAGCATATTTAAAGACAAACACTACAAGGAGCTAGCATTCTCAACATTGTTTAATGGCTATCCACCACGAGCATATAACATACCTGCACATATAAGGAACCAAGACATAATCAAGTGGGAGTTAAGAAAAAAGAGTAGGAGATTTGCATTAGAGAACCTTTTCTTAAAGACAATGAAAGTATTCGTAGTAGGTCCGACAAGTTCTGTCATCCACATGGGTATGACTATGCAATGGCAAATTAAGATTCACATCATTGCAAGCCAAGGATGCATTGCAAGACACAACCACCGTGACTTCACATGCCTACATACATATGCAGACTACAAGCAAATAATCAAGAAAAAGCTTTTTTATGATGGTGAGACAATTAGGCCCGCCCACCTTCTTCATAACATTCTCCATTGCAGAGAGAGGTTATGGCAACCATTGGTATCGGATTCATGCTTGTGGAGATTACATGGCACAAAAAGCAACAACGGCAAAACCAAGAACACACATGATATTTGGGAACTAATTCGCTCAGATCCAGTGATAACAACTAAGTACTATGTCCATAGATTCCAAGCTATGAAGACTCTATTAAAACATGGATGGCACAATCTTGGGCACAATCATAAACAACTTCATGATGGAGTTCCAACATAGAGGCAGCCAACATGGCCATGGCTTACCCTAGGCTGAGGAAGCTCCAATTTATGGCCACTCAAGCAATGAGCAAATAGATGCATATGTGGACAAGTACATTAGTACAAACATCCACAAAGTGCAATCCCATAAGCATAAGAAAACATGTATGAGATGAGGTAAGAACTACAAGTTCGAATTCCCATGAGCTCTAATGAGAAGAACCCTCATTCTACAACCACTACAAGATGTGGCATACTATAAGTATCACAAAGCTAACTTCAACAAAATCACATCTGTCTTAAAAGATCAAACGACAATGTTGCCCATCATCGATGCATTCTTCAAAAAGATAGGAATATCTGAATCCAATACCTACTTACACTACAAAGCAGCATCTCCCAACCAGCTATTTTTTTAAAGAGACATCCAAAAGACACCTACACAAACAATTTCAACCTAACATTATCAAAATTGTGGGAATTTAGTATAGATATTTAGTTTCGTTCTTAACCCACATGGCGCTGCACCATGCTTCACATCTTACATCACCAAAGTTGACAAAGAAACCACAACGAAGTGGTCAATCTTGCACTCACATGAAGCTTGCAAACAAACATATAAGAAAATATCTAATACAATATTAAACACACAACATATCAGTGCACAACAAGTTATCTATCTATTACTATCCCTTCCACTAACGAGCACGACCAGAGAGATTGTATACATTAACATGAGCGCAATAAATGAGCAAACAATGTAACTAAGGCGATGAGCACAACTTGAAAAAATGGAGCCAATAGGCATAGACATATTTGTTGATGACGTTATTGCAGAATACCTAAAACTTAAGCCAAGTTTGCGAACAATGTGCCTCGCAACATTTGCTAGACAAAACACCGCAACCAGAGGATAACTACGTCTAAGGAGAAGAGGGACAATTTATACACTTTAACAATTACAATAAGTCCAAAGACCGTGAAAACCACTATAGAGAGCTATGCTTATCATACTTGCCTTTTCATTCATCAAAGCCTTCAACAAATGATGACTTCTCCATTTGGCATGACATGTACAGCAAGAAAGAACTCATTGAAATGAATCAACAATGTTTCAATAAAATATATTCTTGTTTAAGAATATCAGCAAGCAATAGAACAACAACGTCAACAAGTTCCACAAATGAAGGTTCCATGAATGCAAGCAACAAATTCAATCTAGGGAGAGATGAATATGCATAGTAAAAACATTCGACCACAAGAAGCACCTTATACTATGACAAGTTGACAAAACTAAACTCCCAACAAAGGCACATACTTGAGGATGTCGTGCCAAAGAAACGAATATTGCCAAACCATCATTACATAGTCAGGTACACCTCACTCCAACTCCCACTTGACTATGTCTTGGTGCCTTGTATGTGGAGGTATGTTATATGCTCGTGGATAGCCATAGAGAACCTTTTCTTCAATACAATGAAATATTTGGTATGACAAGTCTATCATCCACATGGGTAAGACTATGCAAAAACACCAATTAAGAGGTACATCATTGCAAGCCAAAGATGCATTGCAAGATGCAAACATTGAGAAGTTATTAAATTAAAAATTTTGCATACTACGACTTCACATGCCCACGTACATCTATAGACCACAACCAAGGAGGATGCAAGAAAATCCTTTTTTACGATGGTGAGACAATTAGGCCCGCCCACCTTCTTCATAATATTCTATGTTGGAGAGAGGTTATGGCAAACATTGGTATTGTGCTTGTGGAGATTAAATGGCATAGAAAACAAAACGGTAAAATCAATAACACACATGATATGAGGAAACTAATTCGCTCAGATCTATAGCCAACAGCTCAGTACTATGTCCACAAATTCCAAGCTATGAGGATTGTTAAAACATGATGGCACAATCTTGGGCACTATCATTGACTTCTACTCTATGACAAAGTTTCACAGCCAACATGACCATGGCTCACTCTGGGCTGACGCCGCTCCATTTCATGGTGGCCACTCAAGCAAGGAGGACATAGATGCGTACGTGGACAAGTACATCAGTATAGAAATCTCAACACTCAACTTGACATTCAAGGAGATGCAATCCCATAAGCACAAGAAAACATGTATGAGAAGATGTAAGAATTGCAGGTTCGGAGCTCCAATGAGAAGAACCCTCATTCTGCAACCACTTTCAAGAGGTGGTGCACTATAAGCTAACTTCAACAAAATCACATATGTTTGACAATGTCACTCGGCATCGATGCATATTTTCTTTTGGGCCATATTTGCTCATATCGATGCATAGTAGATGCACATGAGTCAGATGCATTTTGATGCTTTGAGCTTATACTTTTTGGTCACCTACCTTGGGCACTAGGGGAGGCACTTGCATTTCGATCTCTTCTTCGATGCTCCCCTTGGTCATTGGACACGGAGTCATAGTCCCCTCCAGAGCACAGTGGGTTATTTTGATGATTGGTGGGTGTAAGGTTGGCTTTCTTAATCGACAATGGCATTGTCAACAGAGTGGACGGGATATTTAGAGGTTCAAATACAAAGACCAAGCCATACGTAGTATGGATTGATTGAGCACACCAATGACATGGACTCCTATTCTACAAATCGTGCGAGAGTTCAAATAGGGAAAAACCACCAAAATAAAATGTGCCAAACATAGTTTCCAATACAACCAGTAGCAGCAAGAATGATTCATCATTCATCGTTCACAAGGACTGTCCATGAATTCTCTAGCATTTGATCCATCAAACATCAAGCACATGGCCTTGTATACACCATTTTATCACGGGTGCTTGACCCTTCAAAACTATTCCTCCTTTTAAATCTAGAAGAAAAACATATCAAAGTTGACAAATTGATATTTCAAGAAATTACAAGACTGAACTTAGATTCCCAATGAATATTCAATCAAGTTTAACTTTGATCAACATAATCATCAACAAAAACATTACAAAGCAAAAACACTAGGTCACTCAAGACCCATAAAAAAGATATACTTGTGAAGGGAGTGGGAGAGAAGGAAGGAGTCTCACTTGCAGCTTTCTCACATACACAATGGGGGAATATACACAAAGGTGGAGGCTGAAAACAGTTTTCCTCTCTTAGTTGTGAAAGCCAAAAGAACTCTTAGTACAAAACAATAGGTGAATCCTATATGTGGGTCTCAAACTAAACTCGGCTAACTAAGGTGGCATACTAACTGAGCCACTAACTAGAGTACATAAAGATAGCTGTCATCCAACTATTATTCATGGGCGGTGTACCAACCGCATCTGCAGCTAACAAGTCGGTGAGATAAATGCACAATGGTGACCCTAGCATATCACGAGTGGAGCTCGATATCTTAACACTCCCCCTTGAGCTCAATCCCAATTCCTGCACACCAAGCAGGTCTCTAAACTTGTGCAGCTTCTTTGCACCCAATGCCTTCGTGAATATGTCAGCTACCTGATCCTCTGTGCTGACATAAACTAGATCAATAAAACCTACTAGAACCTTCTCCCGCACATAGTGATAATGCACCTCAATGTGCTTTGTTCTAGCATGATAGATTGGGTTATTTGCCAAGTGTATACTGCTCATGTTGTCACAACAAATGACAACTAGCCCATCTGTAGACTGATACATATCATAAAGTAGCTTATGCAACCAAGCTACCTCACATGCAGCCATTCCTACACCCCTGTACTCAGCCTATGTGCTCGACAAGGCAACTGTAGGCTGTTTCTTGCTACTCCAAGTGACTGCAGCACTCCCAAAAGAGAACATATATCCACTCGTAGATCATCTATCAGAAATACTACTAGCCCAATCAGCATCAGTGTATCCATGCAACTGTATCTGAACCCCAGTCTCATAAAATAGTCCATACTGCAATGTGGACTTCACATACCTCAGTATGCATCTAGCGGCATCCAAATGCAGTTTACTTGGAGCTTGCATAAACTGACTTACCAACCCAATAGCATAGCTCAAATCTGGCCTAGTAATCGTCATATAAATCAAACTTCCTACTATGCGTTTGTACATAGTAGGGTCGTCCAAAAGCTCACCTACATCTGCGCTCAACTTCACATTCTGCTCAAAGGAACTGAAATAGGCTTACAGCCTATCATCCCATATTTGGACAGCATGTCCAATCCATACTGCCTCTGCAAGAGCCATATCCACTTGTGGATCTAATCACCTCAATCCCCAAGAAGTAACGTAGCTCTCCCAAATCCTTCATCTCAAACTTCTACTTCAATAGCATTTTCACATGAAGGATATCTTTATCACTATCACCTGTGATGATCAAATCATCAACATAAATGACAAGCAGCATAATGCCTTTCTCTGTTTTTCTCACATAAAGTGAGAAATCTGCCTTGGAAATCTGAAAGCCAATAGTGACAAGATATTGTCCTATTTTGTCAGACCATGCTCTGGGTGCTTGGTTCAAACCATACAAGGCTTTCTTCAACTTGCAAACAAACTCAGGATAAACAGCATGAACATAACCTGGTGGTTGCTCCATATAGACCTCTTCTTGCAAATCACCATGCAAGAAAGCATTCTTTACATCCATATGATGTAAAGATCATCCCTTTGATGCAGCCATAGCAATGACTGCTCTTACAGTTGCCATCCTTGCGACCGGATTGAATGTTTCTTCATAATCAATGTTATATGTCTATGCATATTCCTTGACAACTAATCTTGCCTTGTATCTGTTCACAGAACCATCTGCATTGTGCTTCACCTTATAAACCCACTTGCAGCCAATTGCATTCTTGTCTTTAGGCAAAGGCACCAATTCCCATGTAGCATTTGCTTCCAAGGCATCCATTTCTTCATCCATGGCTTTCTCCCATTTTTCTTTTCCCATGGCTTGCTCAAAAGAAGTGGGTTCTGGTTCATGTATCACTTTGACCATATAGGCATAGTGAATGGCTATAAATCCATCATATTTCAGCCTATCCACAGGGTACCTAGCTCTAGTAGACCTGTGCAAATTAGGCTCACTACCAAGTGCTCTCAAAACATCCCTTGTCTTCCTTACTCTAGGTGTAACAATAGAAGGAATACCCAACTCATCATCAAGGCTCTGTTCTGAGCCACTGGATTCACCATCCATATAAGAGTGACCTGCATTCACATCAACCATGGGCTAATCTACTTTCTCTTTTCCTTTTGTGATACTTGCATACCACATCTGCATTGCTTTGAGGAGATCCTCCTGATCTCAATCTGCCTGTCCATGGCGAAGTATGTGAACCACTGCTAGAGGACACTACAGGTCCACTAATATTTCGTGATTGCTCTTATGAATTATGTGCAACATTACCATTTTGTGCATCTACATCATCAATCACATTTACTGGTTTATACTAGCTGCTCATCTCATAAAAAACAACATCTATGCTCACTGTAAACTTACCAGTAGAAGGTTTCTGCTGCAGAGAATAACAAATAAAGATGCACTTCTTAGCTTTTGGATCCAACTTGGATCTCAACTCATTTGGCACATGAACATAGGCAATGCAACCAAAAACTTTCAAATGAGAAATATCTAGTTTCCTACCAGTATACCTCTCCTCTAGCGTCATGCCATGTATTGCTGCAGTGGGAGTCCTGTTCATTATGTAGACTGCTGTAGCAACTGCTTCAGCCCAATAATAATCTGGCAGGTCTTTTTCGTTGAGCATGGCACGAGATACCTCTCCAATATACCTGTTTTTCCTTTCTGCAAGTACATTTTGCTTTGGGGTATGACTGCATGAATATTGCTGCTTTATGCCATGCTCCTACAGGAAACTTGCAAACTCATTTGAGAGGTACTCTTTCCCTCCATCTGACCTTAGGCATTTTATTTGCAGGCCTGTTTCTTTTTCAACCATAGCTTTAAAAGCTTTGAAATGCCCAAACACTTCACTTTCTTTTTCATAAAATACACCCAGACTTTTCTGCTGTAGTCATCAATAAAAGTGACAAAATAATGACGCCTCCAATAGATGCAGCTTTAGTAGTCCACACATCAGAGTGGATTAATTCCAATGGCCTCTTACTCTCTCTTGAACATGTCTAGGAAATGGTTTCCTTGCTTGTTTTCCAAATTGACAGGCTTCACATACCTTATGCAATTCTGCAACCTTGAACTTAGGCAATCCTGCAACAAGATTTTGGGCTTGCATTAATTTAAGTCGCTGTACATTAACATGACCAATGCGTTTATGCCAGATATCAATATCTGCACTACACCAGTCCCATGTGCAAACATTGCTGCACTTAATTCATGCATGTCCGCATCCAACGTAAACATCATGCCCTTCTTCTTTCCTTTTGCTATCAAGCGACCTTTATTTTTCATATCCTCAACAAAGCATACATGCCCTCTCGCCACACCGCGAAGGGCGTCCCAATCTAAGACAGTGCACTCTTGCACTTTTTGGCTGTGCTACCTGCAGAGATTTGTTCCCAAACTCAAAAAAAAGGAAAGCAACACTAATCCTCTTACTAGGATACCACGAACTTGGTTTGCTTTCTTGAGCTCCTTACCACGAACCGAGCTCTGATACCATGTGAAGAGAGTGGGAGAGAAGGAAGGAGTCTCGCTTGTAGCTTTCTCACATACACAATGGGGGAATATACACAAAGGTGGAGACTGAAAACAGTTTTCCTCTCTTAGTTGTGAAAGCCAAAAGAACTCTTAGTACAAAAGAATAGGTGAACCCTATATGTGGGTCTCAAACCAAACTCAGCTAACTAAGGTGGCATACTAATTGAGCCACTAACTAGAGTACTGATAGTTGTCATCCAGCTATTATTCATGGGCGGTGTACCAACCGCATCTGCAGCTAACAAGTCAGTGACATAAATGCACAACGGTCACCTTGGCATATCACGAGTGGATCTCGATATCTCAACAATACTTGCATGCAACAACATCCTCCAAGAAACACACAAGATGACATCAAACATGACAACACTACCTGGATTTCTAAGCATTTAAACAACAACAAGTCTTGGCTTATTGACATTTTTCAAGGAAGGCATAAAAATAATTAAAGACAAAGCTTCATACACTTCAATTTATTACAATCAATGGTCCAATGCATACCAGAATTTACACCAACATATGCATTACTCAACTTCGACAAACATCACACAACTATAGCACTTCATGTCGCGAAACCAGATTAAGCAACAACTCATCAACACCCGCACAACAATTCATGGCTCAATCATCGGCCACGTGTGGACAAATCGAAAAACACAAAACATGAAATATGGGACAAACTTACTGACCACTCTCTTATCTACACGAATTCAACTACAATACCGAGGGCAGGCCGAATGAATGGGAAATTCACCTTGTTATAAATGCACGCACCCATGCACGCATGCACCCACCTGTTGGCGCTAAGAAGGGACACGTGCCTTGCACCTACTGACCACGCAGCCGGGACTCGAACGAGGGCCGCTCTCGGGGTAGGCAGGCAGGTTAGACTTTTTACACGTAGTGTTATCAAACTAGTGTAATCCGCACAAAGTTACAACTCGGTCAACAGAGCGTTGCCGTGTTCAGCTGAATAATGCTTCTTTCACTCAAGCATTCCTCGTATTTGTCAGCGTCACATCGACCATTGCCGAGCCCTCTCTTCAGCATCTGAAGAACGTAAGATTATCCCTCTTTGTTCCCTACTCTACTTTCTCTATTTTGCCCCCCCCCAGAAAATCCGTCTAATATTTTCTCTCTCCGAACTTAGATAAACTTAGCTTCAGCCCGCCCTTGGTATCTTCATAGATAAATGTTGTGGTAGAATAGTACTCTCGCGTAACTTTTGAGTTTGGCAAGTGCGCACGGATCGGAGACAGCGTCCTATGTTGAATTTGTTATTATTAGCGTGTCGAGAATATGTATCCACAGTTGCTTATAACCCCAATAGTAGCTTACTGAGTTGAAACATCTCTGATGAGCTCTTGTATATAGTCATATTATATGAGCATACGTAACATAAAGATTTGAAAAGTTTTCAAGAGTTCTTTGATTGTTATATCGATGCCTAGGGTATTTTCTCACACAAGTTTCGGATTTTTTGAAACATGCAATATGCATAAATAATTGGAGTAGGTGGTACTTTTTCATTAATGTCTTCAAGCTCATTGCATTCCAAAGCGCAGCCATGAACAATAGCCGAGTATGTTAATGAAAGGGTACTGTGCAATTGTGCAATAATTAGGCAATTTACCATAGCCATTTGGATTTTGGTTGCTTCAAACCTCCACCTCTAATCGAAGGCAATTGACCCACCTCTCATTTCTTTAAATGAGGAGGTATAAAGGGATTCTCCATACTCCTTTAATATAATTAAATTAAAAAAGAATAGTAACCTGAGCCTATCCATAGCACTTGAGAATCCTCTAATTGATTCTCTTAGTGGGTCTCCCTTTTGCTAAGTCGTCATGCTATTGCCTGCTATTGCAACAAGCAAGGCACATCTCTTGAGTGCCATCCTCTTGTAATTCCAGGGCCATCCCTATACAATACTCCTGGTCATTTTGCTCTTCAAGTCTACACTTAATGCCTTCAATGTTGACAGCCTTGTCCTCAATCTCTGAATTTGAGCGACACATGCTGTCCTTCATGCCAACCCCTCTTCTCCATATTGGCTGTTGTTTCTTTGATTTGAGGCTGGTCCTTCTCCTTTAGCCTTTTTCAATCTACAATGTTTTGCTACGTGTCTATGCTTGTCAGATCAGACGCGTTTTCTTTCTTGCTTCCTCACATAGAAATGTAAACCATGCTCAGATTTGGAATAGACAGCAAGATATGGCAACAACGTCCAAAGACAGGTTCAAAATGTTTACAAAAGGTGCATTCACAAACCACAATACTTGGACAGTGGGGTGCTGCCCACTAGTGTCAGAAAATATAGAACCACTTGCTGTAGCCAACTCGCTGCAGTGAAAGAATTTAACCTAGGGTTCACAAAATGTGTAAAACAACTCTGACTCCTCTATCAGTGCATACAAGTAATTATTGTTGTGGATACGATCACAAATCTTAAGCAACGCACATATGAACAGCCAATACATATAGAATAGATTGCTCCAAAATGGACAAAACACGATACAAAGAGTTTGCTCAATGTGCCACCATCTAGCAACCTTCTAGAAGTCATTGACATGCCAAGGACACAAGTCAGGACATAGGCTTCCTTAAAGTGGATTTTGACAAAGCATGTGATAGATTTGGATGGGATTTCTTGGTTCAATTTGTGCAAGACATGGGAGTAGGCTCAATATAGTTTCATACTTTAAACTCCTCACAAATGCCTTTGCAAAGGGGGGTGTGAATAGATGACTAGGCCCTTTACTGTCAAAAGGTCTATTAGACAAGGGTGTGTTCTTGCTCCCTTGCTTTTTGCCATAGCTGCTGACTTGTAATGAAGGGGGAAAAAGGGGCCAATTTAGAGGACTGTTAGAGGCCTCTTAGGTGGGAAATGTGGAGGGACTATATAAGTCCCCATCCACCTTTTATTGTACACTTTTTGATGTGACTTCTCACTCCTTCTCCCTCTTCCTCTCTGTTTCCCCTACCGATTCTATCCCCTTCTCCAATCTGCCATGCCTTTGTCACGTCCCTGTAGCCGTTTACCTTAATAGATTACACTAATGGTTAGTGTGACATGGGTTAGTAGCTAGGGTTAGTTAGCCAGGTTAGGTTGGGATGGCAGGTTTAGTTAGTGGATTAGGTTAGCTGGTCAGTTAAGCTAACCTAACGAGGGTTCAATTAGTAGGTTAGGTTGGGTTAGACTAAGTATGTGTCCTAACTGCCTTAGGAGTCTTAGGTTAGTGCTGTACTAACTGTCCTAGGTGACTTAGGGAACCTCCCCCTAGCCTCGCTTTGGAGCCATTTCGACTCCATTTTGAAGCCTCTTCATCGATTGTTTGCTCGAGCTTCAACATCGGCCTTTTTAGTGGTTCTACACACTATATTAGGTACTTATTACAGCAGGGTTTTGTTGTCTACTTCTTTTGAGTCTATAGGAAACTGCTCACTCGAAAAATGAAAGAATCAAATACATGGTTCCGCATTTAACTTTTCTTTTGAGTCCATTTTCATGGCCTTGCCTGCATTCGAGCTTCTCTCTCTCGGACAGCCACCATGCCACCCAAGCGTGCCCCTCTGGATACATTGCATGATAGTGATGAGGCTACTCAGCATAAGCAATTGCCTTCCATAGTGGGTGCATCCACTGGTGGTAGCCTCTCTCTCCTACATCTCGAGAAGTGCAGGCAGCACAAAAACAGTTTTTGGATACCCTTGCTTCTATGCTCCAGGGTGCTTTCCGTCAGATGGGACAGGAGTTCAGCCAACAGCTTACCACGGCCATGGCTATGCAGGATACGTCTCTTGCTCAGATGGACAATAACTTGAGCAACAGATTGGCCAGGCTATGTAGGACAAGGGCAAGCAGCCCGGACCCCAGCAAGGGGACCAGTTAGACAATCAAGATGTTTTGTCTGCTCCATGCAGGGGTTTTGTGGTAGATGCCCACCGTGCCTATGAGCATTAGTCTTTTGGACCGTTGCATGGGGATTATTTGGACTTGGATGATGCATTCTCTGTGCCACAGAGCACCTTCTTGCAGGATGTCAAGCCATCTTTTGGCTCACAGTTTTTTGCATCTATGCAAGCTGAGCCGTCTCTTTTGGGTCAACCCGTTGGTATGTATCCGGTTAGTGCTGCCTGGAGCTGGTTTTGGTTTATATGGCAGCCTACACCCTCGGGAGAGAGGTTAGTCCTCTTCTCAGCCCTTTGGCATCTCATCATTTCGGAGAGATGCATTTGGCAGAGAGACCCAGCCAAGTTGGCTCCTCCTGATTGACTACATTTGGAAAACTAGAGAGGATCGGGAAAGTGTACAAAGCTCGGCTTGGCTGAGAGAGAGTCATATGGGCATAATATATAGACGCCACATGGACACACGGATACATGTGAATGCTTTATTGGCTTCCGTGTGGGTAGCCACCAAGCTACCCCATGGGCAATATGAGAACATCCTCCTTGGTGTTTATTTAGGGAAGCCATGTGAAATGCACAAGGCAACAATTGGAATTTCCAGAGGCTGTAGAATGGGCAAATGAGCTGAGGCTCAATGTAGCAATTTGAGGGATTCTCTTGTAGTATACGGACCCCTATCATGTGTTTGCAAAGATCCCCCTATTCAAAAGGTGCCATACCCTTTTAGCATATAATCATATTCATATTTAGTTGAAAATAAAGCATAGTTCTCTTGTATATGATACAACCCTCATTTCAAAAACCTTTCTTAGATGCAGGTAGGTGGTACAAAATTAAGAGTCGATGCTCGGGCCCAACAATAGGCAATATCACTAAAGCATTGTATAGGCCAAGACAGAGTAGCATATCACTAGACCCAAGTATTGGTCAATTTGTCCCATAAACTATGATCACAAGTAGGCCCTAGTGGAATTAGTTTGAGCGCTAGTTGGCATGATCTAGGTTGGTCTAATCCTAGGTCTAGTTGACATTTGGATGGCCTTGTGCCCCATAAAAGAAAATCTAATTGGGGTCGTTTGGCCCATTTGGACACATTTGGCATTCCAACCAAGATGCATAGTGAGCACGACAAAGGGTAGTCCAAGAGGTATACATGTGTAGCTAGAAGGGCTCATTCTTGAGCAGATACTGAAGTCTATTGAGGAATATGATAGATTGGAGCAAAGGGCGTAGCATACGGTGCTTGTCTTGGTACCAAAACTTGAGCCTATGTGTGCCCCAAGAGGAGCCCCAGCAAAGGGTGCAGCATATGGTGCTTGTTTTGGTAGAGCGTATGTGTGCTATAGGCGTTGGCTACATGACAAGGAAGTTTTGTACTTGATCTACATATTGATACAAGGAGGTTTCGCTCCGCCAGTGAGCACATACAGCTAGTGCATTAGATTGCAGCAGCTACTACACAGGAGGGGTTAGTGGTGGGCAGCAGGCCACTTTTGATGAGATGCTGGTACATTCCGTGCGTATGATCATATAAGGCCCTACCTGAGGCCATCAAACTTGGGATGTCTTTCTCCGGTTATGTGGACCTCAAGCGTGATGATGCCTGCACTTCAGGAGGTTACGAACTCAGGAATTATGCAGCCAAGGATGTCAAGGACAAACTCAGAGTGCATAAGTTCAAAGGGGGCACTTGCACACCTAACAAGTTGGAGGAATGGCTTATGAAGCTGGAAGATTGTTTCCGCTTCTACCCAGAGCAGGGTGAGGACTGCATAATCTTTGTAGGTGTGCACATGCATGACTATGCACATACTTGATGGCGGTATATGAGGGATTCACCTCAAAGGCCAACCACATGGAGGGATTTTAAAGAAATAATGGTTACTACCTTCGTATCCCCACTCATCTTGGATCAGTACTTGGCTGAATTCTATGGATTGTCGCAAACTGGTACAGTCCAAGAGTACTTGCAGCGCTTTTGGAGGCTTTCCTTGTTTGTATAGGACGTATCTGAGAAAGGGAAGTTGCTGCGTTTCATCCAAGGATTGAGTCCTTCCCTGGCTGCAGGTGTGAAGGCACATAACCCTCAAACAATTGAGTATGTAGCCCAATTGGCAAAGGTGTTTGAGCCCAAATATGCCAGCAAGTATAAGATGATAGCGGGCAGCGCATACGGGAATGCAAATGAGCCTGAGAAGAAGCCTAAGGTGATTGATTGGCATGATAGGAAATCAGTAGCAACACCATTTCCGAGGTTTCCCTGTAAGAAATCCTAGATTTACTATATTTAGAAATGTGCTAAGGAACAGAAAGGAGACTGAAATAGCAGAGAACAAGGAATATTTGTATTGCTTGAGTGTCTGTAGTGTGTCATCCATACAGTTGGGCCTCTCTTATATATATAGAGTGAAGAGTCACACATGAGAAGGTGTGTACTCCAAAGTGTATGTGCATGAAGAGGTGTGTATCCCTTTTGAAGGGTGTGACCCTTAATGAGAGGGTACATTACAATGGTAGTGTCTCTTCAATAGAATGTGTCTCTTGTGAAGGGTTGTGCCTCATAGGAAGTGTCCCGTCGAAAGGACATACCCTTCCACAAGTGTCCATTCATCAAACCATCCATAAGTCTAAGGTATAGAGAAAGGAATACGTCACAGATCGTGACATCCCCTCCCACTCAAAATAAGACCCTGGTAGAGATAATGAACTGGTGTAGAAAATATCATGGTAAATTCTGAACATATTGCTCTGATACCACTGTAAGAAATCCTAGATTACTATATTTAGAAATGTGCTAAGGAACAGAAAGGAGACTGAAATAGTAGAGAACAAGGAATATTTGTATTGCTTGAGTGTTTGTAGTGTGTCATCCATACAGTTGGGCCTCTCTTATATATAGAGAGTGAAGAGTCACACATGAAAAGGTGTGTACTCCAAAGTGTATGTGCATGAAGAGGTGTGTACCCCTTGTGAAGGGTGTGACCCTTAATGAGAGGGTACATTACAATGGTAGTGTCTCTTCAATAGAATGTGTCTCTTGTGAAGGGTTGTGCCTCATAAAAGTGTCCCGTCGAAAGGGCACACCCTTCCACAAGTGTCCATTCATCAAACCATCCATAAGTCTAAGGTATAGAGAAAGGAATACATCACAGATCGTGACATTCCCACTGCTACATGCAGCAAGATGCCATATGCTAAGCCATAGAGATCATTTGACGCTAAGCCACGGAGCTAAGCCAACTGTTGGTAATGAAAAATCAGATTTAAACAACACACCAAGGCTATTATGGACAACAGAAAGGGGGCAAACTTATGCTTTAAGTGTGGTGAGACGTGAACTCTTGAGCATCGGGAAGTTTGCAAAATGCATAAAAGTGGTTCTGCAAAACTCAGCATGATTATTGAGATATCGGATGATGAGGGATAAAATGGATGCTTATGAGACCTTATGGTGATTCAGAGGGTGCACAAGACGTGGAAGAAGCTTCAGATATGGGAGACATGAAGGGGGCTGATTTCCCCTTTGATCCCGATGGTGCTATTGAACATAATATGCATGGTAAACAATCGAGTGACACTTAGCCCACTTGTGGCATGCGAGGCCGTTGGCCTACAATCTTTCATGTGGAGCATCAGGTTGCTATGCCTTTTTATGCGCGAGAGGATGCAAATGGAAATGCTCCTGTGGACGAGGAGGAGATCCATTGGGATGTGCAGCAAACAATTTATGCTATCTCTTTTCATGCCTTGATGGGTGCCAAAAGTGCTGAAACTATTAGATTGAAAAGGCAAATTAATGGCAGGACTGTTCACATGCTTGTGGATAGTGGTAGCACTCATAGTTTCATCAATTCTGAGAACTTACAGAAGGTGGGATTGATTGCTATTGAGATTGATCATGGGCTGAGAGTAGAGGTGGCAAATGGACAGCATTTGATCAATAAATTTTGTTGCCAAGATGCAAGGGTCAAGTTCTCTAAGGATTATGAATTTGCTGCGGATCTATTGGCACTGGACATGGACCCAATAGAGGCTGTCCTGGGCTGCGATTGGTTAAAATCAGCATGGATTTAAATGCCCTATCACTCAGCTTTGTCCACAGGGGTAGAATTATAGCATTGCATGACATTGCCACTCCTAAATTGCAGGTCATTTCAGCAAGGCAGTGGCTAGAGAGCTTAGGAAGGAGCATGTACTCTATGCATTGAATGTGTTAGTATCTCAGGGGGGTAGAATTCCCCATGTTGAGGATTGTGATATGCAGCAGCTGCTTTCGGAGTTTGCTGATGTATTTGCTGACATGCCATTCTAATTGCCTCCCAAGAGGGATGTGGATCATGCCATTGTTCTAGAGCCTGGCAGTAAGCCCATAAACAAAGCCCCGTACCATCTTTCTAAGGTTGAACGAGAGGAAGTGGCCGTACAGGTGCGGGAATTGCTTGAGAAGAACTTCATCTCTCATAGCACTTCTCCTTTTGCCTCCCCGGTGCTTCTGGTGAAGAAGAAATATGGATTGTACCGCATGTGCATTGATTACAGGGATCTAAACAAGGCCACTATTAAGAACAAGTTTCCAATCCCCTTGATAGATGACCTGTTGGATGAACTCAAGGGTGCTAAGTTTTTCACGAAGATAGATTTGAGGTTTGGTGGTACCATCAAATCAGAGTGAAAGAAGGAGATGAGCACAAGACGGCGGCCTTCTGCACAGAATGGGGCTTGTATGAATTCAAGGTGATGCCTTTTGGATTGACTAATGCACCGACCACCTTCCAGGCGCTGATGAACAAGATATTGCAGCCACTTCTTTTTAGATGCGTGCTGGTTTTCTTTGATGATATCCTCATTAACAGCAAGGATAGATAGGAGCACATTAAGCATGTGAAGCAGGTGCTGGAAAATTTGAGGATGCATTAGCTTTATGCAAAAGCCAGTAAATGCACTTTTATGGCAAAGGAGTTTGAGTACTTGGGGGTGAAAAGACATGGCATTCGGGTGGATCCCGTAAAGGTGAAATGCATCAAAGATTGGCCACAGCCACAAAACCCCACTCAATTGAGAGGATTTTTAGGTCTTGCTTCCTTCTACAGGCGCTTTATTCACAAATTTGCCAAGAGGGCAGCTCCTCGTATTGACCTCTTGAAGAGGGATGCTTTCGGTGGTCAAAGGAAGCACAACACAGCTTTGAAGACGTGAAATTTGCTCTCACTCATGCATCTGTCTTGGTATGCCTCATTTTTCACATCCGCCAAAGAACTCAAGTACCATGTTTATGACCAGGAGATGTTGACTATCTTGCATGCTTTCAAGAAAAAGCACCACTATCTGTACGGGATTAAAATTAAGGTGAAAAAAGATCAACGGACACTCATATTCTTCCTCACCCAGCCAAATTTGTCATATAAGCAGAAGAGGTGGTTGGCTGCAGTCCAATCCTATGATTTTGACATTGAGTACAAAAAGGAGAAGAAAAATGTGGTTGCAGATGCCTTGTCCAAGATGCGGGCTTGCAATTTGTCTGCTATCTCTACCATATATCAAGAGTGGATTCATGGCATTCAGGAAGAGTATATGCAAAATTCTAAGGCAGCTCCCATATTTTCAGATTTGCAGAAGCCTTCTATGTAAGAATTATTGATATATTCTAGGCAGTGACCAATGTAATGACAATAAGTGGGTTAGGGGCACTTTTCCCTCATTTAGAGGTTTCCCCCCCTAACCACAGTTAGTTCACTAACTACGGTTAGTGAAGGATAAGGTTTGTCACTTAGAAAAAACCTTATCCCCCCTTTGTATTTTGGTTCACTCTTCTATTGCATACTTGACATTCAGCTTACACTCTCTTGCTTCCTGCTCTCTCTCTTTTCCATCATCTGGTATCAGAGCAGCTTGAAGTCCTAGACCATCTACTCTCTTGCATCTGTTAGCTCCTACACCTCCCAAACATTCTGTACCTATAGGAATCCTACGCATCAACTACAAGCCTCTGTTCGTGCAAGTTGACCAGCAACTCACGTTGCTGTCCGTACAAACGTACGGTGGTCTTGCGCCATACCACTTGCTCCAATTAGTAACTCACGTTGTCCGTACAGACGTACGATGGTCTTGCGCCGTACCACATGCTCTTGCTATCTACAGCTTTGCCGTACGATCGTACGGACACTTTCATCAGTCGTTCATACACAGTTGCGCGTGCACTCCTACACTTTTGCGCAGGCGTCCGCACAACACACAGAGCTGTCCGTACACCTTTGCTCAAGCGTCCGTACAAAGTGCACCAGCCGTCCGTACAGCTCTCCGTGCGCTCCCGTACTACTTTCGTATTGTTCCAGTCAACCGTCCGTACACTTTTGCTCTCGGCTTCGATTTGCTCCTTTCAGGTTGCAGCTCCGTGCCATTTGCAGGTGACAGCCACAGAGTGCATTTTGGGGCTTTTTTTGTTTGAGTATACACACAAGTGCATTTTGCAGGGAGCCATTGATTGGCTGTGGATTCAAGCAGGTGCATTTTGGGATTGTGGGTGTGCTCATTTGCACACATTGGTAGTAGAATTTGGTTCTTTTGCATTGGGGCATTTTGCTTTACACTGCAATTTCTTGCATTTTTTGGGCTTTCAGTCAATTTGTCCTCTTTTGGATGCAATTTCCCTGAAGAAATTGGGGCTTTTGGCATTCTGATGCAATTTGGCAATGTACAAGCATTTTGGGATTGTTGCAGGCAATTTTGGACTCATTTTGAGTGACATTGCAGACACTGGCAAGTTTTGCAGTGTTTTTTTGGCAGATTGAGAGCATTTGTAGGATAATTGAAGTGCATTTTGAGCCTTTGATAGACTGTGACAGTATTTGTCACTGTGGGTAGATTTTCTTTGCAGATTTTACTTGTGCATTTTACATCCCAGTAAGGGATTTTACTTGGTTAGTTTGCTATATTTTTTGAGATTATTTGGTGAAAATAGCTTGCAGCCAACTTTGTGGAAGAGCACTATGCCTTTTTGTCTTGCACTTTAGATTTTTCAGTGGGTAGTTCAGATGCTACAGTCACTAATGATGATGACCCATATGCTTTCTTGATTTGCAGTTATGATCCTTCAAAGGAGGATGCATACTCTCTTAGTGTCAATGAGACACTTCATACTTGGTATTTTGACAGTGGTGCTTCAAAGCACATCACTTCCAAGGAGAGTCTGTTTGTATCTTTGCATCCTCCATCCACCAAAAAGAAGGTGACTTGTGCAAATAATTCTTCTTATTCAGTGTGTGGAGTGGTAGACATTATTCTCACATCCATTGATGGCACAGATTTCATAATTTCAGATGTTCTCTATGTGCCAGGGATAAAGAAGAATTTGCTTTCAGTGTCCTCACTCAATAGAGGAGGATTTCAGGTTGTTTTTGATGATGACAAGTGCACAGTCAGAGACAAAGAGAATGACTATGCTTTGATGTTGTCTAGCACTTTGTATCGGGGTCTTTTTCAGCTTGATCTATATGGAAAAAGATCCGATCTTGCATTATCAGTTAGCACTTCCACTGTTGCGATGCAGAATGTGGAGTTATGGCATGCCAGGTATGGGCACATGAGCTATGGTAGCTTAATGACACTTCAGAGGCATGATATGGTTGATGCATTGCCTCCTTTGGAGTCACCTTCTCCTCATGCATGTGAAGGTTGCATCCTTGGCAAGATGCATAGACTTCCCTTCAAGAAGGATGGTGTAGTGAAAGTTACACAGAAATTACAACTTATTCACAGTGATGTTTGCGGTCCCATGCGGACACCTGCTTTTGGGGGTTATCTCTATTTTGCTACATTCATATATGACTTCACCAACTACACTTGGGTCTATGGTCTCAAGGCAAAATCAGAAGTGTTTATGCATTTTAAACACTTTGTGGCTATGGTTGAGAATGAGACAGGACTCAAGGTGCAGACACTTCACACAGATCGAGGGGGAGAGTATATGTCTCATGAATTTGAGGCATTTTTGAAGGAGAAAGGCATCACGCATTAGCTTACAGTGAGGCTTACACCTCAACAGAATGGCAAAGCTGAGCGGAAGAATCGCATTGCCATGGAGATGGATAGATGCATGCTCACAAGTAAGAAGTTGCCTCACAGGTTTTGGCTTGGCCTCCTGTGTGCCAACTATATTTTGAATCGGGCTCCTACAAAGGCTTTGAAGACAATCACTCCCTATGAGGCATGGCAAGGGAGAAAGTCTTCAGTGGACCATTTCAGAGTTTTTGGTTGTGTTGCATATGCCCACGTGCCTGTGGAGTTTAGACACAAGTTGTCAGATAAGGCACTCAAATGCATTTTTGTGGGATATAGTTCACAAAGCAAAGGCTATCGTCTCTATAATCCTGCTACACGCAAGATTTTTGTTAGTAGAGATGTTATATTCTCTAAAAATTCAGCACATACACATGCTGAATTTCAGATTCCAGCTTCTTTAGATGATGTGTTTGAGGGGATGCTTCCTATAGCATTTGGTTCCCCCTCTGAAACTCAGAATTTACAGCAACCTCCTCTAGATCCACATGCCCTGATTAAGCCATTGGCTGATTTAATACCACCTCAGGGTGTGGATGAAGTTGTCAGGCAAGAGATTCAAGAGATACACACAGCCAAAACAGTTCCGAATTGGTTGCTTCAGACTCTCAGGGAGAGTAGGCTTGAGGCTCCATTGCCTGGCAGGACTCGTAGTGCAGTAAGGCACGCAGTTGTGGCTCTTTCAGTTGAGACAGCTTATGTAAGGACTCTTCTTGATGACGAGGAGCTTGACTCTTTTGAAGAAGCAAAGGATAATGTGCATTGGATGCAAGCCATGCACAATGAGTTGTAGTCCATAGAGAAAAATTAGACTTGGGCTGTTGTGGATTGGCATCGGTACAAAATGGGTTTTCAAGGTCAAACGGAAGCCCGATGTGTCCATTGAGAGGTACAAAGCAAGGCTGGTTGCCAGGGGACATGCTCAGCAAAAGGGCATTGATTATGAGGAGACATTTGCTCCTACATCCAAGATGACAACCATCAGAACTGTTATTGGCATGGCTGCACATTTGGATTGGAAAGTCCATCAGTTGGACATAAAAACAGCATTTTTAAATGGAGACTTGTTGGAAGAGGTGTATGTGGAACCACCTCCAGGCTTTGCGGTATCAAATGATGCATGTAAGGTATGCAAGCTGAATAAAGCTTTATATGGGCTGAAACAGGCTCCATGTGCTTGGTATGCAAAGATAGATGCCTTTCTGTCCAGCAAGGGTTTCAGCAATAGTCCAACTGAAAGCACCCTCTACATCAAGAAGGATGGGGAGGAAATCTTGGTCACCATTCTTTATGTAGATGACCTACTGCTCACAGGGCCAAATGGTGATTAAATTGCAAATTTCAAGGCTGAATTGAGAGCCACTTTTGACATGTCAGATTGGGCATGTTACATTATTATTTGGGGATCCAATTCATTCAAGAGAGACGTGGTATCATTATGTCTTAATCCAAGTATGTTCAAAACTCTTGGATAGATTTAGGATGAAAGATTGCAAGCCTATAGCTACTCCCATGGAGCCAGGGCTGAGGCTTACAATGTATGATGGAGGAGAATCTGTAGATGCCACACTCTACAGTCAGCCGGTTGGATGCCTCATATATATGTGCAATACACGGCCCGATATTTAGTTTGCAGTATCTCAGGTGAGTAGGTATATGCACAGCCCAACGATAACACATTGGCAAGCTGTAAAACGCATCTTCCGTTACTTGCAAGGCACAAAGTCTTATGGCTTGATGTTTCCCAAGGGGGGTGACTTGCAGATGCATGCTTATAGTGATTTAGATTGGGCTGGAGACTATGACACTAGGCAGTCCATAAGTGGTAATTGTTTCTTTTTGGGCAAAGCTTGCATTTCTTGGCTGAGCAAGAAGCAATCTACTGTGGCTACTTCCTCATGTGAAGCTGAGTACAGGGTAGCTTTCACAGCGACAGTTGAATGTGTTTGGCTGCGTCGTTTGCTTGCTGATTTTCATCTTTCATTGGAGGGTCCTTCTCCGATTCTCACTGATAGTCAGAGTGCTATAGCAATGGCAAAGAATCCTGTGTTTCATGCTTGCACGAAGCACATTGAGGTTCACTATCACTATGTCAGAGAGAAGTTGCATGCAGGAGAGATCAATATGATCTATGTGTCAACACATGACAATGTTGCAGACATCTTCACCAAAGCACTTCCACGTGAGAAGTTTGAGGCATTTCGCAATGCCCTGAACTTATCTCCTTTTGGTGATTGATCATTTCCTTGTACATGACATTGGCACTGCAGGGGGGTGTTAGAATTATTGATATTCTAGGCAGTGACTAATGTAATGACAATAAGTGGGTTAGGGGCACTTTGTCCTCATTTAGAGGTTTTTCCCCCTAACCACAGTTAGTTCACTAACTACGGTTAGTGAAGGATAAGGTCTGTCACTTAGACAAAACCTTATCCCCCCTTTGTATTTTGGTTCACTCTTCTATTACATACTCGACGTTCAGCTTACACTCTCTTGCTTCCAGCTCTCTCTCTTTTCCATCATTCTAGTCAGGGTCATCTGGACTTCAAATTGCATAATGGGCTGTTGTGGTGCCAGGACAGGATTTATTTAGTGCCAGACTCAAAATATAGATAGTTGATTTTGCAAGAAATGCACTCCTCTCCCATGGCTGGACATGCGGGTATCACTAAAACATATGAAAGAATCAAGCAGAGCTTTACCTGGGAAGGCATGTGGGGAATATGTGGTTAAATACGTGGCTGAATGCTTGCCTTGCCAACAGAATAAAGTGGACAACAAATTAACCGCAGGTCTCTTGCAGCCATTACCCATTTTAGAGGGCAAATGGATGCACATAGCAATGGATTTCATGGCAGGGTTGCCTTCTACAGAGAGGGGATGGGACATCATCTTTGTTGTGGTGGATAGAATGACAAAACATGCCCATTTCATACCCACTAAGTGTTAGAAATGACCCAACAGAGGGTACGCACAGCGGAAGACTGATAGTAATGCCCAAGTTCTCACACAGTGTGCGTGAGGTGTGGAATCACAAACTTCTTAACTTATGTGCATAAAATAGATGTGCGGACTCATCAATAGACAATGAACCAGCCAGATAGAGAAACACCAAAATAATATATTTCCGTCCAAAGCTATGGACACAATACAAAAGAGATAGATCCAGAGTCCCACCAAGGGTGTGGTCCTCTGATCTTACCACAAGGTCCTCCTTCTATGTGCCGGCTATCTCTAGACTTGAGCCCTCGTGCTCCACCTCGAGCTTCTGTAGACTATCCATCCAGATCCCTTCCACCTTGCTGTCTTTGCACGAGCCTTGGTGGGCAGCACTCTGAGCTAGGTCTGCAGCTCTACAGCCCACTTGAATCCTCTTGGATAGAGGCCCACAGGTGGCTGTCCTGCTGCTCTTTCTGCTTCCTGAATTGCTGCTCCAAGTGATGAGTTATGAGGGCTCAAAGGCCCTCTTTATATATGGCACAAGGCCCTCCAAAACCAACTGACCAGCCAGCCCTAATTGGGCCGACTGGCTGGTCTGTAGCAGCCCTAACCAACCGACCAGTTGGTTGGCTGGTCGGCTGCCTATCCAGCCCTATTTAGGGCCCTTTGCTGGTCCTTTGTTCCATGCAGGGCCCAGCCCCTTTGGACTGCTTACCCCGCCACCTGCCAGCCCTATTTGCAGGCCATAGTCCTGCCCAATACCTGCTGCAACAGTGCGACTCCATGCTTCTGCTGATCCGCCTCTGCTCAGCCCTTGTCCGGACCCTGCCGCACCGTGCATACCTTCCGTACACTGCCCTGCAGCAGCCCGTACTGATCGTACAGTGGCTGTCCCCTCTGGGCATACCTTGCCCTAGGTCTCCCTCCCCCATCCTCTCCTCATTTGGGGGCTTACAGATGGGGAGGTGACCTTTCCAACACTAAGACCCGGTATTCAGCATCACAGGTTGCTGGGCAATTCATTGAGCATGTCTTTAAGCATCATGGGAAATTGTTAGTGACAGTGATGCAAACTTTATGGGTCACTTTTGGTAGGAGTTATTTACAACAGTTGGTACTTTACTTACACCTAGCACTGCTTCCATCTTGAGACTGATGGATTGTCGGAAAGGGTGAACAAATGGGTGGAGGAATATTGGAGGCACTTCTGATACTCAGAAGTCTTCGGATAAATGGTTGGCAATTGCTGAATTTTGCTACAACAGTACCAAGCATCTCTCCATTGGCATGAGCCGTTTGAGGCAATGTACGGATGCAAGGTCGGGATGCTTTTTTCAATTGGTGACATGGCTGTGAAAAATCAGCAAGCACGGAATGACTTGGAGAGGATGGATGCCCTTCTGAAGTTGGCAAAAAAGAATATGCAGGATGTCCAAGCCAAGCAGAAGGAATATGTGGATGAATGCAGGAGATATTTGTCTTTCAAAGAGGGAGATTGTGTGCATTTGCGTCTCCAGAAGAACCGTTATGCCTCGCTGAAAGGTAATACCAACACAAAGCTTGCTCCTAGGTATTACGGTCCTTACTAAATCACCTGCAAGGTTGGAGAGGTATCATATCAGTTGGAGCTACCCAGTACCTCCAAGATCCATGATGTTTTCCATGTGTCTTGCTGAAACCACATGTGGGACAGCATGTCCATGTTCTTCCTGAGTGCCACCTATGGATGAGGAGGGCCACATCCTCCATGTTCCGAAACACATCATGGGTTTCAGAGACAATGTACTCCGAAACAAGGTCTACATAGAGTATCTTATCAAGTGGCGGGGACTCCTTGAGGATGAGAATTCATGGTAGCCAGAAAGCATTGTCCAGGACCACCCCCATCTCCTACCAGGCTGATTAGTAGCTGCTGTTTGCTGCACTTATTGGACAGCCATGCTGTGAAATTTTGAGGGCAATATTCTATGGAAAGGGATGGCTGTAATGAGGGCGAAAAATGGGCCAATTTAGAGGACCTTTAGAGGCCTCTTAGGTGGGAAATGTGGAGGGACTATATTAGTCCCCATTCAGCCCTTATTCTACACTTTTTGATGTGACATCTAATCCTATCTACTCCCTTCTCCTCTCTCCTATGTGCTGCCTTCACTCTCTCTCCCAACCTCTCTCTATCCCTCTCTCTGCTACTGAGCAGTATTTGTCCAGTAGCCATTGAGAGGCCGATTCCTGCTTCCCAAGCCTCTCACTGGAAGCCAAATCCATCTAGAGTACTCCCTCTCTATCTCTCTCTCTCTCTCTCTCTCCCCCCCTCTCCCCCTGCGCTACCCCCTGCTCTCTCTCTCCTGCTACCCCTTGCTCTCTCTGCTACCCCCTGCTCTCTCCCTGTGCTACCCCTGCTCTCTCCCTGCGCTACCCCTGCTCTCTCTCTCCTTGCGCTACCCCCCTGAACATTTTGTTTAGTAACAACTCTAGGGACTTCTAGCGGAGATTTCTAGAAGGATGGTCCCCTCCGCCACTCACTGACACCCAGATCTAGTTTGATTATGCATGCACACTTTATGACATCCCAAATCAGCCAGTCCCTAGCCTCTCACACATGCCTCGTCCCACATTCTGCACCCTCTTCACTAGAGGAGGGGTAAAGGATGCTGTAATGAAACTTCATAATGGCCGAGCGAAGGATCATAAGGGACTATGCACTGAGTTAATTGCATATGGGATTAACCTCCTAGCCCCGATCTTAGCAAAGCTTTTTAATGAAGCGGTTTGTTTGGGATTTCCACACACTTGGACCATTAACACTATCTCACCCATCCACAAGGCAGGGGATCCCATGAGCCTGGAGAACTACAGGACCATTATGATTGGACATGTCATGTCCAAGATTTATGCATCAGTACTTGACTCCGAGGTTAGTAGACTTGCAGAGTGTCGAGGACTCAGAGCAGCAGGACAAGCCGGATTCCGGCGTGATCATGGAACCATGGATCACATTCTGACGCTCAGATGTATCATCGAGGAGGCGAGGTCACGGAAGCAGAGGGTTTATTGTTGCTTTGTGGATTTTCGCAAGGCATTTGACACGGTCCCGAGAGCCCGCCTCATACGACGCCTACATGACTTGGGTTATGACCAGGAGATCATTTGGGCTGTCATGGCACTTTACGAGAGAGTTTCTGGCAGAGTTCGGGTAGGATCCGGGTGGACAGACGAGATCATGAGTGACCATCGGGATCAAACAAGGGTGTCCTTTGTTGCCTACCTTGTTTGGCCTCTACATTGACGAGCTTGAGAGAGTGATGCAGACACAGGGGGGTGTAGGTTGCTCTCTTGCGGGCACACTGATCCAGATTTTGCTCTATGCAGATGACGTGGCTCTCTTGTCTTCCTCAGCAGAGGGGCTTCAGAGACACCTAGACGCACTACAGTCCTTTTGTGAGTCTCATGATTCGAAGGTCAACCTGGGTAAAACCAAGGTCATGATCTTCAATACATCTCGAGCCATCATGCTTCAGGAGCAGTTCACATTTGCGGGGTCATCTGTTGAGATAGTTTCATCATACACTTATCTTGGGGTTATCTTCTCCGGACCGAGCTTCACTATGAGACCCGCGATGCAGGCACGCATGCAGGCACGCTTGAGTAGAGGGTATGCCTCATTGGCCAGGCTAGAGAGGCAGTGCTTTCGCTCACACTTTCAGGATCCACGCACCAAGGGGTTGCTTTTTGACTCCTTGGCTCGCCCAGCGGGGATGTACGGCAGTCCTTGTTGGGGGCCAGACTTGTCGGATACAGAGTGGGCCCCGTGTAGTGGGCCCCGTGTGGAGCGGCTACAGGTTCTCATGCTATCACGGATGATTCGTGGTAAGTCATCTGTTCCTCACCAGATCATTGAGGCTGAGTTTGGGTCACCCCCTTTACAGCTAGATGCTGCATTTCAGGTCATCACATATCTGTACCGAGTTAGGGAATATGGGGATTATACCTCGGGGCGTAGCAGGCTACCATGGATAGCTTTATCCTCTTCTATGGCAGTTGTAGCAGGAGGAGATCAGAGGTGCTGGTATGGGGGCTCCACATGGATAGACTACCTCCCTTCCAGTATAGCATGGATGCTCCGTTCTCTCCCCTCTTATCACACGAGGTCAACCAGGTTATCCGTGAGGATCTACTACAGCTATACACTTTTCGGACCTGGTTGGAACCGAGTGAACTCCTAGTGAAGCTTAGCTTCTACAGAGATCACTTCTTACATATCACAGCGGAGGGTTTCATTGACCCACCAGGATACATAGAGATTCACCTACCCCACTCCATGAGGATCTCTCTTGGGCAGTTCCGGGTCTCTTCATTCAGACTTCGCATCGAGAGCGGCAGAGCAGAGCGACTACCCAGGGAGCGGCGCATATGCACACTATGTGACATACAGGAGGTTGAGACAGAGGAGCATTTCATCTTCAGGTGTCCTGTGTACTATGAGATCCGAGGACGTTTCCACTGCCTCTTCAGAGATAGTTATGGGATTTTAGCCCATTTTCTCTCCTACCCAGACCAGCGGTGTTTGGCAGGTTTCATTCATGAGGCACTTAGACACCGCGAGAGGATACTCCGAGCACGGAGACAGGAGCAGACTTCTTCCTCGGTTGATCCCTCTCAGAGCTCTATCACGGATAGATCACATGGACCCCAACGAGATGAGGCCTCGACATGACCGTGACCCGATAGCTCAGACAGAGGGTCGACACACAGATCACACTTGGAGACATCCCCTCCTTGTTTAGAGTTGGAGCCCGACCGACGGGGGTCACAGTAGCCCTAGTTAGACGCAGAGCTACGATTAGGAGACGTGCCAGGACCGCACCTCTGAGTGGCCGACAGCACTCTATTGCCGACTTCATGCCTCCACTGCCTCATCCATCCTGATATCTTGCTGTTGCTGGGGATGATGATGATATTGATGATGATGCTGAGATTGATATATAGTTGACCATCGACATGACTATGTTGTACTTAGGACTTAGTACTGCCATTCTGCATTTTTGCATTTTTTGCATTTTGCATTTTACATTGGTATGGACGCTCGTTTAGTAGCTCCACTACCACAGCTCGTTGTATCAGGATTTTCACAGTTTCATAGACCCATCGGTCTTCCGAAGACTTTAATAAACTTTCTTTCTTTCTTTCTTTCTCCCGCTACCCCTTGCTCTCTCTGCTATCCCCTTCGCTACCCCCTGCTCTCTCTGCTACCCCGTCGCTACCCCCTCCGCTACCCCTCCGTACCCCCTCGTTACCCCCTCCGTACCCCCTCGCTACCCCCTCGCTACCCCTCTCTCTCCCCCGCTATCCCCTCGCTACCCCCCGGTGCCCCCTCCGCTACCCCCGCTACCCCCCCGGCTACTCCCTCTGCTACCCCCGCTAACCCCCCGCTACCCCTCCGCTACCCCTCGCTCAGCCCCCCCCCTCTCGTGTTTAAAAAAAAAAAAAAAAGGCCAGAGCTGCGAGCGGGGGTTCTCCAACAGCTCTGACCTACTGCAATCCCTTCTTTGCCCGCTGCTGCCTCCCCCATAATGAAGGGAACAGGGGGATGAGGACAGGAGACTAGGCGAGAGACCCTTCGGTCCAAATTTGCATACGCGTGGAGATGGGGAAGGGGAACGGTGACAAGGCAAAAACACAAAAGCAACTCCATCTGGAGGACTTCAACAAACGCAGCAACCGGAGCGGTTTGACAGTAGACAACACTGCAGCCCAGAAGAAAGGGGCCCACCCAAAGCCCCTGCCGCTCACCACATCCTCGACCTCTATGGTTACCACCACTATTTCACCACCATCATCCGCCTCATCATCTATGCCACCTCTCTCCTCCCCCTCTCCTGCATCATCATCACAGGTCTCCTCTCCAGTAGCCTCACCACTGGCCCCACCTATAAAGAAAGTTCTTGAAGATAAATAAGACAACACTGAAGACGAAAGATAGCTGAAGAAGAAATATATATCACCAAAGGAACTCAATACAAGAGAAGAGATATCTCCGAAAGAAACTGTGGAGGGAGCGAACAGCAGTCCTCCAGAGCAGTCAACTGAAGTGGGCTCTGCACTAGCTCCACAAGCTGGAACTGAACCAGATCTGGGTCAGCAACCTATTGCCAGAAGAGCAAAGGTTTGCTGTAGATCTGTAAAGAAGGGCAGCAACAATAGAGGAGTAAGTCGATGCTGATCTGGAGCAGCTGCAGGAGAGGAACATGGAGCGGAAGCAGAGGAGGCAGAGAAGTTGCTGGAGCAGAGGCAGAGGAGATGCTGAAGTGGAGGCAAAGGAGGCAGAGATGCTGGAGAGGATGCAGGAGCGGAGGTAGAGGAGGCAGAGATGCTGGAGCGCAGGTGTGCAGCAGCCTGTTCCAAAAGTGATATGGTAGCCAAGGGGCTACTGCCTTTTATAGGCCTGACCCATGAGGTCGGCCAGTTCTGGTCGGCCAATTCTGGCCGGCCAGTTCTGGTCGGCCATTTTTGGCCTTTCTGGCCACTTGTTTGGCCTTGGCTTCTGCGTTTGGAGATTGCCTGGCTTAACACCACTGGCCACGGCTCCACAGTACTTTCCCCTCGTATCACCTCTACCTCTCAGTCAGCCACCCTTCATCACCTCGTCCGGCCTCGCTACTCCTACATACCACTCCCCCGCCCAAATCATGCCGTCCCCACCCTCAATACAACCTCAGCAACCCACCTTCATTCTAACCCCTCTCGAGATCCAGTTCCCACCTAGACCAGGACATCTTAGGCCCCCACCAGATGCTTGGGACTCCCTATTGGCTGAGATACACAGCATCCGGGCCCGTCAGGCAGAGCTAACACATTACACCCAAGAGCAAGCCCGATACACCCAGGAGCAAGCCCGATACACCCAGGAGTAGGTCCGCATTATACACGAGCAGGGCACCCTTATCCAGGGACTCAGGCACGACATCATACATCTTCGAGAGGAGCTCGGGACCCTCAGAGTAGCGCCTGGAGGGACCCCAGTCACAGAGATGGAGGCACAAATAGCCACCATACAGTTAGCTATAGCAGAGACGACTAGATGGGTGGACGTGGCGAAACGGGAGCCCGCAAAGGCAACCGTTTCAGCCGCCATATAGGAGCAGGAGCAGAGGGCTTCGAAGGTCCTCAACATCCGGATACGAGGGATCACGCGAGACAACACCAGCACCACTATGACGCCCATGGAGGAGGCGATCACCTTTGTGACCACCACCATGGGGGTCCCCAACCATGGCACAGAGGGAGCATGGCGTGTTGGGAGAGATCCCAATCGTGAGTAGCCCCTAGTCATTCGCTTCAGAGATTCACATGCTCGACTAGCGACACTTCGACGCCGAGCCGCTCTACGAGAGCATCCCACCCTGTCCATGGATGAGGATTTGACACCACTACAGATTGAGGAGCGACGAGTTCTTCTGCAGCAGCGGGATGTTGGCCGCAAGGAGGAAAAATGGGCCGTGGTCCAAGATGGTAGGTTGTTGACCGGCACCTGTCGGGCTCCCACCCGTACCCCCTAGGGGGACGGGGCCTATGAGACTCAAGTTTTCGAGACCCTAGATTGCACCATTTGGAACTGTAATGGTACCTTATGGTCAGACCCAGGGAACTTCTCGGAGTCTTATATAGGACGAGACATAGTCTTTTACACGGAGACACACCAGAGCCCAGAGCGTCCACTATCGATAGTTAGTGGCTACACATGGGAGTCAGCCTTCAGGGATGAGACGAGGGATACAAGAGGAGTCCGAGGATCAGGCGGGGTCGCAGTATTGTACAGGTCTTCCCTCGCTGGAGCCATCTCCATTGAGAGGAAGGACGCACACTCCCGATTCATGTGGATCTGGATCTGACGCACAGACACCCGTGACCTTTTCATAGCAATATGCTACTTCCCGCCAGACACATCCCACTTTGCTAGAGTGGCACGAGAGGAGGGTGAGACATCGCCATATGCACCCTTACATCAGGATATCCCAGACATTTCAGCCCGCGGGGAAGTTCTCCTTGTTGGGGACTTTAAGGCCAGGACGAGCACGCGCCAGGCACCACTCCTGGACTTTCGAGACGACTCTATCATGCTACCAGACATGGACCTAGACGGAGCAGGTATGACCAGGACCTCATCGGACCGACACGGGGCTGTTACACCATATGGACACATGCTCCTTGATCTGGGCAGGATGCATGATCTCATCATCTACAGCGTTCCCTCCTCAAGTGGCTTTACTTGCTTCCCACACGGGGGGGGCACTAGTGTAGTAGATTACATCATGGGATCCTCTGCCTTCACTTCATGTATCACTAACTTCACCGTAGCACCACTCCCTCCAGGAGCTGATCACACATACCTATTCTTCACTATCGCCACCCCACGCTTAGCCACACCACACACACCACATAGGAAGCACGACACCTACCACGACATACACTTTGATCTTAGCCTCTCACTAGCCTACTCTGGACGCCTAAACAGACTCCTAACCTACATCGATCACATACCTCACAGAGGACCGTGCTGCCCTGATTAGTCGCACACTCCACGAGGCTATCCTCCAAATCTTTCCCCACACCACACGGTCCACTAGACCACCATCCCTTGGTTCTGTACCCTGCAACAATTGGTACGATGCAGAGTGCAAGGCTTATCGCCGACAGCTCCGACTTGAAACCAAATGTCACCTCCCGAACACACCAGACACGGTACGCAAGTACCGACGTCTCGTACGTTAGAAGAAGCAGGCATTTCTTCGTCGAAATGAGGAGTTGCTGCACATCTTGTACATCAACAAGGATTTTTTGCGGAGATTCCTTGAGCGTAGGTCTCCATCACCCCTCACCGACACGAGAGTCTGGCACACGTATGCACACCATCTTTATGATGTTCCACACTAGCCCACTCCAGATCTCATACACACACGTCGCCCCACCACTTGCACGTTGTTCACCAGAGAGGGAGTCAAGGACGCGACATTGAAACTGCACAATGGCCGAGCTAAGGATCACGAGGGGCTATGCACTGAGTTTATCGCATATGGGATCAACACGTTAGCCCCGATCCTAGCAAAGCTATTCAATGACGCTGTTTGCCTTGGCTTTCCCCGCACCTGGATACTCAACACCATCACCCCCATCCACAAGTCAGGGATCTTATGGACCCGAGTAACTATAGGACTATCATGATTGGACATGTGATGTCCAAGATCTATGCAGCTATATTGGATGTGTCGGTCAGCCTGTTCGCAGAGATGAGAGGGCTCAGAGCAGAGGGTCAGGCCGGTTTCAGGCGAGACCATGGGACTATGGATCACATACTCACACTCAGGAGTGTCATTGAGGAGGCCAGATCACGGAAGGAGAGGGTATATTGCTGCTTTGTGGATTTCCGCAAAGCCTTTGACATAGTATCTCGAGCTCGTCTCATCACACGCCTACAGACACTGGGATTTGATTAGGAGATCATCTGGGCAATCATGGCACTGTATGAGAGTCTCAGGCCGAGTTCGGACAGGCGCAGGTTGGACAGATGAAATCTTGAGTACCATAGGAGTCAAACAGGGTTGTCCCTTATCACCGATCCTGTTTGGCCTCTACATCGATGAGCTTGAGACTTTCATGGGGGCGTTCGGAGGGACCGGTTGCTCACTTGCTGGTATCATTATCAGGATTCTTCTTTATGCAGATGACGTGGCACTCTTGTCGTCCACACCCGAGGGGCTCCAGCGACACCTGGATGCACTGCAGGCTTTTTGTTTATCCCATGATTTGGAGGTCAACCTTGGCAAGACCAAGGTCGTGATCTTTAACACCTCTCGAGCAAACATGCAATTTTACTTTCGGTGGGTCACGAGTTGAGATCGTATCCTCATACACTTACTTGGGGGTCATCTTCTCCGGCCCGATCTTCACGATGAGACCAGCGATGCAGGCGAGACTGAGCAGGGGATACACCTCACTGGCTCGGCTAGAGAGACAGTGCTTCCACTCCCACTTCTAGGACCCTCGGACCAAGGCTCTTCTCTTCGACTCCTTGGTCCGACCAGCCGGTATGTATGGCAGCCCTTGTTGGGGGCCTGACATGTCAGAGATAGAGTGGACACGGGTGGAGCGCTTGCAGATCCTCATGCTCTCACGGATGGATCCGGGGAAAACCGTCTGTACCACATCACATCATTCAGGCCGAGTTTGGTGCTTCTCCACTCCAGCTAAATACACCCTTTCAGACCATTATATATCTACACCGGGTTAGATCATATGGGGATTGCACATCAGGGAGACAGAGGTTGCCATGGTTGGCGATTCCTCCATGAGGTTGGCAGCAGAGGGAGATGAGCGATGGTGGTATGCACGGACTCACAGATGGTTTGTGAGACTAGGGCTCCACATCGATAGGATACCTCCTTTTCAGTACAGTTTAGATGCCCCTCCGGTACTCCCATCCACCATCCCGATCGGGCCACACACCAACCAGGTCATTCGTGAGGATCTCCTGCAGCTACACACCTTTAGGACCTGGTTGGAGCCGAGGGAGCTTCCATTGAAGCTGAGTTTCTACAGAGATTACTGTCTTCGCATTTCGGAGGAGGGATTCATCACACCATTGGGGTACACTAAGCTTCATATGCCTCACTCACTATGGATCTCCATCGGACAGTTTCGGATATCATTACACCGCCTCCGTATAGAGAGCGGCAGAGCAGAGGGGATTCCTAGGGAGCATCGCTTATGCATATTGTGCGACTGTCAGGAGGTCGAGTCGGAGGAGCATTTTATATTCAGGTGCCCAGTGTACTATGAGATCCGAGGTCGCTACCACTGCCTCTTCAGAGACAGCTCCGGGCTCCTTTCCAGATTCCTCGCCTACCCAGGTGAGAGATGCCTCGCGACCTTCATTCACGAGGGGCTCCGACACAGAGAGTACTTACTCAGGCGACGGGGCTTGGCCACATCATTAGACACCTCTCAGAGCAGGATTACAGAGTTCTTCCCATCGAGTGACATTGATCGTCCAGTCTCTAGCCGCAGACGTGACAGAGACCCTGACCCGACGACCGCATCACGACACACGAGACATCAAGGGGACACACAGATCACTCTAGGGGACCTCCCGTCATTGTTTAGACCCGGGATACGTCCCACGGGAGTCACGGTGGCTCTGGTCTTGCGTCGAGCCTTGTCCAGGAGACCGAGACATACAGCACCCCTTGACGGGCACCAGCGTCCCATCACCAGCTATGCACTAGCTAGGGCGACATGACATACGGAGGATTCCGCTCCGCTCCAGTCCTTTTCTTTCCATTGTTACATCCAGATGTATTTGATTTGATTATGTATGATCAGACTTAGGAGAGGATACTGGGCTAACCTTGTTGGTATGAGAATGTTACTAAACTAGTATATTTATCATATAGCTATCTTCTACCTTTACAGCTGGGCCCCCTCTAAAGGAGGATTGGACAAGTTCATCAGATTATGCAAGTCCTGTCTATGGGGAGGGTATGGGAGAATTTTAAAGGTAAGATGGTCTTTTTGCACAAGACCCAAGTTGGAGGAGGTCTAGGAGTTGTGGACATTGAGAAGGCTGGAAACAAATCGGCTGCCTCATGGATCATTAAGGCTGTTTTCAAACTGGGTATGGAGTGGGCTGAGTTACTCTTGAGAAACTTCTTGGATAAGACCTTTGAGGCCTTCTAAATGGAAAAACTACCCAATGCTGTCATCCCTTTGCAACCTTGAACCTTGTTGTACAAAAGGTAGTTCATTGTAGAGGTCCTTGTGGAGAGCCATATGAAAGCTTTGAAAAGTCAAATTGTCTTTTCTGGCAAAGGGGCTTTCATGAACATCGACTCCATTTGGATCTTTGTAATATTCAAGGAATATCCTCTCAATGACAAAGATATGGACAAGGCCAGGTTACTTTTTAAAAAGGGGCTACAAGGTTGGGGTCAGCTGTGGCCCTGAAATTAGGATGCTGGCTTAACTACAGGCAGACTGGCACTCTGGAATGGCAGCACTCAATGGAGAGGGGGTTCCAGCTTGATCTACAATAAGGAGTTTATTTGGGTGGGATCCTCACATTTGTTTCCCACTCCCACTCCCACCAATGACATTGAGGAAATATTCAGATTCATAAATGACAGGTGGAATGTAGTGACAGCAGGTTCAGTTGGAAAAACAGATTCAATAGGATCTGGAATAAAGCCGTCCTAAATTCTCCCTTGTTATTGCTCATTCCCCACAAGGCTGTTTGGACCAAGAGCAGAGGTGAGTCCATTGGGAAGGGGGATGGAAAGTGCAGAAGATGCCCGGGTCATAGGGAGGACATCTTCATCTTTGTGTTGCTTTCCCCCAAATGCTTGGAAAGTATGGAAAATAGTGCAGATGCATGTTGGGGAACCAGTCAATTGGAAGGCCATACTCTTGAGGGATTCAGGTGAAAAAGCAGCCCATTCACACTCGTTGGCTTTATTTACTTTGGCTGTTCTGAAATCAGAGCACCTTTGATTTGTAAGTTTGCCTTAGAATCTTTATCCTTGCTGCCCTGTTCCTAAAAGTGATTAGAGCATGTGACCCCTTGTGATAGACTCTGCATAATTATTAGATGCCCATTCAACATTGGGTATTTCTCTTTCATATTATTGAAATTATCTTCTATATAGTCATCTTCATTATACAATCTATGTGACAGCCCCGCCAATATTCAAGGTCAAGGAAATGTTGAATCTTGCTTTATGTTTCGTGATCTCCTTATAAAGGTTGACTTTATAAACCTTGTCGTCTGATTCTGCTGTCATCTCTTCTTTCGTTGAGTTTATCTGAGTATAGACTTTTCCTAAATTGTTAGAGACAAGTTGTGGTGCAAGAGGAGACCTTATGTACTTTGGTATTACTTCTTATGACTTCTTGCTTTGCCGGTACTTTCCATCTCGTGGGCTTTCCATTGCTGCAAGTTGAAGCTTGAGATCTCTAATCTTCTGTTGTAGTTGAAAGATCTACTCCTATGGTCTTGCAATGCTTGTAGTCTTATGTCTTGTCAAAGGGGATTGGTGTAGAAGCAGAGGGAATGGCAACATATGAATATTTGCATGTTAGGATCGAAGCAGCAAGGCCTTCATGTTAGGAAATTACATATGCTCCATGTCTGCCCTTTGTAGATACCCTTTGGCTGGAACTAATAGAGTGAACGAGGAAAAAAGGGGATGTCCCCGCGTGTGCCTACTTCAGGGGCTAAAGTTTGGACCTAAGCAAGCTGGAATGAAGCTGAGTGGGCTAGAAGTGGTGGGTGCACGTGTGGTAAACTGTGGGTGTACAGAAGAGTATGCACGGATTTACATTTACTGACACTCTACAGTCCATACAGTACAGACGGTCTGTCTGTACAATACTGATTTTTTCAACGACTGGTTCAGTTTAGGTTTCACTTTGTAGGCTCAGTTCTGCTCCAGTTTCAGTTTAGCTCTTATTTGGAGTTTGCAGCTCGTATTGGCAGATTTAGTCAACTCAATTGACTTTGTGACTACTAAGCCTGTCACAAATTGAAGCTTTTGGGTCTATTGACAGCACGTTGCAGTCAGATTCCACTATTGCATTTTGCATTTGCCCTCTTTTTTGGCACAATCAACCTCTCAAACTTTGGGCCTTTGCTCCATTTGTTCTTGGATTTGACCTTTGTGCCTTTGAGGTTCTTTTCTATGTGCAAATTAGTCACTTTTGGAGACATATGCCCTTGAATTAGCGGTAGGAAAGAGTTTTGCAGGACAAACTTTTGTTGGTTAGAGTTTTCTTGGACGGAGATTTGCAGGCCAGCTTAGCAGATTTATGCGTTTGGCTTAGATTTGAGCAGCCATTTGCAGCAATCACATTCGCAGACATTTGCTGTCATTTTTGCCTGACATTTGGAGACATTGCAGTCAGATTTTGTGGGCAGAAAGCTCATTTGCAGTTATAGCCTTGCAGCTTTGGTAGTTGCATTTGTGCACAATCACATTTACTTATTTGGGGATTTTGCAATGGCGAGCAATGTTTTGCTTGGGATGGTTTTAGTCGAGGATAAGCTCATAGCACTAACTATTCCATGTGGTCGTACATGGTGTGCCGCCTGTTGGTGGCCAAAAACCTTTGGGGTATTGTTGTAGGAATAGATGTGAGACCAATTTCTCAGGCTGGTGGTGGTACCATTGCTACATCTGGATCATCTACCACTGCTTCCGTAGTCCCTCCTACGTAGGATCAGATCTGATGGGATGGGAGAGATGCACAAGTACATCCTTGTTAGTGAAGAGGTTTATGGTCCCCCATATTCGGTCTTGCAAGACAGCAAAGGCTGCATGGGATCAATTGGCATCTCTTGATTTGATCAGCCATGAGGTATTTCAGCAAGCCTAAGAACACTGCTGGTACCTCATCTCAGGGTGATGGCAAGAAGAAAAAGAGATGCAACTATTGTAGAAAGCCAGCCTTGACATTTCAGAATGCAGAAAGCGCATTGCTTAGAGAAGAAGCAGCATCAGCAAGGTCTTGTAGTATTAGATGCTTCAACTGCAAATGATCACAGCCATGAGACAACAAATATTGCTCTTGATGATTTGGCATTTGTTGTCACATGCCATTACGATCCTTTCAAGCATGATGCACCTTTATGTGTGGCTTACTCCATGTTAGATTGGTACTTTGATAGTGGTGCTTCTAAGCACATCCCCTCCCTGCAAGAAGCTATTTCTGTCCTTGGATGATGCACCTAAGGGGGGCATACTTACATGTGCCAATGATGCATCTTATCCAGTGGGAGGCATTGGTTAAGCAGAAGTCATTTTAGTCAAGTGATGCAATCACTTTTTTAGAAGTTTCATATGTTCCATGTATAAAGAAAAATCTGTTTTCTATTTCAGCCATTGTCACAAATGGCTATAGAGTCATAGTTGATGGTTATCATTGTGCCATATATGACTTCCAGCATGATAACAACATTGTACTTACTAGAACACTTACCAGAGGGCTGTATAATCTACTCTTATGAGAGAGGAGCTGTTATTGAGGCAAATGTAGCAGTTGAATTAGTTATTGCAGATACTCACGTTTGGCATGAAAATCTTGGGCATCTAAAATATGATAGTTTGGTGAAGATGCATTCACAGGAAATGGTAATAGACCCTCCAGAAATGCATGCACATTGAAAACATATGTGTAGGGTTGCTTGTTGGGGAAGATGCACATGCTCTCCTTTCTCAAGGATCGGATTGTTGGTGCATCTTGTAACCTTGGTTCATAGTGATGTATATGGACGGATGCGAACCCATGTCTTGGAGGCTACTCTTACTTTGTCGCTTTTGTGGATGCTTACTAGGCGCACTTGGGTGTACCCTTTGAAATCCAAATCCGATGTCTTTGCTTGTTTAAAGCATTTTCTTGCCATGGTATTTGACATCATTGCCCACCCTATCAAACAAATCACGTAGCTATTCCTCATCTATGGCATTGTAAGTGAAATGAGAGCGGGCACAAGCTCCTAACACTCCGCACTGATGGGGGGGGGTTATTACATGTCAGATATATTCCATTCAAAACAAATCATACAACAGGTGGGAGAGCAATTACTCTATCCCTAGCCTCAACAATGTGGCAAAAAAGCCATGGTGGTGGTCTAAAATGCCACGACATCCCAAAAGGGGTCAAATGAAAAAACAAGGAGCAGTCCCATGTCCTCATGAAGGATATAAGTCTCCCATGAGCTGCCAAAGAGGTGCCTGTACACCGCTCCCACTGACTCCTGAGAGTGAAGATAATCTCCGCCCATATGGAAGCGAGACTGTCAGCCTCCATACATAAATGGCCCCCAAGGACAAAAGAACATCGCGAACACCATATCCGCCATAGGGTAATGCTGGAAATCACCTCCCAGGCTGACCCTGCAGCTGAAGTAGGCAGGGAATCCTGAGCTGGTACAGGTACCAAAAGCTAGAGCTGGGGCAGCTCCATAAAAAGTGCTTGCTAGATTCCTCTGCAAGCTGACAACGCATACACAAGGAGGGTCTACCCATCTGCTGAAGCCAAGTACCCACAGGTATGCCTCTATGTATAGTGAGCCAAAGAAAGTAGGAGACGTTCCTGGCTCTACTGATGCCCCAAAAGTGAGTCCAGTAGCTCAGCAAGAGCTCTACAGTAAGTCCCTGTGCGTGCCAATGTTGGGAGGCAGATGGTAGGTGATGAGAGTCTCTCTGCTGAAGCCTATAACCTGCCCTCGTCGAGTACTGGAAAAAAGGAAGAGGACGATCACCTGCCACCGGAGCAGGCCATGCCCACTCACCTGGGTCCCAGTCAAGCTCCGCAAGAGGTTGACCCTGAAAAATCCAAAGTCTCCATCTAGTATCCTCTGCAATGGTCAACCTGGAAGGATCTGTGGCCCATTCCTTACCCAGGCAACCAATGACCCTGACTCTTTGCCAAAGGAGCTCCTGCCAATCCAGGGTCTGAGTGGGATACAATCTGTGAGAGGAGTCCGCCTCAAAATAAATAAACGGTGCCGGTCCTAAACGAACTCCAATGCATAGCCCAGCCTCACTAAAACAACCTAACCAAGTAGAGATGGGGTGAACATAGGCTGGATCTGTGAGTATATCCCTCCACTGCTGAGGAATAGCTCTCATGATCAGTAATCTGGTGGCAGCAATCTGTCCAAGTGGCCCGTGTCTATCTCTGATCACCTCCTCTGACATCTCCACACCTTCCCTGAACCAATCTCCAACTGTCACAACCCCTTGAGCATGCCATCGGGCCAAGGGAGTCCTAAGTTCTGTACTAGGGGAAGATCCTTGCTACCGAACCAGGGGGTTATGGTAAAGTGGCTGTCGGGCAATTTCCTCTCTGGAGGAGGGAACTGCTCTGATGAGGTGCTGTCGAAAATGATCCCAGATCTGAATTAGTCTTTTCACCAGTGGTGAGGAAGGCTAAGAATGCTGGTCGGACAGGAAGATCCAACTGACTCTACCTGCCCACTGGCCTGTTGCTCTGGGGGTGCACTGGTGAATCCCATGCAGTAGGAATTGCTTCCACGGCTGATCTCCTGGAGTCAAAGGGCTCTACTTTGCATCTCCGGATCAAGAACCCCAAGTCCTCCCTGCGAGGAGGGTAAAGCAATAGTATCCCATGAAACTCTGGCCCTAGTGTCCTCAGAACCATCACTACCACTCCACAGAAAGTTCCGAAGCAATCTCCTCACCTGGCGGATCGAGTCAGCATGAAAGCACCAACATGACACAACGTACCACAGAGTCGCTAGTAGAACCTGGTTGAGTACCAGCGCTCTTCCGGCCAAAGAAAGTCTAGCCGTACTCCAGTAGGCTAGCTTTCTTCGGATACTCTCAAGAACTGGGGCAAACTGTTGCATCAGGGACACCTCAATGCCAATCTGAAAGCCTAGATATCTCGATGAGGCCCAATTGTATCCCAAAGAGCTCTGAAAAGAAGTGGCGACAAACCGTCCTCCCCCGGGCATCTGTCTCTGGGCAGCTCATGTAACGCGTCCGTGATCTCCAAGAGTGATAGCGGTCTATCCAAAACATGACTCATCCTGTCTGAGACCATCTGGGGGACATGGCTCCAAATCTCCTCTCTGGCTCTGATCATCTCCTCGGTGACTGGATCGGCGGTGTAAAGAGTGGAATAGAAATCGGAAGTGATCTCAACAAGACGGTGAGGGTCCGTCTGAAGAGACCCGGCCTCATCCACAAGTCTACGAAGGTTGTCCGAAGAGTATCTCTGACCCACTGCCTTGAAGAACTCTCTAGAGCATCTATCCCCCTTTTGGATCCAGAACATCTACTGGGAGTAAAACCTGAAGTGGGCCCTCCTGCCCTGAATCTCCTCTAGTCTCTCCAGAGCCTCCGAAAGCTGCCCTTTGATGAAAAGAGAATGAGGAAAACTCTGAATCAATCTCTAAAGTCTGGATACCTCCGCTCTTGCGTTCCGATCTCTGATTCTGAGCTTTTGCTTCTCCTCTTTTGCCCTCAACTGGTAGGCCAAGCTGACTCTAGCCAAAGCCCTCTCTACCCACAACAACCAGGCCTAATCCATAGGAGTGTCCTCTGACAACCAAGCCTCTCTCAACCGTTCCACGAACTCTGCGTCTTGAAAAACAAAGTCCGGAACTCTCACAGAGCCTGTGCTCTCCCATCGAGAGGTAGGAAGAATCTGCAATAGGACTGGAGCGTGGTCAGATAAAACATAACCCGGGCGGATCCCAATCTGTCCTCCTCTGGCCTGGCCCCATTGGCCAACATAAAACCTGTCAAGTCTGACCAAAGAAAGAGAGCCATGGAAAACCTCGGACCAAGAGAACTGAAGATTGTCAGCCAAGTGACGAAAGTCGTCCAATCGAGCTGCATCATGAAGTCCAGCATGCAAAACAAAACTATCCCACTCCACTCTCTCCTTGTCAGAAAGGCCACCCTCTGTGTGGCCTGACTTGTCTTCAGAGAATTCAACCATGTTGAAATCTCCTTCAACAATCCAAGTGTCGGCCTGAGGAAGGGACTCTCTGAGCTGTCTCCAAAAAGCACGTTTGTGGGCTGGATCCGTGGGAGCATACACATTGAGAACACCAACTGCTGTGCTCTCAATCTGAAGAATAACATTACATGCCCTGCTCTGCACTAGTGTACCCTCTTGGGTGATCTTTGAGGCCCACCTGGCTGAAACTGAAATGCAAACTCCTCCCCTCGTGCCATCCGTTGGGCTCCAATATGTCCGGCTCTATCCTCTGAGTAAGGATCTGCATCTGTCAATCCTGTCCTGGGAGAGATATGCTTCTGGATAAGCACAATGTCTGGAGGGGACCCTGAGGAAATAAACCGAAGAGAGTCCCTAAGCAACTGCAATCTAGGAACTCCCGATCTACGACCAACTGCATCTAGGGTAAATCTGCGGCCGTTCAGTCCTCTCACATTCCATGAAATGATGGACAATCTAGACATCGGATGGAAGTGAGGGGGTGCCAGTGGCAACGACACAAATCTCTCTCTCTCACGGCGCAATCCAAAGTTGGTCTCTGATCAAACTCCAAATCTGCCCCAACTCATGTAAAATGGCTCCATCCAAGGGAATAGTACTCTGGCGCGAATTGAGGAGCTGAAAGTCAAACCAACCAGCACTCCTGGGCAAATCAAAGTCTCCCTGAACCTCAAAGAACAGAAACAGAAAGGCCCTGCCACCGAAGCCAAGTCGGAGAGTCCTAGGGCATGAATGAATCTGCGAGCCGACAAAACGGTGAACCGGTGAAAACTGAGTCATGCTCATGAGCTGTCTAGCAATCTCGCTGTCAAGTAACTCAGCTGACCAGCTTTCGCTCCCCCGAGATCGAAAGCTGCCTGCGGAGAAACGAAGAATGTGCCCCTTTCTGGAGAGAGTAACAGATCCCAAGTACTCCTCTACCTCCTCTGACCGTCGGCAAAACACCGGGAGAAGTTCCAATCGAGTGAGGGAGTCTGTGGTAACCCCTCGAGCCAAAGAGGGCCAAAACTCAACAGGCAGATCTCTATCAACCATCGTGGGGTCAGGTCTAGGAGCCAGAAGAGCTGAAAAGGGCTGAGCCGTCCTAACTCTGGAATAGGTGAGAGGAAGAGGAAGAATCTGCGACGATGTGCCTGTCAGCGTGGGTGACTGAAAATCTCGCTCGATCTCATCTACTAGGATCTCCCAATCCTCGAACCTGTCTGGGTACTGAGCGAAATCTGTGACCGCACTCTCAAAAGATTTGGATAAACCAGGAGTGAAAAGTTGCGAGGACAAGGCTGTACTGGGAGGGGTGTCTAAAAGGACGCTCCGCATAGCAACAAAGGAAGGTACTGTGCGACGGGGAAGAGAAAGAGGTCTCGAGGGAGCCTCGTACAAGCGCATGAGATCCTGAAACGGGCTCTGACTCTGACCTATGTCGTAAAATACCACTCTTTCAATCGACTGTTGGGAAGAGGCATCCATCACAGTAACTGCAGCCTGAGCAGTCTCCTGATGGATAATTGTCTGAGGAACAAATATCTGAACCTTCGGGGTAGTAGTGTCAAGAGTCATCAAATCCTGAGCTACAGTCTCTTGCACAGTGTCATGACCTACCTGCGGATGGTCCTCCGCATCTCCCCTTTTCGGGGTCTCCTGCACATGTGTCTCAACTCACTGAGCTACCGTCTCCTGCACAGTGTCATGACCTGCCTGTGGATGGTCCTCTGCATCTCCCCTTTCCAGGGTCTCTTGCACATGTGTCTCAACTCTCTGCCATCTCTGAGCTCGTACCTGGGGCTGCTCGTGCTGCTGGCTCTCCCTCTGTCTCCGTCTCCTCCGAGCTCTCCGTGAAAGCTGTTCCATTGGAGGCACCTCCAAGTCCTCTGAGTCCACTGGAGGCTCCCCCGGAGGAGTCTCCTCTCGCTCTGCAGAATGAGTTGAAGCAGGCTCAGAGACCCCTGAAGGCTGAACTGTAGGCTTTGGGTCACCCATAGGATGAGATGGATCCGGAGTCTCTGATCGAGGCCGACGACTGGGGCAATCCCTAATAAAGTGACCTGTACAAAACCCTCTGCTGAATCTGGACCCCATCACCCGTGGAGTACGAAATCAAAGTAGGCAAAGGTCGAGGAGGGGGGAACTCTGAAGTGAGTCTGACCCTCGTAACACCTGTACCAGCAAGTGACTGAGCATAGGAAAGTCTAGCACCTGATGGGATGACTGTACCTGCCACACTAGCCATATGCTCCACAGCTCTGCGACAAGAGCTGACCTCATCAGGAAGTCCAGGGAAAAGCATCCAAAAAGAGACCTGTCGCGGTCCCGGGGAAGTAGTACTGAAGTCCTTCTGCCAAGGCCACAAATGGATGACTCTGCTCTGAAACTGAATTGGTGAGCTCATAAGTACTCTTTGAGCCTGCTCTGCAGACTGAAGGCCAAAAGAAAAGTACCCTCTGCCAAGCAATCGGAAAACCGTAACTGAGACACCCAATGAGGCCATGCTAGTGTACACCCAATCACGTAACTGTTGGCCTCTACCAGGTAGAAAGCCAATGATGTGCGTCAAACGAAAACCCTCCTTTGTTACCTCAATCATCTGCACAATGTCGGGAGGAAAAGAAACTGTGACTTCAATCTCCTCAGGTTCGGCGACGGGAGTGGCATTAGTGCCCTCCATTGTCTCAGCTTGCGCTGTCTTGAGGGGAGGAGCTACCTCTGCTGAAAATACCCACCAAGAACTCGCAACCAACCACTAGTCAATCCCCAAGAACTTGGTCAAAGAATGCCCCAAACTTCAGCCTGCGTGGGATAGCAAAATGAGGATCACAAACCCAAGACTGAAAACAGGCCGCTCAATGCTGAAGCAAAATAGCTCCGCCAATGCCCTGGAATCAGCCCAGAAACTCAGCTTGAAGGCAGCTTAGGGGATAATAATTGTGCAACAGTGCTGCATTAGCGGACATGCAAATTTCACCTTTTAAAGTTTTCATCCATGTTGTGGCTAGATTTAGATGCTCGTCTGAGAGAGTATAAAATGAAATCGTTTAGTCTTCACAAGTAGTTGTAGCTTGAATAAAGAGATTTTCGATTACTTTTTGATTAGCTTTCTCCTTTAGTGCTAGCCTTCGTCATGGCTGAGTCTACCCTTCACCTTCGGAGCGCTAACAGACTCAGTACGAAGACTTTGTATAAATGGATGCTCAAGTATGTGTGGGTGTATGAATTTGTATGTGTCAGAGCATATGTTTATACTATGGCCTACACCCACTGTTGGGCGCTGTTGACGTCAGTGGGCATGTCATAGTAGCTAGTCCTTGCTATGGGTGATGGAGTTAATGGTTTTCAATCTCATGAGTGACTATCATGAGATCGAAGCTACACTATGTTGTGTTTTTAGAGGATGAGTTTGGGGATGTTCCTAGATTCATCTAGACATGTGCAACAATGTGGTACATTGCGCTACAAAATGGTGATGCAGAGCGGAAGAACCGGACTTTAATGGAAATGGCCAAGTGTATGCTTAGGGGTAAGTCTTTGCCCAATAAGTTTTGGTTGGATGCCATCGTGTGTGCCAACTATGTGCTGAAGAGACCACCCACCAGTGCATTGAAGACAATTACTCCTTTGGACAGGCCATAAGCCAGTGCTTCCACACGATTGGTTGTTTGGTATACCCTCTTAGTTGAGCCACAAGTTGGAGGCCAAGGCAGTGAAGTGTACATTTATTTGGCTACAACTCACAAAGTAAAGGCTATAGATTGTACTAGCCTAGCACTGGGAAAGTCATTGTCAGCAGCACAGATGTTCTTTTGCTGAGCAAGCAGCTTTGCCTTGGATGGACTATCAAAAACACCCTTTTGTAGGTGCCTCAGATGTATTTGATTCCTTTTTGCCTCTCTTTCCATTTGGTACATATTTTAGATCAGCAATTGGAGGGTTCAAATCCCCCAGCACTTCTCATCCTTAGCTTGATGCTGATGCTCAGCTTCATACACCTCAGCATGATGATGCTATTGAGTATGTAGTTACTGAGGATAGGGCTGTCATTATAGAGCACAATGCAGTCCCAAGATGGCTCTTGGATACACTTAAATACAGCAAGCAGGTTGAAGTTTTGGCTGCCTGTACCAGAGGTGGGCAACGTCAGATGCATGGTCATTTTTTGGATGTTGCATTCATTTCCACAGCTTGTAATGAGGAGCCTTTATGCCATAAGGATGCATTTGACAACAAAGAGTGGGCGAAGGCTATGAAAGCTGAATTGGATTCCATTCACCAAATCGGCACATGGGTGTTGTGCGACTTGTCTCCTGGCAAGTGTGCCATTGGCACAAATTTGGGTCTACAGGTTGAAGCGGAAAGTTGGTGGCAGTGTAGATTGCTACAAATCCTGTCTTGTTGCCAAGGGCTATGCTCAGCAGCAGCAAGGCATTGACGTTGAAGAGACATTTGTCCGCACTTTATGCATCACTACCATTTGGTGTGTCATAGCTTTGCAGCTCACATGCATTTGGGAGGTTCATCACGTGCATATTAAGACTACCTTTCCTTCATGGTGACTTGAGGGTCTATGTCAGCCAACCTCCTAGTTTTGAGGTTAAGGGGTCTAAAATTAAGGTATGCTGGCTGCGTAAGCCCCTTTATGGATTGAAGTAGGCACCTTGGGGATGGTATGCCGAAATTCATGCATTGGTTTTCCGAACAACCCCAGAGAAGCAGCACTTTATGTCCGGAAGTATGGAGCAGATTTTCTCATCTTGATTCTTTATGTGGATGATGTGCTGATCAGTGGGCCAGATACTCAACAAATTGCACCTGATTTGCAGAAATCTTTGCCATGTCAGATATGGATCAATTGCATTATTATCCTTACATCCAATTTGCTCATTTTGAGGGGGGCACTATGATGTGCCAGTCTAAGTATATTGGACAGCTCTTGCATCGTGTTCAGTACGAGGATTGTAAGCCGGTTTCAACACCCTTGGAGCTTGGCTTCTGTTTCGCCTCTGAGGATGGGAGTGAACCATTTCATGCCACTCCATATGAGTTGGTTGCTTGATTTATTTGTGCAACACTTGGTATGATCTTCAGTATGCCAATTCCCAGTGAAGCAAGTTTATGCACAATCCTAGTAGACAGCATTGGCAGGTCGTGAAACGTATCTTTTGTTACTTGAAGGGCACGCAACATTTGGGGCTTCTCTATGATGATAAGTCTTCACTTGTCATGCAAGCTTTTACAGATAGTGGTTGGGCCGGTTGTTACGACACAAGGGTGTTCCACAGTGGCAACTGTTTCATGATTGGGGCTTCATGCATATCTTGGTTCAGCAAGAAGCATCCTACAGTTGCTACTTCTAGTTGTGAGGCTGAGTATAGGGCAGCCTTTATAGTTACTGTAGAGTGTGTTTGGCCTCGTATGCTACTTGTAGATCTTCTAGTACCATCTACATTGACAGCTTGAGTGCCTTGGCTATTGCATGCACTCTTGTCGTTCATGCGTGTACCAAGCACATAGACTTTCACTATCATTATGTTCCAGAGCGGCTGTTAGCTGGCGACATACAGTTGTCGTATGTTTCGACGGAGGATAACTTCGTAGATCTCTTCATGAAGGCTGTATCGCAACCCAAGTTTGAAGCTTTTCAGAAAGCCTTACACTTGGTATCTTTTGTTACATGATTTTGCCCTCCTTGTACTAACGTAGGTTGCTATATCCATCACAGATGAACATGTGCAATTATGATTCAGTTTCTAGGTATTCCTGAGATGTTTCTAGGATACTTTAGCCATACCATCGAGGGGGGTTTGTTGCCACCTTATCCTTGGTATGAGCCTTGTAGGCTAGTTAGGACAATTAGTACAGTTACTATATCCTCTCTAGAGTTAGTACACATAGGATATTCAGTCCTAAGGCAGGCCCATATAGGCCACACTTGTACTTTGATCATTATCCATTTCTTGCAAGTGCTCTTTGAGCTTCCTCCTTCCATTGCAATCCACTCCTTCACTCTACAGACTTGCTACCTCATCTGCCAACTTGACAGATGGCCTAAATGCCATGTCATCTGGCTGCCACATCACCAGATGGCCTGATTGCGAGCAATGGACATCAGGTAATGCTGCCACATCCCCATCGATCTAGTTGATAGATGGTTAAATATTGATGCAATTGCATCTTGCCTTCACTTACAGGACAGCATCTACATCTGGGTGGGGATGTCAAGAAGGTGGAGTGTTGATTCTCCAACACTCTAGTTGTAACTGAAATTCTAATTTGCATTCATATACATGATGACTCTAGTATGACGAGAGTCTGGATACACTGATCTCTCATGGCTTTGGAAGAAACAGTTTGGTCTTTCTCAGGCCTTGTTAAAAAGGATGTTCATAAGGATTTCAAACAGGGATAAAATAATTGAAGCGCTTCTTTGTAGCTTAATGAATGAAATGATAAGAAATATGGAAAAGAGAGATTGAGTTGAACAAATTACCTTTGAGGGCTGTCCTATGGATGATGCCAATGTCTATTATTCGCTTCCATGAATAATGACAGCTAAGTTGTTAATTTAGATTTGCAGTGGAATGCACTTACCAAGTTGTCTTGTTAATTTGCTTTTGAGGCAAGATGTGTTCTTTTTCTTACAAAGTTTCTTGATCTTTTAATATAGGTATCTTTCAGTTTGTACAATAAATTTCCAAGGGGGCCATATATATATTGCTTCATTAAGGATATATCATCGAGTTCAACTTGCATTTGTTCTTTATGGACAAGGCAAAGGAGATGCTTCCCATTACTACTGCAAATGGTTCAGTAAAGGATGAGGTGCTTCGGAAATCCAAAATGAAGAGGAGAGGAATAATTGCTGCTTTGGCATATATGGGTTGTGCAGGTATTATCAGGTTCACAGTATTTGTCATGTGCCTGTTTTCTTCTTTGATTCAAATTGAGCATTATTTGTGCCTTATATAAAATAGTCGCATATGTATGTGAAATATCATCTAAGAAACTCTGCATTGTCTTTCAAATGTTATACTTAAATGCCTCTTTTGACGTAGGTAAAAATTTTTTGACCTCTCTCTCTCTCTCTTTCTCTCTCTTTCTCTCTCTCATACATACATACAACCAATTACCTATTTTGAAATTGTCGAGAAATTAGAGACTAGGGTGTATTTACAGACCTGATCTTTTATGCGACACTCTTATGCTATTACTATTTGGAGTGAACCAAGCACTGAACATTCGAATTTGGCACATGATGTTCCCCACCCCCTCAATGGCACTAACTTTTGGCATTACCACCATGCGACATCGGAAACAATGCTGCTGGTTTTTGCCACTTGAGCACTGATACAATAATTTGAAACAAATTCCTCACGAAGGGTATGTCCATATGGTGAAGAGGTATCTCCTGTTTGATGTGATATAGCGCAAGCAGACAAAGGGGCACGAATCTGATGATTCCTATTCATGTCATTTGGTGACATGAGGGGATGGATAGGCCACTAGGATGCAATGTAGGGTGATGGGTGTTGAAAAAGCGTTCATGTCTTCTATCCATTCCTTCCATGGGTAATAGAGTGGGATTAATATCAACTGGAGATAGAAGGTGGGGGGTCATTTTTTGGTCCTTGAGACTTACTTTGCCTAGTCAATCACTGTTGCACTCTAGACATTCCCATTTGCTCTAGAGCACGAGCACATATAAGCATGACATGGCAAATTTGGGTTCAATTCAAGGTCTGTAGCTCTTCTTCTAATTGGTCATGGGGCAAGTTTTTAAAGGTACATGTTGTTTTACTCAACCGTAATTGTTCGTTTGTCTTTTTGTGAATGGATGTGTTAGTATGCACATTTCGTGTGCATGGTAAGGAAACATGTGTCCATTCGACAAAGGGGTTTGTCCCTTTGTTATGGGCACTCCTTTTGTGAAAGGTGTGAACAAAATGAGAGCAAGAGTGAGCAAGAGATTGAGCTGAACGTAAGTCTGCTGAATAGTGGACTGAAATGAAGTGAGTACAAAAGAGAAGTGAGGGGTTTTGTCTAAGTGACAAAACCCTATCTTATCCACTAACTGTAGTTAGGGATTAGAGTGTGGTTAGGGGGAAAAACTTCATTGAGGGAAAAGTGCCCCTAACCCACTTATTACATTACATTGGCCACTGCCTGGAATATGATAATAATTCTAACACCCCCTGCAGTGCTAATGTGGTGTACAAGGTAGTGATCAATCACCAAAAGGAGATAAGTTTAGGGCACTGCGAAATGCCTCAAACTTCTCATGTGGAAGTACTTTGGTGAAGATGTCTGTAACATTGTCATGTGTCGATACATAGATCATACTGATCTCCCTTGCATGCAACTTCTCTCTGACATAATGATAATGAACCTCAATGTGCTTCGTGCGAGCATGAAACACAGGATTCTTTGCCACTGCTATAGTACTCTGACTATCGGTGAGAATTGGAGAAGGACCCTTGAATAGGAGACGAAGATCAGTGAACAAACGTCGCAACCAAACACATTCAACTGTCGTTGTGAAAGCTGCCGTGTACTCAGCTTCACATGAGGAAGTAGCCATTGTAGATTGCTTCTTGCTCAGCCAAGAAATGAAAGCTTTGCCCAAAAAGAAACAATTACCACTAGTGGACTGCCTGGTATCATAGTCTCCAGCCCAATCTGAATCACTGTAAGCATGCATCTGCAAGTCACCCCCCCGGGAAACATTAAGCCATATGACTTTGTGCCTTGCAAATAACGGAAGATGCGTTTTACAGCCTGCCAATGTGTTGTCTTTGGGCTGTGCATATATCTGCTCACTTGAGATACTGCATACTGAATATCGGGCTATGTATTGCACAAATAGATGAGGCATCCAACAGCCTGGCTGTAAAGTGTGACATCCACAGATTCTCCTGCATCATACATAGTAAACTTCAGCCCCGGCTCCATGGGAGTGGCTATAGGCTTACAATCATGCATGTTGAACCTATCTAAGAGCTTCTGCACATACTTGGATTGAGACATAACGATGCCACGCTTGTTTTGTATAAACTGGATTCCTAAATAAAAATTTAACATGCCCAAATCTGTCATGTCAAATTCAGCTTTCAACTCAGCTTTGACATTTGCAATTATTTCCTCATTTGACCTTGTGAGCAGCATGTCATCTACATAAAGAATGATGACCAAAATATCCCCCCCATCCTTCTTAATGTAGAGGGTGCTTTCCGTGCAACTATTATGTAACCTCTTACTTGCCAGGAATGCATTAATCTTGGCATACCATGCATGTGTGGCTTGTTTCAGCTCATATAAAGCTTTGTTAAGCTTGCAAACCTGAAGTGCATTGCTAGAAAGTTCAAATCCAGGAGGTTGTTTGACATAAACCTCTTCCTGTAGTCCCCATTAAGGAAAGCTGTTTTTATGTCCAACTGATGGACATTCCAAACAAAATTTGCAGCCATGGCAATAACTGACCTTATGGTGGTCATTCGGGATGTAGGAGCAAAAGTCTCCTCATAATCTATGCCCTTCTTTTGTGCATAGCCTTTGGTAACCAGCCTTGCCTTGTACCTGCCAATGGACCCATCTGGCTTTCTTTTCACTTTAAAAACCCACTTGGTACCAATGGCATGCTTACCTGGTGGCAAATCCACAACATCCCAAGTCTGATTTTGCTCAATGGACTGCAATTCATTGTGCATGGCATGCATCCAATGCGCATTATCCTTTTTCTCAATGGACTGCAATTCATTGTGCATGGCATGCATCCAATGCACATTATCCTTTGCTTTTTCAAAAGATTCAGGTTCTTCTTCATCAAGAAGAGTACCTGCATAAGCTGTCTCAACTGAAAGAGCTCCCCCTGCGTGTCTTATTGCACTATGAGTCCTGCTAGGCAATGGGGCCTCAAGCCTACTCTCCCTGAGAGTCTTTAGCAACCAATTCGGGACTGTTTTGGCTGCGTGTATCTCTTGAATCTCCTGCCTGACAAATTCATCCACACCATGTGGAGGTACAAAATCAGTTGGTGGCTGAATCGGGGCATGTGGATGAGGAGGAGGTTGCTCTAAATTTTGATTTTCAGCATGAGTCTCAGGTGGGGAACCAAATGCTATAGGAAGCATCCCCTCAAAAACATCATCTGAAGAAGCTGGAATAGTAAACTCAGCATGTGTATGTGCTGAATTCTTTGAAAATATAACATCTCTACTCACAAAAATCTTGCGAGAAGTAGGATTGTAGAGACGATAGCCTTTGCTTTGTGCACTGTATCCAACAAAAATGCATTTAAGCGCCTTATTTGACAACTTATGTCGAAACTCCACAGGCACGTGGACATATGCAACACAACCAAAAACCCTGAAGTGATCCACTGAAGGCTTTCTTCCATGCGATGCCTCATAGGGAGTGATTGTCTTCAAAGCCTTTGTGGGTGCCCGATTTAAAACATAGTTTACACACATGAGGCCACCTGTGAGGCAACTTTTTACTGGTAAGCATGCATCTATCCATCTCCATAAGAGTGCGATTCTTGCGCTCAGCTTTGCCATTTTGCTGAGGTGTAAGCCTCACTCTAAGCTGATGCGTGATGCCTTTCTCTTTCAAAAATGCCTCAAATTCATGAGACATATACTCCCCCCCTTCTATCTGTGTGAAGTGTCTGTACCTTGAGTCTTGTCTCATTCTCAACCATAGCCACAAAGTGTTTGAAATGCATAAACACTTCTGATTTTGCCTTAGACCATAGATCCAAGTGTAATTGGTGAACTCATCTATGAATGTAACATAATAGAGATAACCAACATAAAGGCGGTGTCCTTATGGGACCGTAGACATCACTGTGTATGAGCTGTAATTTTCTTGTAGCTCTCATTGCACCATCCTTCTTAAAAGGAAATCTATGCATCTTGCCAAGGATGCAACCCTCACATGCATGAGGAGGAGGTGATTCCAAAGGAGGGAATACATCAACCATAGCATGCTTCTGCAGTGTCATTAAGCTGCCATAGCTCATGTGCCCATACCTGGCATGCCATAACTCTACATTCTGCATCACAGCAATGGGAGTGCTCACTGAAAGTGCAAGATCGGATCTTTTTTCATATATATCAAGCTGAAAAAGACCCCGATATAAAGTGCCAAACAACATCAAAGCATAGTCATTCTCTTTGTCTCTGACTGCACACTTAGCATCATCAAATACAACCTGAAATCCTCCTCTATTGAGAGAGGACACTGAAAGTAAATTCTTCTTTATACCTGGCATATAGAGAATATCTGAAATTCTGAAATCTGTGCCATCAGTGGATGTGAGGATAATGTCCCCCACTCCACACATTGAATAAGAAGAATTATTTGCACAAGTCACCTTCTTTTTAGTAGGTGGAGGATGCAGACATGCAAAAAGGCTCTTCTTAGAAGTGATGTGCTTAGAAGCACCACTATCAAAATACCAAGTATTCAGTGTCTCATTGACACTGAGAGAGCATGCATCCTTTTAAGGATCATAACTGCAAGTCAAGAAAGCATAAGGATCATCCTCAATAGTGGCTGTAGTATCTGAACTACCCAGTGAAAAATCTGAAATGCAAGACAAAAACGCATAGTGCTCTTCCACAACGTTCGCTGTAACATCTCTCCCATCATGTGCATGAGGAGTTGATGCATCTGACACAGCCATACCTGAATCCCTTTTCTTTTCTTTAGCTATGGGCTTCTTGCACTCACCAATATAATGACCTGGCTTCTTGCAGTAGTGACAAATGCCCTTCTTTCTAGGCTTATCTGCATCACCCTTAGCCTTATAAGAGGGCTGTCCTGAATCAGCTTTATGCTGGCGGGCTGATTGGCATGTTGCTTTTGCTGCCCTTTTCCCTTGGGCTTAAAGTTAGAAAGCATGGCATGCTCGCCATCCCTTGTTGCCATATTTCTTCGTGTGTGCTCTTCCCGCAACGGTGGTCCTACCAACTCCTGAAAAGAGAGAGGATTGCTGTCCCCCCTCAATGACAAATTCAACGAGGTGTGGAAACTAAGATAAGACTCAAGAAGAGAATTCAGAGTGGTGGTAATCATCTCTGAATCTGGAATAACTTCATCAATATTCAGCAAATGCTCCCTCAAATTTTGAAGCTTTGTGAGGTGAGTATTCATGGAATCTCCCTCATCCATATGCGTATGAGAAAGCTCTCTCTTCAGGAAGGAAACTCTGCCATCATTTCTTGCTGCAAACATACTCTCTAATATCTCCCAAGCTGCCTTTGAGGTCTTGCATGATCGAATGTGAGGAATAATGAATCTCTTGACAGAAAGAGAAATCATTGATAGAGCTTGTGCATCCTTAGAATCCCATCTTTTCTGCTATGCTGTGGGAGCCACTGGAGCAGCAATTACTTGTGCTGCATTTTGACCTCTACCCCTGCCTGAGTGACAAGTGTAGCCACAGAATCTGGCCTTGCTTCATCTCCATCGACATAATCCCAAAGATGTCTGCCAACCAAGATGTTACGAACCATAAAACTCCACAAGGAGTAGTTGGTGCCATCCAACTTATCCTCGTGTGTGAGGACTCCAAACACCTCATTGGGGTTGTTCTGAGCCATTTTTGCCAGATAAACTAAAAAACACAGCAAACTGAACAAGCAAAATCCCTTCCTAGGATGCAAAATGCACAACCAAAATCTGCCAAAAAATCTTCCCACAGTGACAAATACTGTCACAGCCTATCAAAGGCTTGAAATGCACCTCAATGCTCTGCAAATGCCCAAGAATCTGCATAGAAAATCCGCAAAAAGTGGCAAAAGTCTGCAAATTGACTCACACTGAGTCCAAAACTGCTTGCAAACCTCCCAAATGGCCTTTCAACTGCCAAATTGCATCCAACTGCCAAAAGCCCCAAATTTTTGCAAGAAATTGCACTTGAAAGGGACAAATGAACTAAAAGCCCCAAATTTTGCAATTATCTGCAAAAACTACAAAAGCCCCAAATTTTGCCTACAAGATTGCAAGCAGAACCAAAAAGCCCCAAATTTTTGGAGCAGGTTCTGCAACCTGACTGCAATGCCTGCAACAAAACAATATGCTCCTAACTTCCGCCCTTTATTCTCAGGAAAAAGCTCCCAGAATGCAAGCCAAACAATGGCTATCTGCAAGAATGCCCGTCAAAGAACACCTGCAGAGAAAAGAACCTACATAGGCGGCCTTTTTCCACAACTCGTGCAAATGCATGGAGATGAGTATGGACTCCTACAAATGTATGGAATTCGTACAGTGTACGGATGCTTGTACGGGAAACAATACGGTTGATCTGACAGGAGTGTACGGAGTACGGCGCGTTGACAGCAGGTGTACGGAACCCGTTGTACGGAAGCGGTTCACACGTGTGACGCTGATGCACTACAGACGGCGGCGGGAATGAATGTTGCAGGCGCACTGACTGTACGGTCGTACTGAATGTAGCAGTACGGGCTCTACGGCGACACATAGTTGTACGGATGGCGGCGCAGACTGGTACGGGTAGACAGTACGGAATCCGTACAGTCGTACGGATAGGAGGTCTCGAGCTGGAGCTGAAGTACGGGAGCTGGAGGCAGTTGTGAAGCAGGAGCAAGAGCAGGGATAACCCGCTCTGATACCAAATGTAAACAAAATGAGAGCAAGAGTGAGCAAGAGAGTGAGCTGAACATAAGTTTGCTGAATAGTGGACTAAAATGAAGTGAGTACAAAAGAGAAGTAAGGGGTTTTGTCTAAGTGACAAAACCCTATCTTATTCACTAACCGTAGTTAGGGATTAGACTGTGGTTAGGGGGAAAAACCACAATGAGGGAAAAGTGCCCCTAACCCACTTATTACATTACATTGGCCACTGCCTAGAATATGATAATAATTCTAACAAAAGGGTGTGTTCTATTGATTTGGAGGTGTCCCATGAACCTTGCATCGAGGGGTACACGATCAGGTGTGTCCCAAAGTGGAGGATTTGTCCCTTCAGGAAAGACTGTGCCTCTTGGGTGAAGTGTGCATCCCTTCATGATGTGAAGGGGTGTAGTGTCTAGTCTACATTGCAATTAGGCATTACAGCCTTACAGTGAGTTGAGATTTACACATCTATATTGGGCCTTTAAAGCACAATTTCCATTCTATGACTTGTTTTGCTTTTGATAACACCGGGGAACATAAAAATTGTGCCAAAATTGTTATTCCATGCTAGATTGCATAGCATTGCTGGCTTAATAAGCTTTCCTGGGGTCTGAACAGTGTAAACAGGACATCCCATTGAAAAATGCATCAATATTTTGTGTTAACCTCATGGGCTTAAATCTATTAAGAGCTAGTCTTCCAGCCATGCATTTTATGTTGCAGCTGTGCACATCAGAGTATTGAAAGATGTCGGGTAATTAGAAGTAGCAGTTTGTGACGATGCTAGTGCTTCATTTACAATACCTTAGGGTATGCATAGAGTGAAACTCAAAGTGCTGTTGGACTGATCTGATCGTTTGCTATGATTGACTTAAAATGTTGGATTGCAGTACTATTGGTGATGTTTAACAAAGCAGCGCTTTCGACATATGACTTTCCATGTGCAAATATTATCACTTTGCTTCAGGTACTGCTAATTTTGGTCTTTTTAATGTACCCCTGGTTTGCTTATTAGTAATCTGATAGTAAAATTTGAAGCTTGTGAGGGAGACAGAAACTGTTGGCGATAGATTCAATTACTTTTAAGTACATAGATGTGTTAAACATACTGATAAAGTTAAGGGTTTCAAAATTAAACCTGTACGTGGGAATTTAGTAGATGTTCTATGTGCAAGATTTTGTTAATGTACGTGGTGACCAATGACAATTTTTGCCAAGTTCAGCAAAAACAATTTGTATGCAAAACACATGGGAGGATTAGCCCAGCCCTGTCTCCTGGAAAAATATTCTATAAGTTTTATCAATACAAAAGTAGCCCTTGATTCTGAAGGGTTTCAAGGACCTTTTTGATGGTTATAGAACTCAAACACTAGAAGTTTTGTTTGGTATCAGAATGTGAATGCCTGCAGTCACAGTATGTGCTTTAGATTAGAGAATATGGGTCAGCAGATATCTTGAAAAACTAATAACTGCTAACATCATGGTAATCTGATTTTTGTCATCATTGTTGCTTCTTTTATGTGTCCAGATGGTCTGCTCAATTGTTTTCCTGTACGCATTGAGATCCTGGAACGTGATCAACTTTGGAAATGATCTAAATACAGAACTTTCTTTGAAAGGACTTGTACCATACTGGACTGTTATAAAAACGTCTCCTCTCTCATTTGCCTATCTATTTTATATGGTATGATATTTACTAGAAATGATGATTTTATTTGGGGTTGTTAACTTGTGGTTAATAACTGTAATGACTATCATACAGCTCATATATTTCAGGTTGTTGGTATGGCCTCAATCAGAGGTGTGAATGTCCCAATGTATACCACCTTGAGGAGGACGACAGTCTTTTTCACAATGCTTATAGAGTACATGCTTGTAGGACACAAATATTCAAGATACATTGTTACCAGGTACAGTTGTATTTTGTTTGTCTCCTTCCTTGTGCATCGGTTCCTTGCACAAAAGAACTGGCAGCGGCTGTACTTGCATGTACATCCAGAAAGAATTTGGGTTTTGGGGGGAGAAAGATTGGGAGGGGGGGACTCAAATCCTTTCCAGATTTTATTAGGAAATACAGCAGAGTCATCACAGGGAGTAACTATATACTATCTTGGAAAAGCATCTTGAATGGTTCTGAATGTGCCACAAAAAACCCCCTGGTATCATTCTTGTGCTGCTGATGTTTTGTAATATTAGAAAGTTATATCTTCTGCCTATCAGAGGATGATGTGCTTGATTTGGGGGCAAGATAATGAGGGCTCTAGGAAGGCCTCAGGGAATCATCCATGATTTTGCAAGGCTGTACTTTCTATAGTCTCACTTATCCTCTAGTTGTATAGTCTACCACACTAGCTGTCGTTGGCACTTGCTTCGGGGTTACGTAAGGTATTGACCTGGGAACTTGAGAGCAGCTGACCTGTTTTTCTTGAGTACCCTAGTGGGTGTTGAGTTGGCACAATACAGAAGATTCTTTGTTTTGGAAGAAATGAATGAGTAAAGTATGATGTATCAACTGCACTCCAAGACGGACGGGAAATATCATCGACCAAAATAATGTGGGGGAAATTTCTGTTCACCGAACAATATTCAAAGGCATACTTCTTTTCATAGAATGTTTGTTGGCTGGTGCAACAAAAAAATTGGAATCGTGTAATACTAAAAAATTGTTTGCTCAGGTACAGATGGGTATTCCCAGCCTTGCCTCCCCTAACCACAAGGTCACATTCATATAAGTTGTGCCTGTAGGATTGTAAGTAACATTTAGAGAAGTTTTCCAATTACAGTGCAGATACCACGTATTACAAATAAGTATATCTTTCAGTAGCACAGATGAGTTTATTGTTTCACCACGCATACCAAATAAGTTTATTGTTTCAGTGAGCACAAATTTAAAGAAAGCTAGGATGCTGTGGGGTATCCTTGCATTGAGAACCCTTTGGCATCTCGAGCTTACCTTCGTTTCTCGTCCGATCATTGTTCTCTCTCTCCTTTCCATCCCTCCTCTCCCTCCCTCCCTCTTTCTCTATTCCCCTGCCCCCTCTTGAAGGTGATCATACATACCTATTCTTTAGCTTATCCATCCCACTCCTAGCACCGAGCACACCCCACCTCACACCAATTTTCAGGAGATTCACTTTGGCTACACACTAGCTGCCGCCTATGCCGCCTGCCTCTCTATTATGCTTGAGGCTCTCAATGATATCCCCGTACTAGAGGATAGAGCCATCTTTATCACTCGTTCTCCACATGATGCGACCATGCAGTCCTTTCCTCACACACTGGATCCACCGGCCCACCACTCGTTCGATTGGTCCCCTACGATAGCTGGACAATATGAGTGTAAGGCCCTGCTTCGTCAGCTCAGACTTGAGACCAAGCATCAACTTCCGACTGAGGCAGAGACCAAACGAGAGTATCATGGTCTGGTCTGTTGGAAGAAGAGAGACTGCATCCATCAAAATGAGGAAGAACTACTTAGCATCCTATTTAGTAACTCCAAGGATTTATGGCGGAAGTTTCTCAAGTGGAGGTCGACATCCCCTCTCACTGACCCAATCATTTGACACACTTGCACACACACCCTTTATGACATCCCCCATCAGCCTACACTAGACCTTCACATCTACCTTGCTCCACCTCTTGCTCACTCTTCGCCAAGGTGATATCAAACACGCAACTCTCATTCTACAATGGTCGAGACAAAGATCATGAGGGGCTATGTAACTGAGCATATTGCACATGGGATTAGTACCATAGCCCCGATCTTGGCAAAGCTATTCAACAAAGTGGTTTGCAGGGGTTCCCCACACTTGGACCCTTAACACCATTCACCCAATCCACAAGGTAGGGGATCCCATGAGTCCGAAAAACTACAGGACCATCATGATCGGGCTTGATTTATGCATCAACACTTGACACCCATGTTAGCCGGTTTGTGGAGTGTGAGGGATCTAGAGCTATGGGACATGTCGACTTTCGAGCAGATCATGCTACAGTGGACCATGCCTTTAAACTAAGAGCTGCCATTGAGGAGGCCCGAGCACAGAAGCACCTAGTTTATTATATAGGTCAGCCCACAGCCAAGTACTTCTCAGAGGAGAAAGGGGAGAGAGGTAGTGAGCCCATTTAGACCTTAGAGGAATTCTTGTTGATGAGGATCTATGTCGATCAGCCATAGGGATCTCATTGGTCAAGTGGATTACTTGGTTGTAGATGATGTCATAATGACGGCACTTTCGAATGGATCTTCAGAACATGGTGCTTGTTGGCAGGGGCTAGACTGTCCTTGGATTTTGAGGGGAGCAACGGGATGTACCTGATGTTTGTGCTAGGATGCTCGAGAAAACAAATGTGGTCTGATCCAAGATGGTGGTACGATGCTTGGTTGGTGCCTCTTGGACTGTACCTATGTTCCCGATGGCTTACCTTGGTGGAGCTGGACTTGAAGGAACAAAAGCTACGGGTTCGAAGACCAAAGATTGAGGTTGACTTGTTTTTGAGAGCTTCTCTAGGGAAGCTGATGGTAGAGCATATGCATCAACGAGTGGATGTGGCCCATAATGAGTCGGTGAGAGGAGGTGTTGGGATTATAGGGATCACGTCCCCACCTATGAATACTATTTTTTACATTTCTCATTTACTCTTAATTTTGTCTAAAGTCGCTACAAACTCTCTTCTTTCCTTTGTTCTTTCGCTTGTTCTTTAGAAAAAAATTATTTCTAAGATTGGATATGTTCTAGTCTTATGAATGTATATATCACCTCCCCACCTATGAGCCCTCAAATGAGGAGGACATGGGGGATGTTTATTGGCAATCATGTGTGGGACAAGAGAGAGGCCAATGTGGGCAGATCTGAAGGCTGCCACATGGATAGATCTGAGTGTGCAGTAGCCTGCCATATAGGCAGTAAGTGGAGCTGCTGCAGTAGGTCCTCCAGAGGGCAACAAAACTGTATGGAAGTAGTATGGCTGCATGACAGCATATGCTGGGCTGTTCAGAGGCCATCAGTATGCTCATATTGGCTGCGTCCATAGTAGTAGGGGGTCCTTGTATAGGGCTCAAGCCTCGCTGATCTGGCCAGCCCATTCTAAGGTACACCCGACTAGACCTGTGACTGCCGCCAAGTATGCAGCTCCCTGCTGCCTGGAGTGCCACATGGCAGACTCCGACTTTCCTGACTGACTGTCCTACTAATGCAATTGTAGACTGTAATCTACTGACCTATGTGGCCTTGTGGCAGCCTGCCTTCTCTTGTACAGTCATACTGTATTGTTGGTCCAACCGCCTGCTGCACATGCTGCATCCATGTACCTGCTCCAGCCATGTGCACCTGCTGCTGCCGACCAATCACCAAGATAAGTCTATGCCTTGTGTATGTGCTGCATCCAGAGCAGCAGGAAGGACAGAAAGCAGGTCACCTTGTGGGCTGTACCCAGAGCAGCAGGGAGGTCAAGGAGGAGGTGTGCAGTGCCTCACCATTGGTTGCTTTGCAGAGCAGCAAGGAGGTCTGCTGGTGTGGCATCTAAGCAGCCCAGTGAAGCTCCCTAGGAGTGCGCAGGCTGACAGATGATTGGAGGTGCTAGGAGGAAATAGTAGACAGCTATGAAGGTGTCAGGGATCGACATCTAGGCAGTACCGCTGCTACATGGTGGCACATGGAGCATGCTTTTGTATCAGTTTTGTCCATCATTGGAGAAATCTATAATACATGTTTTTGCTGTTCAACTCCAGGTCTGTGTCTGTATCTATCTCTATCTACATTTGTGTGCACAACAGTAACGAGCAAGATTTGATTTTAACATTGTGATGTATATTTTTATACATTCTTCCACTGCAGGAGTGTTGGATACAGCAAAGAACCTACGTCTCTATTTCCTAACACATGTAATAATAAATAAATGAGAAAGAAAATAATGTTGAAACCTTTGCAAAAGACCAAAAAGGCATATGAGATCAAGAACTGAAATATATCATGATCGGGATTTCTTGTGTATGGGGACCTAGGGGATGTAGGACACCTCTATGTATGCAGAACCAACCAAGAAGCTGTCGGTATACCTATGAGATGGGCTGCACATGATGTACTCCTCATGTAGCTGGACACTGTGCATGATCTGTCATGATTAGTCCACAATGCATACAAGAATGGATGGTCCCATTGAGATCCTTGGTGTCCTTGTAACGTGTTTGAGATCTCTCATTGTTGCCCTTTACTCCACTGTGGGTAGGCTTGTGAGGATACCTGATGTTGTGATGTGGCAAGCACGTAGTTTCTAGGGGAACTTGGGAGCATTGTTCTGATCAAGATGACTATTGGGAATGCCTAGGGAACGCCTGGCATACAGAATGTATAGGAAACGTTTAGTGAACACCTAGGGAACATTCCCTGGACCGTTCCACAGTGACTAGTCAGCTTTGCAGGAGCCAAAGAGTTCTCCTTTCCTATGTCCAACTCGATGCTAATTGCTTGAGTTTTGAGGGCCTTTTTTTAGTTTCCTTGTTTTTGTATGCCATTTGCAATCCATCATCATTATTATATCTATCTACTCTAGGTTTCTTCACCCTCAACTCCTTGACCATTGGTGATGTGGCATTCCCTTTCCCATTTTCATCCTTTTGGAGTTCCGTTCTCATTTTGGGCGGGTTTGGTGTTTCGAAGAACACTCCCATTCCCGTTCCGGATAAGTTTGGGCAAGCATAGTGCTCAGATGGGGTGCATGCTTGATGATCTTGTAGATGTCCTCCTACTGCATGGTGTTTGTGGAGAGTGGGCTTAGGGTCCCATGTTCTACGATGGCCATCAATGTGGGTTCTTCTTGATGATGAAGAACTCTATGATTCTTTGCTGTCTAGTGCTCTTGATCTATGATGACTAGTGCATGAGTGTCCTCCTATGTTTCGTGACCTTTCATACAAAAAGTGCAGCACATCATGGGTCCGGGTAGTCAATGACTCAGCTCATGTCCTAGAACTCCTACTCGAAGCAGTGGTACCTACCATATATCTCATAATATTTGAGGCGTCTCATTAGAATGTGTACTGCTGTCTCCACTTCTTGCATATCATACTAGATGAGGGATGCTGATCCCTTTTTCCCGAGGGTGTCTAAATAGGACACCAACTGATCAAGATAAGGTTTGAAGAAGATGGGAGATAAGGGAAATCCTTGCTTCATCCCAATCATGCAACTCACCTCCTCTGGCATCCCTTGTGTAGTGGGGGCTAAAACAACTACCCTCTCGTATAAGGCCATGATTGTCCATATGACATCATTTGCAATATCTAGTGTACCAAAGAAGTGGATGTCCATTAAAACAGGTAGGTTTGTTATAGTGGCCTTGCTTGTATATCTATATATGTCCTACAGATCTTGTTGGGTCTCCAACGGACATAATAATAATACTATGAGATCTGAGGTTTGTACCACTGTGTCTTTCAGGAGGGGCATGGTTTTATGCTTGTCTCATGGCATATTCACCTCCATGACCAGTTTGCATTGGCTTCTATCGGATGGAGATGCCACAACACAAAGAGACCCTGTTGTGTCAGATCAAACAGTAGGAGGGGATGGTGGCACGGGAGGCAGAGATGGATTGAGCTCAGCGACACGCCACTGATTTCTATGCATTTGAGTTTGCCCCTTGACATATAGGAGTAGAGGAGATGGGATCGTTGATATGAGGGCAGCATGGGTCAGTGGGATCAGATGATGAGGACAGAGGCAGCTAGAGATACAGGGACCACACATGATCGGAGGTGGACTAGAGCATGCACAATGGGATGTTCAGCCCATCACAACTCTACTTGGAGAGGACCGCCCGAGTAGAGGCATCTCTCGATGTGGCCCATTAGATACAGAGATCACAGAAATGATGTCCCCTGCCACAACGAGAGACACCCCACAGGCATAGACTCACGACATCTTCGCAGCTCACAGGGAGCCACCATGGCACTTGGCTATGTGTTTTGACTCTGAGATTTGAGTATGGGTTTTGAGTTTAGTTTAGTTTAGGATTGTACTCGCAAAGGGCCTTAGCGAGGCCTTTGCCTCAGCCCATAGTGGCTTGTATGAGTTACCCTTGGATTATACTTTGTCTCATAGGCCCGCAAGGGCTCCCGAGAAGACGGTAATACATACATCTATCTATTTGTCTGTCTGTTTGTTTGTTTGTCTGTCTCTCTCTCTCTACACACACACACAAACACACACACGTGCGGGCGCGCACACACTTTTTTTGTGGGAAGAAATCTTTTATTGCTGTAAAATAATTACATTCATAGTTACTTCGAAAGTGGAGTAACTACTACTCAACTGAAAATCTCAGTATAAGCTGTATATACATCCTGATCAATCAAACGAGTCTGAACGCAATCATAGAATGATTGCTGCAGAGATCGTTTGAAAAAAACAAAAGATGAAAATAGGGGATCACCAAAGACTCTATGATTTTTGTCGATCCATAGAGTCCACAGTGCCTAGTAGCGTACCCATACAAAAAATAAGTCAAAACCCTGTCTAGCTGGATGAAAACCAAACAACCAGAAAAACCTGCCAAAAGTAACAGTAGGAAATCTCGCTTGAACCCTGTGTCGAATGAGAGCGATGAAATCACAAGTGTGTGGACAGTGCCAAAAGATGTGAAGCACAGATTCAACATAGTGTAGGCATCTGTGGCAAACAGCCGGAGCAATATGTCTATGTGCGAGTAATTGGCCAGATGGAAAAATGCCAAGCAGGACTTGCCAAAGGAAAAGCTGTTGTCGAAGAGGGACTTTATAATGCCAAAGGATACGCAGTCGCTTTCTCCACCACTTTAGTGGGCGATCCATATGCCAAACAGTATTTGCTCTATTAGAAATCCAAGGTGGAAATAATAACACTTTATACAGAGATGACACTGTGATATGTGAGAGCTTCAAAGGACGGGCTGAAGAGGAAGAAGAATGTAAAATCCAATCCTCAAGCCTATTCTGAAGTTCCAAATGAGGTACCGGCAAGAACGGTTGAAGCATTGCTGAAATCCGATGCCATAAAGGATGATAATGAGCTCCCAAACCGTATTTGCTAGCAGCCATAGAAAAGGATAAAAGAGTGCCATCATCGTGAAGTACATCCACCACAGAAGAAATGCCTTTGAAAGACAGAAAATAAGAACGTCTGGGTTCTTGGATGGCCAAAGAAGGGTGGAATACTTTAGACCAATAAATATTCTCAGCCCTCAAAGAATTTCCCGACAAAGAATCCTGGCCATTCCATTCCAAGTGGGATAAAATATGTTTCCCAAGAAGCAGACGAGAGACAAAAGGGCAACCTCTGATCTTGCCTTGGATAGAGCCAAATAGGAAATCCCACTGAGTAGGCTGCCAATGCCCAAAAGCAGAAGTATGAATATGTAATAAAAGAGAGCGGATCATGAAAGCCCAAGGCTGATCTCCTTGCATAAACTGCAACATCATTTTCCCTCTGTGAGCAAGTAGATGCATTTGAATATTGAGAATGTTTAGACCTCCTTGCATCTTTGGAGAACAGAGACGATGCATAGAGAGTAATATGAGACTTTTCTTGCCATTTTTTGAACACTATAAAATTTCCATGATAGCAGACATAAAGGAAACCAGATCTGCCTTAGTGAACATGATGAGAGGCAGATAAAATTGTATGTATGCTATCAAAATGGATTGTGTTATTCGCAAACGAATATGTAATGGCCAAGTTGCAAGCTTCCAATATTCAAGTTTTGCCCTCAACTTTGTGAGCACCCAATCAGTTTGTTGAGAACGGGTGAGTCCCCAACCTAGAGGATAGCCAAGATGTCGAATCAGTTGAGAAGTGGGAACAATTTCCGCAGGCCACAAAAGACTATGCCATTCATGAGCATGCAATGGCAGCAATTTTGATTTCTGAAAATTGACCCGAAGACCAGCAGCCAATCCTTATGTAGAAAGAGCCTGCATAATCATGGACAGATCACCCCGAGTATTTTTTGGGGTAAAGAAAGATTCATCAGCATATGCTTGAGCGATCATGCTACGGCTGCCAGGAATCTCCAAGCCGTGCAACTGGTCAGTGTCCAAAAGGTGGTCCAGATATTGAAGCATTGGATGAGTGGCTATGGCAAAAAGTAAAGCACTTAGGGGACATCCTTGCCGAACAGAACAACCAAGAGTCTGGGTTGTAGAAATATCCCCTGAAAGTATGCAGGCAGCTTTACTGTCTTGATATAGCCAAGTGATAACTTGCTGCATTTTTGTGTCAAATCCCAATGCCTGCATGGTCGATGAAATAAAATCCCACTTAACAGTATCAAAGGCTTTGGCAATATCAACTTGCAATAGCAAAACATCCTGCTGCATGTATTTGGCATATTCAATTCCAACATAGGCATTAGCAATGTTATCTGTGATATGCCTACGCGGAACAAAACCATATTGCGCAGGATGCAACCCATCATGTAAAAATCCTTTTAGCCGATCGACAATCATTTTGGTAGTAACTTTGTAAATGACTGGCATAAGGGTGATAGGTCTCCAGTCAGCCAAAGATTCACAATTTGCTTTTTTGGAAGGAGTTTAACAAGACCTCTCTTCCATGTGTCTGGCATTTTTTGATTTTGCCAAGCAGCGTTCACCATATGCAGCAATGTATGCGTCAATCCACATTTTGCATGTAACATCACCATTTTGTTGCGGAGCTACACTATACCATCGATCTAGACGTGCCTGATAAGAAGAAAGGGCATTATGTTGGAAGGTGTATCCGGGTGACAAAGGCTGCAATTCCTTCCAAAGATCAACCAAATCAAGATGCATCAGTAATTGAGACCATGCATGCCTTTCAGGGGTTAACATATGAGTATGTATGGATGTATTGTCACCCTGTTGTGGAGCATTATTGAAATCCCCACATATAAAGGCATGATATCTCCATGGATATTGTTGCATGGCATTCCAAATTGCAGTTCTTTCTCGAGAGGATTGGGTGCATAGACAGAAGTAAATTCAAACACCTCTCCTTGAATGATGCATTGAAGAATAAGCCATCTGCCTTTATTGTCATTTAAAGCAATAACTGGCTGAAGCTCATGTTTGATCAGAAAGACTACCCCTGAGAAAGAGTGCTCCCCAGCATAGAAAATATCATAGCCACAGTAGTGACTTGTCTTTCCTGCATAGAAATGTTGGCTGTGTTCTTGTAATGCCACTATGTCAGGCTGAAATCTATTGATATACAGCCACACAGATTTCCATTTCCTACTGTCACACATCCCCTGGACATTAAGTGTAAAACATTTGATACGAGTAGTCATATTTACAGATATTTATAGTAAAATAACAGCTATGTACAACAGCAAACTTCATGATGTCAGCCCTGCATTTCTATCTCAGGGTCAAGGCCTCTTCCCTGAGAAGAAATATCCACCTGAGGAGTAGACAGCAAAGCAGCAACCTCTTCTTCAGGGAAGAGTGTTCTGCTAGCTGTCACTGCAGCCCATGTGATCCCAATTCCTGTATTGACCTCTGGGGAGTTTCCACTAGAAGATGCACCATTCCAAGTGCGAGGGGGTGGAAGTCTTCGAGCAGAAATAACTTTTCTTGGACTTTGCCATCCATCAATTGGAGGTGTTGGTCCTTTTGTTGAGGGTTGAATAGCAGGAGGTGAATGTGAAGAAACATTCCCATTTGAAACCACTAGAGCTTTGCCTTTATCCTGAGTTCCAAAAAACTGTCTACTACCTTTGTTTTTATTTCTAATAGAGGTAGGAGCATCCTTAGTAGGCATTTGAGCAGGCAAAGTAGCAGGAGGCATTTTATGCTGATTCATTGGACACTGTGAAGCCATGTGTCCAAATTTTTTGCAGTCAAAGCAAGCCCTTGCAAATAATCCCCATTTCAATTTGTAAAAAGCACTTCCCATGTCGACATTGTTCACCGTGTCTGAATAAGAGTCTGGTGTGGGATTATCAATATCCCAGAGAATGCAAAATCGATTCGAGTTGCCATTAGGCCGTGGTGGGCAAACCACTTTGCCTAAAGTCGCTGCAATTTTAGGCAAGAGTGAAGCCATGCATTGTGGGAAGTCTACAACTTCAACCCAGACCGGACATCGGTGTCAGATCAAAGCCTGAAAATCCCTTGTGGGAGACCATGGCAATACGTGCACCATTTGCTGCCCAAAAAAGAGGGGCGAATGTTCCAAAAGCATTTGCCTGTGAATCTCATCTACCATAATGACCTCAAAAAAACCCTTGGCTGCATAGTGTACCTTGCAAACAAACGAGCCAGCCAGTGTACGAGTCAACCAGTTGCCTACCTCTGCAGCAGGTGGCATCCGGCATGGGAAAAATAAAATGACTGCATTTTTGGCATATTCTCTAACTGGATCCACAATTTCATGCACTTCAACTATGAGGCCAACCGATGGAACCGAGTCTTTCCACTCTTTCCATGTGTCTGCAAAGCCTTCATGCATGACATCATAGACTAGTTGTGCCTCAACAGAACATGTACCGGGTCATGCTGATCCTCAGCTTGCTTTTGCTTCTTGCAATGAACTGAACGATCCTTTTGAAAAGTTTTTTCATAGGAATATTCAGCCATATCTTTGGAAGAAGGTGGAACCCAGAAAGGAGGTACTTGTAAAGTGATAGTAGAGAAAAAAACAGTCCCAAAAAAAGCCCACAAAAAGCCCACAGAGAAGAGAAAAAGAGTGTATTTGTAAGGAGAAAAAGGGGAAAGAGAGATGTAGAGGTCGAGAAAAGATAAAAAGCAGTTTTTTAGAGGAAAAGAAGAGAAAAAACAGTAAAAATTCCCAGATGAACTATATTTCAGAGAAAGAGGGAAGATTTTGGCGATGGAAAAGGTGCACTGGACTCAGAGACCCAAGAGGAGAGAAACGGGAGCAAAGAGCCTTCAAAATCAGTGTATAGATGTAGTCCGCAAGCAAATCCCTGTATAAAATCGATCCAGGAGCCGGAGATGAACTGGCAGCAGCAACCTGTAGCAGGTGAAACAGTCCGTACATGCTTCAGATTTCACTTTCTTCAAAGAATCCATGGATGTAAATAGTCATGCACTTTTGACTCGGCCCACGCACCCACACACTCACACGTGCATGCACCTGTGCGTGTGTGACATTGTGTGTGTAGTACACATCTAGGCAATTATGCAAGTACGTTCTTCCTTGTGCACATGTACATATGTATGCTCGCACGTGCTCATGTTTAGAGATACACACACAGAGACACACACATTCATATGTAGAAATGTACAAGATAACAATAGATATAATAGTGTAGATATAGATATATAAGTATGCATGCACATTTTCGTAGGGTATTCCAGGGGTTTCATGTTCTTATTACGAAATATTTTAAACGATATATTTGTAGGAAATAGAAACTTGAAAGTAATGCTCTCTTTTTTTTGGGTGTGCACAAAATGTCAAATTCTTCAGAAGCCATTTGTGTGGGATTTCTTTAGGTCTACAAGCTTGTTATTGCTTGAAATGATTAATTTTGAATAGCTATATAGACACCTATCAAACTTTGTTGATTTGTATTCAGCTGTTTGACATTGCCATGTTTAGAGTTGTAGTCAAGCCTGCAAGACTTTCACAACGATCTGTATAGCAACTTCTCTGATAAATTCGTTTTTTAGTACAAACCATTGCAAAACAACCATAAAGGCTCAGCAAATGCCTCAACCTTCTTAATAATTAAGAAGTTTTGGGACATGCCTTGATGTAATTATTTCTATGACGATCTCCTAATCTTTGGAGGATAAGTTCTATAAGGGCTTTATGAGCTGTATCAAGGACTCTTATATTTCACCTGCTAGCTGTCTAGTGTTAACTTCTAATATAAAAACTTAATGATGGTTTTGGTTTTGTATTTTTTAAGGGAGACATCAAATAGGTCATACGTTTATTGCCTTAAAGATTTTAACTCCTTAATGACAATAGAAGCTTTCCTTGAGTTTGAAGGCTTGCGTTATGTTCCAATGACCGAAGTGACAAAAAAGTGAGATGTACAAGACAGGTCTTTAAGTGATTTTGCAGAGTCTAGGAATGATTGTTGCGACTTAAATTTTGGCACATCATGATATAGACATCAATACAATTTTATGTCTACTTTGCAAGCTTATTCTTGCATGGCATATTTTAAACTCTAATGTCCTTTATCTCTGCAATTTGCATAATGGCATTTTATGAACAGTGTAGGAATCATAGTCTTCGGAGCATTTGTAGCGGGTGCGCGAGACTTATCCTTCAATTTGGAAGGTTATTTGATAGTTATTCTATCAAATGTGACAACAGCTATATATCTTACCACAATCTCTTATTTTGGTAAGAAGATATGACTGTAATTCGTTATATATATATATATCAAAAGGGTTTTCTTTGTTATTGCTATATTGCCTTTTAGGAGGATAAAGGCTGATATAAGTCACAAATTTGAAATGGTTGCAGGCAAGACAAGTGGTCTTAACAGTTTTGGTCTCATGTGGTGCAATGGTATGTCTAAAACCTGGACAATAGACATGATATAATAAAGGAAGCTCATATGTTGTTTTTGCTTGGAAGAGAACGGTGGACATGAAATGATTTGGTAGTGTTTGTAGGCTTAAATTTTAGGGAAACATGGGTCAAAGCCCACTTTGTATCCCAATTATTGATCTTTGCAATTTTAGAAATCAAGCTAAGTTGAAGAGGTGAGTGGGATAGAAGAGGTGCATCATGGCAAGGAGTGAACACCTGAGATATAGAAATGAGTGTTCTATTGATTGTGAGAGAGGTGACTCTCTCTTATAGAAATGGGGGGAGAGTGGCCTAGATCATAGGCACCTTCCCTACATTAGTGGCAATCAGCCCCTACATCATAGGAACTAGCTAAATCAAAGGAACCTCCCATGTGGGGGCCTTTGTACTTACATCATCACTTATGTCATAGTCTAGACACCTCATAGCACTAGGTGTGCTTCTACCACACACACACACAACCATATGATTGCTAGTGGATGCACACATGCACCTAGCAAGCCCTTGATCACACATATCTCAACATACCCCCCCTCAAGGGTTTGCCTCATGCTATGTCAAGGATACATCTAGTCACATAGTTTCTCATGCCATCTCATGGTGGTCAAGGATAAATCTATGCCTAGGATCTCATGCTAGCAAAGGTGCCCAATGGTCAAGGTTTACAAAAATGGGATAGACCAGACCCATATCACGTGGCCTACATCATATGGTGACAAGAGTGTGATTTACAAAAGACAAAACACGTAACATTCTTTTTGGAGCATATTCCAGGCAGAGAACCTCGAAATTGACCAAGTGATGATTACATTTATTTTAAAGAAGTTGGACCTTAAAAGACCCAATCTTCTACCACAAAGTTTGTTTGTGCATTTGTTGAAGTACTTTTCTCAATCAGATTTGCCTTGGCATTCTTTGTAAATGCTTGATCATCTTCAAGCTTTCTAGTGTCCAAAAGTGATGTCTCTTGTTGAAGAGACTCACAAGCAATATGAGTATCATTCTTCATCTTGAAAACTTTGAGGAAGCCTTGAATGTTGATCTTAACATCCATATACATCTTGTCATTTGCCAATGAAGTTGCAATGAAATTAAAATGTGAAGAGAGTAGATCTCCCTTTTTCATTGGTAGCACCAGGAATATCTCATCAGCAAGAATGTTGTACTTGAGAAGCAGAAAACATTTCCAAAAGGAAACATACTTCGAAACATAGTCATCAACATTTGCATCCATTTGTTCACCACTATGAGTGATCATAAACTTCATGATTGTAGAGGAGGATTCCATAAAGTTTGTCTCACCATATGCATACCATACTTGCTCATCTCCATATACGTTGGCATGTCTTCACCATGTTATGCTCACACCTTGTCCTACGCACTTCAATTTGCGCTTGTTGTTGATGAAGGTCGTCATGAGATTTTTCTTGACTCTTGCCTCAAAAACATCATGATTTCTACCTCCCCTCAATGAGAATTGTCCAAACACCATCCTCAACTAAGAGATAAGTGAGTAAATCTGAAATTCTATTGTCACTTTAGCATCCTCAAAACAGATTATCACTTGCTTCACCCATCAAACATTAAAAAACTGTCAAAATGCCTTGCAGAGTACTAGCTCAACTTGGAGGGCAGAATTCACACAGCTGGAGAAGAGTTTGAAAGGGCTTTCTATGCAAAAGTAAAGCTTGAGTACCAAAGTAAGTCCATCACATAGCTTAGGCGAAATTATGCGCTATTCTGTCTGGGAGAAGTGCGCCTTCTTCGACTGGTCTTTGTGTGAGTTCTCCTCGTTCCAGCATGTATTGGTCCTCAGATTTGGACACAAGGTAGCTTGTGGTGTCGCCCAACTTGTGCTCAAAGGAATTTTTGAAATGAATGACCACAGAGGTGAAAGTACGCGATATACCGGTGAACTGTTTTCTTGTCGGCACAGGCAATGGAGGCACCATTTCGCGACAAGCTTCGAGATGGAGGCGCCCTACAGAGATTGTTCTACAGCAGAAAGGGCTTGGGGAAGGGTGAAACGATGAGGGAGAACAAGCTCTCACAAATTTGGGGAAGAAATGGTGAAGATGGTAGAAGTGAGGAAGAAAATGGTGAGGTGGCAGTCTATGGGGTCTAGAAGCTCGAGGACAGTCAAATGGAAGGTGATGACGAAGATGAAATCTTGGGTTCTAGGTGACTCTAGTAGCTAGGTAGGATCAACACGCTCTGATCCCAAATGAAGAGGTGAGTGGGATAGAAGAGGTGCATCGTGGCAAGGAGTGAGAACACATGAGATATAGAAATGAGTGTTCTATTGATTGTGAGAGAGGTGACTCTCTCTTATAGAAATTGGGAGAGGGTGGCCTAGATCACAGGCACCTTCCCTACATCAGTGGCAATCAGCCCCTACATCATAGGAAATGGCTAAATCAAAGGAACCTCCCATGTGGGGGCCTTTGTACTTACATCATCACTTATGTCATAGTCTAGACACCTCATAGCACTAGGTGTGCTTCTACCACACACACACACAGCCATATGACTGCTAGTGGACACATGCACCTAGCAAGCCCTTGATCACACATATCCCAACATACCCCCCCTGAAGGGTTTGCCTCACGCTATGTCAAGGATACATCTAGAAACGTAGTTTCTCATGCCATCTCATGGTGGTCAAGCATAAATCTATGGCTAGGATCTCATGCTAGGAAAGGTGCCCAATGGTCAAGGTTTACAAAAATGGGATAGACCAGACATATATCACATGGCCTACATCATATGGTGACTAGAGGTGATTTACAAAAGACAAAACACGTAACATTCTTTTTTGAGTATATTCCAGGCAGAGAACCTCCAAATTGACCAAGTGATGATTACATTTATTTTAAAGATGTTGGACCTTAAAGGACCCAATCTTCTACCACAAAGTTTGTTTGTGCATTTGTTGAATTACTTTCCTCAATCAGATTTGCCTTGGCATTCTTTGTAAATGCTTGATCATCTTCGAGCTTTCTAGTGTCCAAAAGTGATGTCTCTTGTTGAAGAGACTCACAAGCAATATGAGTCTCATTCTTCATCTTGAAAACTTTGTGGAAGCTTTCAATGTTGATCTTGACATCAATATACATCATGTCATTTGCCAATGAAGTTGGCATGAAATTAAAATGTGAAGAGAGTAGATCTCCCTTTTTCACTGGTAGCACCAGGAATATCTCATCAGCAAGAATATTGTACTTGAGAAGCAGAAAACATTTCCAAAAGGAAACATACTTAGAAACATAGTCGTCAACATTTGCATCCATTTGTTCACCACTATGAGTGATCATAAACTTCATGATTGTAGAGGAGGATTTCATAAAGTTAGTCTCACTATATGCATACCCTACTTGCTTATCTCCATATATGTTGGCATGTCTCCACCATGTTATGCTCACACCTTGTCCTGAGCACTTCAATTTGTGCTTGTTGTTGATGAAGGTCTTCATGAGATTTTTCTTGACTCTTGCCTCAAAAACATCATGATTTCTACCTCCCCTCAATGAGAATTGTCCAAACACCATCATCAACTAAGAGAGAAGTGAGTAAATCTGGAATTGTATTGTCACTTTAGCATCCTCAAAACAGATTATCACTTGCTTCACCCATCAAACATAAAAAAACTGTCAAAATGCCTTGCAGAGTACTAGCTCAACTTGGAGGGCAGAATTCACACAGCTGGAGAAGAGTTTGAAAGCGTTTTTTGTGCAAAAGTAAAGCTTGAGTACCCAAATAAGTCCATCACATAGCTTAGGCGAAATTATGCGCTATTCTGTCTGGGTGAAGTGCGCCTTCTTCGATTAGTCTTTGTGTGAGTTCTCCTCCTTCCAGCACGCATTGGTCCTCAGATTTGGACACAAGGTAGCTTGTGGTGTTGCCCAACTTGTGCTCAAAGGAATTTTGAAATGAATGACCACAGAGGCGGAATTACGCGATACATTGGCGGACTGTTTTCTTGTCGGCACAGGCGATGGAGGCACAATTTCGCGACAAGCTTCAAGCTGGAGGTACCCTATAGAGATTGTTCTACAGCAGAAATTGCTTGGGTAATGGTGAAACGACGAGGGAGAACAAGCTCTCACAAATTTGGGGAAGAAATGGTGAAGACGGTAGAAGTGAGGAAGAAGATGGTGAGGTGGCAGTCTATGGGGTCTAGAAGCTCAAGGAGGGTCCAATGGAAGGTGATGACGAAGATGAAATCTTGGGTTCTAGGTGACTCTAGGAGCTAGGTAGGATCAACACGCTTTGATCCCAAATGAAGAGATGAGTGGGATAGAAGAGGTGCATCATGGCAAGGAGTGAGAACACATAAGATATAGAAATGAGTGTTCTATTGATTGTGAGAGAGGTGACTCTCTCTTATAGAAATGGGGAGAGAGTGGCCTAGATCATAGGCACCTTTCCTACATCAGTGGCAATCAGTCCCTACATAATAGGAAGTGGCTAAATTAAAGGAACCTCCCATGTGGGGGCCTTTGTACTTACATCATCACTTATGTCATAGTCTAGACACCTCATAGCACTAGGTGTGCTTCTACCACACACACACACAACCATATGACTGCTAGTGGATGCACACATGCACCTAGCAAGCCCTTGATCACACATATCCCAACATACCCCCCCTCAAGGGTTTGCCTCATGCTATGTCAAGGATACATCTAGTCACATAGTTTCTCATGCCATCTCATGGTGGTCAAGGATGAATCTATTGCTAGGATCTCATGCTAGCAAAGGTGCCCAAGGGTCAACGTTTACAAAAATGGGATAGACCAGACACATATCACATGGCCTACATCATATGGTGACGAGAGTGTGATTTACAAAAGACAAAACACATGACATTCTTTTTGGAGTATATTCCAAGCAGAGAACGTCAAAATTGACCAAGTCATGATTACATTTATTTTAAAGATGTTGGACCTTAAAAGACCCAATCTTCTACCACAAAGTTTGTTTGTGCATTTGTTGAAGTACTTTCCTTAATCAGATTTGCCTTGGCATTCTTCGTCCCTGGATCTCGTAGTAGGCTAGGCAAGTGCAAAGAAAGTGTTTCTCTGTGTCAACCACTCCCAGTGTGCATAGCGTGCAGGTCTGCTGTTCTCTAGGTATATGGGCTACTCTCCCTGTCTCAATCCTCAACTGATGGGATGAAACCCGCATCTGCCCAATGGCATCCTTAGCGCATGTGAGACTCTTCTGTCCTCGAGATATAGGGGTCTGACGATGAATCCATCCTCTGAGACATTCAGAAAATTGTCATGGTAGAATTGTGTCTTGGTGGGGAGCTCCTGATCTCCCCCCCAAGCTCGAGACGTATGGAGCTGGAGAAGATCTAACCGTATGATACGGTTAATCTCATCTTGCGGGATCGTCGACTCAGGGGGTGCATCCAAACTATACTGAAAGGGGGGGATCCTGTCCATCTGAATCCCGTGTCTGGGAAACCATGTGGATATACGTGCATACCATGTGTCGGCCCCACTCTCCGCTAGTCGTTTGGATGACTCCAGAGCCAGCCTCGATAGTCTCCAATGGGGTAAGTCCCAGACTCTATGGATGAAAGTCACTGTCTGAAAGATGGCATCAATCTGTAGTGGTGTCATGGCGAACTCTGCCTGTATTATCTCATGCGGGACTGAGGGCTTGCTCCGAATCATCCTAGATCCCATGGTCACCTGTAACCGCTCAAATGTCTTCCACATTGCTATCGGTAGATCACATCCCTAGAAAGGTGCTGCATACATGGCAGTCGGTCGCACTAGCGTATCGAAAAGCCAGCACTTCGTCGGTGGATCCTGGAAATGTGCCTGGAAACACTGCCTCTCCAATTGGGCCAGAGCATCCCGTCCCCGTGTGAGTTGTGCCTGGGTTGCATGTGTCATAGTGAAAAGGGGTCCTGTGAAGACTACTCCCAAATATGTGTATGACTGCACTATCTCCATTGGCTCGGTTCCATAAGTGAAATTGAGTCGTCGGATTACTGCGTATGAGGTGTTGAAGACCATAACCTTGGTCTTCCCAAGGTTGACTGTCAGGTCTCTCTCTCTACATAACACCTCTAGGGCCTCCAAGTGTCTCTGCAGCCCCTCCGCTGAGGATAGGATGAGATGAGGACTATGTCATTAGCGTATAGCAATATCTGTATCATGAGATCGGCCAGTGGTGATCCTTCACCCCCTAGGCGGTCTATGAAAGAGGTGATCTCATCAATGTACAGTCCGAAGAGAGTCGGTGAGAGGGGACATCCCTGCTTCACTCCAGTCGTACTCTCGACAGCCCCCTGGGTCAGACCATAATGTGCCATTACAATTCCATACTGCTATTTTCAATCCGGTATGTGCACACATCCTATGAGCTTGACACCGTCACAATTCTTCCTCTTCCTTCTCTTCCTTCTCTTCTTTATCCTCCTTATCTCCTCTTTCTCGAATAATCACCCTACCATCCCTGTATACAGCCCATTTCCCTGCTTCCCTTGCTGCCATTACTTTTATCATACCTTCCCTGTGATGTTGTTGTTGTAAGAGCGTGAGGTCGTCATCCAGGTAGATCCTTGTTCCCTTCAAAGTTGCCCTCGTGCTCATGAGGGTCTTCCTGTCCATGGCTGTCCGGAATTTCAGCACTAGTGGCTTTGAGGGTGCCTCAGGTTTACCCACCCTCCAGGCTGTCTCACAAGTGAGATTGACTCCCATTTTTGGTGAACAGTATTTTGGCATCTCCCATCGGAGTGTCTCCCATCGGAAGCCCCCTCACTAAGACATTTAATGCTTTGCTGGTCCTCCTTTTTTCCTCCTCAAGTACTTCGGAGATAAATTCTTTTTTGGGGGCTGTTGTGCCCTTTTTGACCACATCCTTCCATTCCAACATCTTAGCTTCCCCTTTGCTGATTTGTTGTTTAAGCTCAGCATGTGTGCCTTGCATTGTTTCCTGCATGGTGGCAATGTCCTTCCTGAGAGTGGCATTTTCTGTTTTCAGCTCCTCCATTGCTTTGCAATTTCCTTCCGGGGGTGCTTTCATGTCCTTTATTTGCTGCAATTCAATCTCCAAAGCATGTACCCTGTCTTGGAGCTTGTTTTTCTCGCATATCCATTCACCCTTTTCATTCTCCCATTCCTCCTTTTTGCCTCTTTCTTTCCTCCATTCCTCCTGCATTTTCCCTCCATGCTTTTTAACTCCAGCTAGTGTTTTATCTACATGTGCCTTCTCCGCAAGGAGGGCCACATTAGTAGATTCCAAGCTATTGATTCTTTCAATCAATGCAAGGCATATCTTTTGGAGGCTGATGAGGACATTGGACGTAATGTCTGGAGTGGTCCCTGCTGTGTAAGCTGTCATGGCATTTTCAAGTGCTTATTTCCCCCAAATGTCCTCCACACATGCTCGTGTAGGCATTGTGCAATGTAAGTATCTGCCCTTGTTTATTTGCTGAACTGGAAAATGCAGTAATAGAGAGAATCTTCACATGTTTTCTCTGCTTCTGCACTTTTTTGTCAAGTTGGAGCCAATCCGGTGGGAGCCCGTGTGACCGCAGCAAGGGAGCCCTGATGTGCTGATGTGGCACTGCCACGTGTCAATAGTGACATGGCAAGCATGTGTTGTGCCACATGTCAGCAGTCCTGTGTGTGATCTGGGTACTAAACCTAACACTCAAAGATTAGAGTTCTGAAGATCATATTCGCCTCACAGTTGGACACTATATGATCTTGTTCCGCCCTCATTAAGCTAAGCATCATTGCCCAACACACTAAGGCACACCCCCAAAGCCAGTCTGAAGGTGTCAGGAATAAACCATGGGTACTGGAGACCCATCATTTTTAGGGAACCCTTGTGGATGGACAAAGCATCATTGGTCTCATACAGCATGTTTATATTTAATATCAGGTGCCGGAGGTAGTCAAGCGACTCCAACCTCACCCCATGCACTAGCTTCTAACATCCTGTCACTAGATGTGACTATGATTGATACTGATGGTGGGGGAATGCTAGAGCAGGGTGCATGCTGGTAGGGGGCTGTAGAGAGGGGAGTGTAGGAGCTGGGAAGGTGGAGTGCAGGGAGCAAGGGTTGGGAGGGGAGTAGAGGGGATCGGAGCGGAGCTAGGGAGGGAGGTGAGTGGGCTGGGATAGAAGCAGAGTGGCGAGGGAGCGGGCTGGAGGGTGGTGAGGGGGGGGGTTGGGGAGAGGCAAGAGGGCATGCTGGGGAGTGGTGAGCCAGAGTAGCGGGGGGGTGGGCTTGGGATTGGCAAGAGCAGAGAAATCTATTCACCCAACAGAGCAGCGCGAGCATAGAGGGCTCTATAGCACATTGCAACTGTTGCACCTCAGACCTCTATATAAAGCTCGTTCTCAATACAATACCAAGGAGGCATGCCCCTTTTTCTTCAGCTCTCCAATTGATGGAGGGGTGTAGTAGTCATGGTGTTGGGAGAGTGAAACCCCTCAGCCCCGTTCCCTTGCCTGCCCGCCCTCCTCTTGTAAACCTTTGAAAGGCCCAGACCAGGCTGACTGGGTTTAGGAATAGGACAATCTGCCACGTAACTGTCGTGGCAGTGAGCTGCAGCAGCTGAACTGCCACATGGCCTGACTGCAATGAGTGCAGTCTGTCTTGTCAGTTGACTTGCCACATGGGAATACCAACAGTCTAGTTGATCTCCTTCACTCTCACTTGTGGTGTCCTTTCCTTTTTTTTAAAAATCCTCCCTTCCTCCTCTCTTATGTCTGTACAAAGTGCAGTGCCATACCCTACCTGCTTTCCAAGTCATAAAAGACATATAAAGCCGGTGGATCATGAAGGTGGTGGCAGATGGTTAGACATTGATAAGAATCTTACGTAGCATGGAGGTGATCATATGCTTGAACTCCTAGATACCATATAAGAAACACATCTTGAGCTGTCTAATGATTTTGGCAGAAGTGATGCTTGCACTGATGACAACTCGATATGATCCTTTCTATGAGACATTGCACTGTATAACAATCCTGTTTGCTTCCCTGAAAAAGTATCCTCCCCACATATTATCCCCTGCAGGAGAGGGGCCTGCAGAACCAACTTTCCAGCCTCCCCTGTTTCCTTTGGGAGCATCAGGCCAATGCTGTACTGATTCTTTAGAACCTTGAGTTTGGTTTTTAATTCACATCTGAATAGCACAGCATAGTTTGCTACAACAGCTTATCAAACTAGCTTTGCTGTAGTTGGAAGTCCTGATTTCTAGCAGGATATGACTTTTTTCATTTAAAAGAGTGATATATTCCATTCAAAACAATTCATACAACAGGTGGGAGAGAAAGTACTCTATCCCTAGCCTCAACAATGTGGCAAAAAAGCCATGGAGGTGGTCTAAAATGCCACGACATCCCAAAAGGGGTCAAGTGAAAAAATAAAGAGCAGTCCCATGTCCTCATGAAGGATAAAAGTCTCCCACGAGCTGCCAAAGAGGTGCCTGTACACCTCTCCCACTGACTCCTAAGAGTGAAGATAATCTCTGCCCAAATGGAAGCGAGAGTGTCAGCCTCCGTGCATAAATGGTCCCCAAGACAAAAGAACATTGTGAACACCATATCCGCCATAGGGTAATACTGGAAATCACCTCCCAGGCTGACCCTACAGCTGAAGTAGGCATGGAATCCTGTGCTGGTACCGGTACCAAAAGTAAATCCTGCGGCTCCATGATGCTGGCCTCCGTGGGACCCCGTCTCTGGTGACGCTGCATGAAGAAACCGAGGTCTTCTGGCTCTGACTTAAAGAGAGTAAAGGCTCCAGATCCTCTCCCCCAAAGAGCAGCGCCCCATGTCATCAGAAAGGACTCAGATGTAACATATGCGAACAACCTGAAGATACCTATCCATACCACTCTAGAGCTGGTGCAACTCCATAAAAAATGCTTGCTAGATTCCTCTGCAAGCTGACAACGCATACACAAGGAGGGTCTACCCATCTGCTGGAGCCAAGTACCCACAGGTATGCCCCTATGTATAGTGAGCCAAAGAAAGTAGGAGACTTTCCTGGCTCTACTGATGCCCCAAAAGTGAGTCCAGTAGCTCAGCAAGAGCTCTGCAGTAAGTCCGTGTGCGTGCCAATCCTGGGAGGTAGATGGAATGTGATGAGAGTCTCTCTGTTGAAGCCTGTAACCAGCCCTCTTCGAGTACTGGAAGAAAGAAAGAGGACGAACGCCTGATAGCGGAGCAGGCCATGCCCACTCACCTGGGTCCTAGTCAAGCTCCGCAAGAGGTCGACCCTGAAAAATCCAAAGTCTCCATCTAATATCCTCTGCAATGGTCAACCTGGAAGGATCTGTGGCCCATTCCTTACCCAGGTAACCGATGACCCTGACTCTCTGCCAAAGAAGCTCCTGACGATCCAAGGGCTGAGTGGGATACAATCTGTGAGAGGAGTCCGTCTCAAAATAAATAAACGGTGCCGGTCCTAAGCGAACTCCAATACATAGCCCAGCCTCACTAAAACAACTTGACCAAGTAGAAATGGGATCAACATAGGTTGGATCTGTAAGTACATCCCTCCACTCCTGAGGAATAGCTCTCATGATCAGTAATCTAGTGGCAGCAATCTGTCCAAGTGGCCCATGTCTATCTCTGATCACCTCTTCTGACATCTCCACACCTTCCCTGAACCAATCTCCGACTGTCACAACCCCCTGAGCATGCCATCTGGCCAAGGGAGTCCTAAGTTCTGTATCAAGGGAAGATCCCTGGTACCGAACTAGGGGGTTATGGTAAAGTGGCTGTCGGGCAATTTCCTCTCTGGAGGAGGGAACTGCTTTGATGAGGTGCTGTCGAAAATGATCCCATATCCGAACAAGCCTTTTCACAAATGGTGAGGAAGGCTGAAAATGCTGGTCCGTTAGGAAGATCCAACTGACTCTACCTGCCCATTGACCTGCTGCTTTGGGGGTGCACTGGTGAATCCCATGCAGTAGGAACTGCTTCCACGGCTGATCTTCTGGAGTCAAACCTCTAACAAGAAGTTTGACTAAAAGGGCTCTGCTCTGCTCTGCATCTCCGGATCAAGAACCCCAAGTCCTCCCTGCGAGAAAGGTAAAGTGATACTATCCCATGAAACGCTGGCCCTAGTGTCCTCAGAACCATCCCCACCACTCCACAGAAAGTTCCGAAGCAATCTCCTCACCTGATGAATCGAGTCAGCATGAAAGCACCAACATGACGCAACATACCACATAGTCGCTAGTAGAACCTGGTTGAGTACCAGCGCTCTACCGGCCAAAGAGAGTCTAGCCGTACTCCAGTAGGCTAGCTTCCTCCGGATACTCTCAAGAACTGGGGCAAACTGTTGCGTCGGGGACACCTCAATGCCAACCTGGAAGCCTAGATATCTCGTGGAGGTGCCTCTGGGTATCCATACAAAGCCTCTGTCTCCTCCCCATGCTGGGGTATCCTGCTGAGCTCCAGTCCAGATGCCTTTTGATTTGTTCCAATTGACAAGTCCCCCTGAGGCTAGGCAGAACTTGTCAATTGCATCCGCAGCAGTAGCAAGACTATATGCATCTCCTCTGACTGTCAGTGCCGTATCATCAGCAAACTCAGTGTCCAGAAGCTCCTGCTCCTGCCGGATAGGCAGATGAAGGCCCAAAGTACCATGACTGGTAGCCTGCATAAGGTATCCCATAGCCTCCGCTACGAAAAGGAAAAGGTAAGGTGCAAGCGGGCATCCCTGTCGTACCGATTTGGATAGCTGAAAAGCCGGTCCTCTGCCTCCACAGACCACCATCCTGCTAGAAGAGTGAGAGTAAAGTGAGGAGACCCATAAAATCCATCTATCACAGAAGCCTAGCATCCTCATAGTGCCCTCCAAGAAACCCCAGTCCACCCTGTCATAGGCCTTCTCAAAATCGAGAAGGAGAACTGCAATCTCCTGCTGACTCTCCTTCGCCCAGTGAGTGGCCTCCCAAAAAGTGAAGGTATTATCCAAGATACTCCTACCTTGGACAAATCCTGTCTGAGTAGCTCTGATGATATCTGGTAGCATAGGCTTTAAACGAAGGGCCAAGGTCTTCGCTAGGATCTTATAGGCTGTCCCTAAAAGTGTAATGGGTCTCCAATTACGTAAGACTGTCTTGTCTCCCCCTTTCAGGATGAGACAAATCATACCTGTGCATAATGCCTCACCCAAAGATCCTGTATCGAGAGCCTCTGAAAAGGCAGAAAGTAGATGAGGCCCAATCGTATCCTAGAGAGCTCTAAAAAGAAGGGGTGACAGACCGTCCTCCCCCGGGCATCTGTCTGTGGGCAGCTCATGTAACGCATCTGTGATCTCCAGGAGTGATAGCGGGCTATCCAAAACATGACTCATCCTGTCTGAGACCATCTGGGGGACATGACTCCAAATCTCCTCTCTGGCTCTGATCATCTCCTCGGTGACTGGATCGGCGGTGTAAAGAGTGGAATAGAAATCAGAAGTGATCTCAACAAGATGATGAGGATCCGTCTGAAGAGACCCGGCCTCATCCACAAGTCTACGAAGACTGTCCGAAGAGTATCTCTGACCCACTGCCCTGAAGAACTCTCTAGAGCATCTATCCCCCTTCTGGATCCAGAAGGTCTGTTGGGAGTAAAACTTGAACTGGGCCCTCCTGCCCTGAATCTCCTCTAGTCTCTCCTGAGCCTCTGAAAGCTGCCCTCTGATGAAAAGAGAATGAGGAAAGCTCTGAATCAATCTCTGAAGTCTGGATACCTCCGCTCTTGCGTTCCGATCTCTGAATCTGAGCTTTTCCTTCTCCTCTTTTGCCCTCAACTGGCAGGCCATGCTGACTCTAGCCAAAGCCCCCTCTACCCACCTCAACCAGCCCTGATCCTCAGGAGTGTCCTCTGTCAACCAAGCCTCTCTCAACCGTTCCACGAACTCTGTGTCTGAAAAACAAAGTCCGGAACTCTCACAAAGCTTGTGCTCTCCAATCGAGAGGTAGGGAGAATCTGTAATAGGACTGGAGCATGGCCAGATAAAACATAACCCGGGCGGATCCCAATCTATCCTCCTCTGGCCTGGCCCCAATGGCCAATATAAAACATGTCAAGCCTAGCCAAAGAGAGAGAGCTATGGAAAACCCGAGACCAAGTGAACTGAAGACTATCAGCCAAGTGACGAAAGTCGTCCAATCGAGCTGCATCATGTAGTCCATCATGCAACACAAAACTATCCCACTCCACTCTCTGTTAGAGACTCACTGTTCCCACCTGTGAGCCCCCGTTTTGTGGGAACAAGGGGCAGTGAGAGTAAGGAGGGATGGGAAAGAGAGACTCAGCAAACAGCAGAGATTTGGGGGGGGCTCCATGCCTTCCTAGAAGCATGGACTGGCTGCACAGGGCACCCTTTTATAGGGGCCTGTGGCAGGGCCAGTTGGCCCAACCAGGGCCACCGACCAGGGCCGACCCTGGTCGGTTTTCCAGACTGATCTGGTCGGTCACCAGTCAGGGGACCGACCCTGCTGGTCGGCCATACCAGCAGGCCTGGGCAGTGCCTATAAAAGGCCCACACTTCCCTTCATTTTGGCATCCAGTGCAGGACATAAAGCCTCAGTTTTAGGCTGTGCTGTGCACTCAGATTTGGCATCTTCTGACAGAGAGAGTTCCTTCAGTTTGTCTCAGCACTTGGCTGAGTTTTGTATTGCTCCCCTGGAGCCAGTTTTCTGCCCACCATCCGGTGGATGAATATATTCTCTCTCTGTCTAAGTTTTCTCTGAGTGAGTATTGTATCTGTGATCAGTTATCTGAGTTGAGTGTTGCTAGAGCGGGAGAGATCTTGGCTGGAGGTTAGAGTGATTCTTTCCTTCTGTTTTCTAACATGGTATCAGAGCCATAGGCTCTCGACTCTTCCTCATCAAAACCACTCTCTGAAGGAAGGAGTTCCTTGGCTGTAAGGCAACTCTGTTTTCAGCTCAGTTCAGTACAGAAGGTCAGTTCATTTATTTCTGTTTCAGTTATTCAAGTTCTTTAGCTATTCACCGAGATGGATCAGTGATCAGAAGCCTCTACATCCATTGCTCGTCCTTCCTCCTTCTCCAGTCGTCTTCCTTCTTCATTTATCCCTAATTTCGGTGAAGCTGGAAAGCTTGATGGTACAAACTTTCCAACCTGGAAAGTCAAGATCTGAAGCCATCTGTTGGCACGGAGGTTGTGGAAGATTGTCAATGGGACCGAAGAAAAGCCGGAGGACATTGTGGACAAGAGAGGTGAAGTTCTAGCTGAAGCACATGCAGATGAACTCTGTGCATGGGAGGAGAGGGATGCTCAGGCCTTAGCAATGCTTATAGGCACGACAACAGATTCTGTGATTCCTCATATCCAGTTGGCAGAAACGTCTTCAGAGGCGTGGACCATACTGAAGGAGCTGTATAAAACCGATAATACAGCTCGTATCATCACACTGCAGCATCAGCTTTATAACCTTGATATGAATGAGGGTGATAGTGTTCATGATCATCTGACGAAGGTGAAAGTTGTGCGGGATCAGCTCGCAGCGGTTGGTCAGAAGGTGGACTCGAGTCAATTAGCATTACTCACACTCCACAAGTTGCCACGGAGTTTCAAAGGTTTTGTGACTACGGTCACTGTTGGTCAACGGACAAAGCCAATCAACTTTGAGGAGCTTTGTCCACTCCTACTTCAGGAGGAGGCCCGAGAAAAACTTTTTACGCAAACCGACGAAAAGGCATTGGTTGCCAAAGACAAGCCTGGCAAAGGCAAGTCAAAGGATTCCAAGAAATCAGAGGACGCTGAACGTAAGAAGAAAATGAAGTGCTTTTACTGTGAAAAGCTTGGCCACTCCGCCAAAGAATGCCGGAAGAAGAAGGCGGATCAAAAGCGGAAAAGAGAAGCCAAAAACAAAGAAGAGCCTAAGAGTGATTCTGCCAATGTGACAACTGGACAGTTATTCTTACTCAGTGAACATTGTTCAGCTTATGCAGTTAGTGAAGGTAAAGAGGGTTGGTATGTTGACAGCGGTGCTTCTAAGCACATGTCCAACAGAAGGACGTGGTTCAAAACCATGGACAATACACACCCGGATTCCAAAGTTTCTGTTGGGGATAGCCAGACATGTCCTGTGAAGGGCATAGGTAGCATTCCTTTCATTACCACGGCGGGTGAGGAGAAGGATATCTCTGGAGTACTTTATGTACCCGACCTTTGCAAGAATTTACTATCTGTAAGTCAGATGGACAAAAACAACATGGTAGTTCTTTTTCAAGATGGCAAGGTTACCGTGACATCTAAAGGGAGTCGGCAAGCGGTGGCACAGGGTGTTGAAGAGAATGGACTGTACCGTCTCAGTGCAATGTTGGTTCATGATGATCACGGAAAGTCCAAACTTTGGCATGAGCGCTTCGGTCACGTCAGCTATGGAATCTTGGCTGAAATGTCAAAGTCGAAGATGGTGGATGGACTTCCACCAATTACAGGCAAGGATGATGTCTGTAGGGCTTGTCTTGAAGGCAAGCAGCACAGGGATAAGTTCCCACAAGAAGCTTCGTTTCGGGCCAGCAAACCACTTGAGTTGGTTCACGCCGACATTTGTGGTCCAATGTCTACTGCATCATGGGCAGGATCCAGGTATTCACTTCTCTTTGTGGATGATTTCAGTAGAATGACTTGGGTATATTGTTTGGCTAAAAAGTCTCAGGCTTTTGAGAAATTCAAAGACTGGAAGGCTAGAGTTGAAAAGGAGACAGGGGAAGATGTCAAGACATTTCGCACAGACAGGGGGGGAGAATTCACCTCAAGTGAGTTTAATACATTTTGTCACAAGCATGGGATCAAGCGACAACTCACCACGGCACATACTTCTCAGCAAAACGGGGTAGCCGAGAGAAAGCATAGAACCACCACCGAGACAGGGCTTGCTATGCTCCGAGGGAGAAATCTTTCTAAAGCCTATTGGAGTGAAGCTATCAATACAGCGGTACACATTCTCAACCGGACCAAGACGAAGGCCGTCAAGGACAAGACTCCATATGAAGCATTTTATGGTAAGAAGCCCTCTATTACTCATCTCCGCATTTTTGGTTCTAACGCGTGGGTGCATGTGCCCAAGGAAGATAGGACCAAGCTTGATTCCCGAAGCAGACAATGTATCTTTGTTGGGTATAGTGAAGAATCCAAGGCCTACCGCCTCTTCGATCCAGTAAAGAAGCAAATCCTCATCAGTCGTGATGTTGTCTTCGCGGAAAAAGAATCTGAACCACAAGAGGAGCCTCAGATTGAGGAGGAGGAGATTGTTCAACCCCCGATCCCACCCCGTCCCAGATTGACCATTCAAGAGGTTACCCAATCAAAAGCTGATATTCCACCTGATACTCAGGAAGAGCAGGATGTTCCAGCAGAAGTTCCCGTTCCTCCTCCCACAGAGAAGCAGAAAAAGTTGCCCCAATGGTACCTCCGGACATTGGAAGAGTCTGGTGTCACCTCATTACCTGAGAGTAGCAGTTCCGGATTGCGTCGGTCTCAACGTCTTCAAAAGACCCCATCCGTGAATTTTGCTTTGGTGGCTCAGATTGTTGAGCCAAGAACCTTCGCGGAGGCGAAGGACAATCCCGAATGGCAGGCTGCCATGCAGGCAGAGATGGATGCTATTCTGAAGAACCATACATGGGACTTAGTGGCCAGGCGTGGGTATATAAACTTAAATACAAATCTGACGGCAGCTTGGATAAGTATAAAGCACGGTTGGTAGTGAAAGGTTTTGCTTAAACTGAAGGCATGGATTTTGATGAAACTTTTGCTCCCACAGCCCGCATGGTTACTATCCGGACAGTGATTGCCCTTGCTGCCCAATTCCAGTGGCCTATTTTTCAAATGGATGTGAAGTCCGCATTCCTTAATGGAACCCTGGAGGAGGAGGTATATGTGGAGCAGCCACTGGGCTTTCAAGATCCAGTGTCCCCATTAAAGGTCTGCAGGTTGAAGAAGGCGTTATACGGGCTGAAACAGGTCCCACGAGCTTGGTACCAAAGGATTGATATATTCTTTCAGAAGATTGGGCTCAGTCGGAGTCCTTCTGAGGCAAACCTTTACTTGTTCATTGAGAAGGGATTGCGATTGGTACTCATCCTCTATGTGGATGATCTTATCTTGACAGGTGATCATGTCAAGAAGATTTCACAGGTCAAGGAGCTACTCATGTCTGAGTTTGAGATGACTGACCTTGGGTTATTACATTACTTCCTTGGGATTGAAGTAAAGCAGGCTAAAGATAGGATCTTCATTTCACAGGAGAAATATTGCAGAGAAATCCTGAAGAGATTTCAGATGGAGGATTGCAGAACAGCATTAACTCCCATGGAGGTCGGGCTTAAGCTAAGTGTTCACGACACATCTCAGCTGGTTGATACTCTTTTGTATCGACGATTGGTAGGAAGTTTGCTTTACCTTACCAATACGCGCCCTGATATTTGTTATGCAGTTGGGCTGTTATGTCAGTTCTCTGCTTCTCCCAGGAAGAATCATTGGAATGCAGGTTTACGAGTGCTGAGGTATCTGAAGGGTACTTGCACCTTTGGGATCAGCTACACCAAAGGCATTGAACTAGGCGGGTTCTGTGACAGTGATTGGGCAGGTGATGTGGACACCAGAAGGTCGACGACAGGATATTGTTTCTTACTTGCATCTGGAGCCATCTCTTGGCTAAGTAAGAAGCAACCCACAGTGTCCCTTTCATCTACAGAGGCAGAGTACAGAGCCGCGTGTACAGCCGCTTGTGAGACATTGTGGTTGAGGTGGATTCTGGAGGACATGGACGTGTGTCCGGAGAATGCGACAGTGCTGATGTGCGACAATCAGAGTTGCATAGCTATTGCCAAGAATCCAGTGTACCATGCGCGGACCAAACACATCGAAGTTCATTACCATTTGTACGAGAGCTCATCATCGACGACGTGATCGAGCTTATCTACTGCCCGACCGCCGACAATTTGTCCGACCTTTTCACGAAGGCACTCCCTCGAGAACAGATGGAGCACCTCATCAAACGCATGGGGATTGGCCCACAGTTGTGACATTGAGGGGGGGTGTTAGAGACTCACTGTTCCCACCTGTGAGCCCCCGTTTTGTGGGGACAAGGGGCAGTGAGAGTAAGGAGGGATGGGAAAGAGAGACTCAGCAAACAGCAGAGATTTGGGGGGGGCTCCATGCCTTCCTAGAAGCATGGACTGGCTGCATAGGGCACCCTTTTATAGCGGCCTGTGGCAGGGCCAGTCGGCCCAACCAGGGCCACCGACCAGGGCCGACCCTGGTCGTTTTCCAGACTGATCTGGTCGGTCACCAGTCAGGGGACCGACCCTGCTGGTCGGCCATACCAGCAGGCCTGGGCAGTGCCTATAAAAGGCCCACACTTCCCTTCATTTTGGCATCCAGTGCAGGACAGAAAGCCTCAGTTTTAGGCTGTGCTGTGCACTCAGATTTGGCATCTTTTGACAGAGAGAGTTCCTTCAGTTTGTCTCAGCACTTGGCTGAGTTTTGTATTGCTCCCCTGGAGCCAGTTTTCTGCCCACCATCCGGTGGATGAATATATTCTCTCTCTGTCTAAGTTTTCTCTGAGTGAGTATTGTATCTGTGATCAGTTATCTGAGTTGAGTGTTGCTAGAGCGGGAGAGATCTTGGCTGGAGGTTAGAGTGATTCTTTCCTTCTGTTTTCTAACACTTTCTCCCTATCAGAAAGTCCACCCTCTGTCTGGCCCGACTTGTCTTCAGAGAATTCAACCATGTTGAAATCTCCTCCAACAATCCAGGTAGACTCTGCCTGAGGAAGGGACTCTCTGAGCTGTCTCCAAAATGCACGTTTGCGGGCTGGATCCGTGGGAGCGTACACATTGAGAACACCAACTGCTGTGCTCTCAATCTGAAGAATAACATAGCATGCCCTGCTCTCCACTAGTGTACCCTCTTGGGTGATCTCTGGGGCCCACCTGGCTGAAACTGAAATGCAAACTCCTCCCCTCGTACCATCCGCTGGGCTCCAATATGTCCGGCTCTGTCCTCTGAGTAAGGATCTGCATCTGTCAATCCTATCCTGGATAAGCACAATGTCTGGAGGGGACCCTGAGGAAATAAATCGAAGGGATTCCCTAAGCAATCGCAATCTAGGAACTCCGGACCTACGACCGTCTGCATCTGAAATAAATATGCGGCCGTTCAGTCCTCTCACATTCCAAGAAATGATGGACAGCCTAGACATCGGATGGAAGTGATGGGATGCCAGTGGCAGCGGCACAAATGACTCTCTGACGGCGCAATCCAAAGTCGGTCTCTGATCAAGCTCCAAATCTGCCCCAACTCATGTAAAATGGCTCCATCCAAGGGAATAATACTCTGACGCGAATTGAGGAGCTGAAAGTCAAACCAACCAGCACTCCTGGGCAAATCAAAGTATCCCTGAACCTCAAAGAACAGAAACAGAAAGGCCTTGCCGCCGAAACTAGGTCGAAGAGTCCTAGGGCAAGAATGAATCTGCGAGCCGACAATACGATGAACCGATGAAAACTAAGTCATGCTCAAAAGCTGTCTATCAATCTTGCTGTCAAGTAGCTTAGCTGACCAGCTTTCGCTCCCCCGAGAACCAAAGCTGCCTGCAGAGAAACGAAGAATGTGCCCCTCTCTGGATAGGGTAACAGATCCCAAGTATTCCTCTACCTCCTCTGACCGTCGACAAAATACCGGGAGAAGTTCCAATCTAGTGAGGGAGTCTGTGGAGACCTCTCGAGCCAAAAAGGACCAAAACTCAAGGGGCAGATCTCTGTCAACCATCCTAGGGTCAGGTCTAGGAGTCAGAAGAGCTGAAAAAGGCTGAGCCGTCCTAACTCTACACCTGGAATAGGTGAGAGGGAGAGGAAGAATCTGCGACGAGGTGCCTGTACGCAAGGGTGACTGAAAATCTCGCTCAATCTCATCTGCTAGGATCTCCCAACCCTCACGCCTGTCTGGGTACTGAGCGAAATCTGTGACCGCACTCGCAAAAGATCTGGATAAACCAGGAGTGAAAAGCTGCGAGGACGAGGCTGTACTGGGAGGGGTGTCTGAGAGGACGCTCCTCATAGCAATAAAAGAAGGTACTGTGCGACAGGGAAGAGAGAGAGGTCTCGAGGAAACCTCATACAGGAGCATGAGATCCTGGGACGGGCTGTGACTCTGACCTATGTCATGAAATACCTCTCTGTCATTGGAGTGCTGTGAAGAGGCATCCATCACCGTGTCCGCAGCCTGAGCAGTCTCCTGCTGGATAACTGTCTCAGAAACCAATATATGAACCTCCGGGGTAGAAGTGTCAAGAGTCATCAAATCCTGAGCTACTGTCTCCTGCATAGTGTGAGGCCTTGCCTGCGGATGGTCCTCTGTATCTCCCCTTTCCGGGGTCTCCTGCACGTGTGTCTCAACTCCCTGAGCTACCATCTCCTGCACAGTGTGAAGACCTGCCTGCGGATGGTCCTCTGTATCTCCCCTTTCTTGGGTCTCCTGCACATGTGTCTCAACTCTCTTCCAACTGTGAGCTCGTACGTGGGGTTGCGCGTGCTGCTGACTCTCCCTCTGTCTCCGTCTCCTCCGAGCTCTCCGTGAAAGCTGTTCCGTTGGAGGCACCTCCAAGTTCTCTGAGTTCACTAGAGGCTCCCCCAAAAAAGTCTCCTCTCGCTCTGCTGAATGAGTCGAAGCAGGCTCAGAGACCCCTGGAGGCTGCTCGTACGACTGACTCTCCCTCTGTCTTCGTCTCCTCCGAGCTCTCCGTAAAATCTGTTCCGCTTGAGGCACCTCCAAGTCCTCTGAGTTCACTGGAGGCTCCCCCAGAGGAATCTCCTCTCGCTCTGCTGAATGAGTCGAAGCAGGCTCAGAGACCCCTGGAGGCTGAGCTGTAGGTTTTGGGTCACTCGGAGGATGAGATGTATCCGGAGTCTCTGATCGATGCCGACGACTGGGGCAATCCCTAATAAAGTGACCTCTCTTCCGACAGAAAAGACACTGATCAGGAAGACCCTCGTACAAAACCCTCTGCTGCATGCTGCATCTGGACCCCATCTCCAGTGGAGTACGAAATCAAAGTAGGCAAAGGTCGAGGAGGGGGAAATCTGAAATGAGTCTGACCCTCGTAACCCCTGTGCCAGTAAGTGACTGAGCATAGGAAAGTCTAGCACCTGAAGGGATGACTGTACCTGCCACACTAGCCATATGCTCCACAGCACTGCGACAAGAGCTGACCTCATCAGGAAGTCCAGGGAAAAGGATCCAAAAGGAGACCTGCCGCGGTCCAGGGGAAGTAGAACTGAAATGCTTCCGCCAAGGCCACAAATGGATGACTGTGCTCTGAAACTGAATCGGTGAGCTCATAAGTACTCTTTGAGCCTGCTCTGCAGACTGAAGGCCAAAAGAAAAGTACCCTCTGCCAAGCAATCGGAAAACTGTAACTGAGACACCCAAAGAGGCCATGCTGGTGTACACCCAATCATGTAACTGTTGGCCTCTACCGGTTAGAAAGCCAATGATTTGTGTCGAACGAAAACCCTCCTCTGCTACCTCAATCATCTGCACAATGTCGGGAGGAAAAGAAACTGTGACTTCAATCTCCTCAGGTTCAGCGACGGGAGTGGCATTAGTGTCCTCCATTGTCTCAGCTTACGCTGTCCTGAGGGGAGGAGCTACCTCTGCTGAAAATACCCACCAAGAACTCGCAACCAACCACAAGTAAAACCCCCAAAGAAACCTGTAAAAAGAAAGCTCCAATCTTCAGCCTGCGTGGGATGTAAACACGTCGCTCAGTGCTGAAGCAGACAGCTCCGCCAATGCCTGGAAACAGCCCAGGATCTCAGCTCCCCGGAACACGAGTCAAACAGTCCCGGAGAGGGCCCTGAAACTGCCTAACCAGAAGCAAGGGAGGGGCGGGCAATCAGCAAGGGAGAGGGCAGCAGGCTGAAGGGGTGCACGATATTCAGGCTGAAGCAGGACGCTGCCTAGGGGGCCTGTGCGACCGAGGCAGCAGGGCGCAGGGCCAAGGGGCCTGTGCGGCCGAGGCAGTAGGGCGCAAGGCGACCTGTGAGCTGGGCGCTGCCAAGGGGCCTGCGTGGCCAGGCAGCTAGGGAGCGAAGTGCTGCCAGGGGGCCTGCGCGGCCAGGCAGCTAGGGAGCGGGGGCTGCCAAGGGGGCCTGCGCGGCCAGGCAGCTAGGGAGCGGAGGCAGTTAGGGAGCGGGGGCTTCCAAGCGGCCTGCGCAGCCAGGCAGCTAGGGAGCGGGGGCTGGGCGATAGGCAGTGGCGGGCAGCAGCAGACGGGGAGCTCCTCCAACGATCGACTGCTCAAGTAGAATTACTCCTAGTTTTCATGGATATGACTTTTTCTGTCAGCTGGTTATGTTTTACATAGACTTTATTTATTTATACTTGAGCATTGAACTTAGTTGTTACATGTTTTTGAAGTATGATTGCTCTGGTGGTTTGTCCTTCTGAAAACAAAATGTGCTTGCTCAAACTGTTTATGCTAGGTATGATATGCGGGCCTGTCTTGACAGTTTGGGCATTTGTTAGTGGAGATCTTGAAAGAGCTATAAATTATCCCCGTTTACACGAACCAGGATTCCAGGTATGCTGGGTACCACGCCGCACTTTGAATGTGTAGTATTTCATGGGCTTCTTCGTGCAGTGAATAGTTGGAAGTCATTCTTCAAACACGTGGGGTATTTACAAGAACATTGAAGCTTCAAACTATGCTCTTCTTTGTACAGTTTGTGCTGCTGGCTTCCTGTGTTTTGGCATTTTTCCTCAATTATACAATTTTCCTTAATACGACGCTGAATTCACCACTTACACAGACTATCTGTGGCAACCTGAAGGTACTCAGCTCGGCTCTTTTTTTGCAATTCATAACAGACGTCATCACTTTCTGGGCATTTTTCTGTATTTGTCGCAATCGATGCTTATGCATATTCCAAAGTTATACAGTGCCAATCATTTTCTGGGCATTTTTCTGTATTTGTCTCAATCGATGCTTATGCATATTCCAAAGTTATACAGTGCCATGTTCGCATACAAATAGTGTAAGATTGGAGGTAGTTTTGTCTTGAAAGGGCTCTCTCTTTATTTTCAGGACTTGGTGACTGTTTTATTTGGCTGGATATGGTTCGGTGGTTTACCTTTTGATTGGGTAAGCCTTCACTCTGTATTGCACTTACATGCTTTCAAGCTCATGAGCATTTAAACATAGAGGTGGGAAATTGAAAGCCATTAATAAGAATACTTGGAAGAGTTTTGAGGAGCCCAAGGCAATAATTTCTTGTTTATTTGGTGGTGTCTCTGTTGAAGTTGAATGTTTCAGGACAGTTTCTTGGATTCTTGGGATCGGGGATGTATGCATACTGGAAAGTAAAAGGAAAATAGCAAGGTATGCAAGTATTTTTTTTTGTTAGATCAAATGCTCAGAGCCAGGCAGAAAATAGCCATCTTATGTGACGAGTTCTCAATATCATTGTGATGCATGTAGGTGAAAGCTTACTGTAATTTCATTGCGGATTTTAGGGAAGTTATATGTTCTTTTTAATGCCCCCTATCAAAATCTCCATTCTTAGCCCGCTCTTTTGCAATCTTGTTTAATTCTTATCATGTGCTTAAGTCATTTTTTGTTTCTGCAGCGTCGCATTGCCCTTTCAGATACCTTTTTCTAAAATTTGTGACTTATACTTGTTGTCAGGTTGGGACTAAAATCGAAAGATCTTACCTTCCCAAGCCATTTTAGTTTGGAAGCTAATGTGGAGTGCTTTTCATTAGCTTTCTGCTCAAGTGCAAGCCTTAATCAATTCAGAATCTGCCCTTCATCTTGGGGTTCAGATAGAATCTCAATGCCAAGACCTTAATATGAATGTGTACTCTTGAGAATATGGGCGTGTGCATGTGTGTGAGCATACAGTAATATAATGGTTTGCACCAACTAGTGGTTGAAGATGGTGTGGTGGGGGATGCCATATTAGTCAACTACTGTCAAGTAGAGGTATAGGCCTCACCTTGGGGACCCATTGGCCTTGTTAAGCTGCATTAGTTATGATTAATATGAATTGAGAGAGGCATGGTAGCCCTCCTCCTAGCGTGTGCTAATGTGTGCTATAGGGGGGACTCCAGTCATCCACCTGCCAAAAATTTTAATTTATTCCTAAAATATAAAGATGTGTGACAATGTCCTGATTATTCCTTGCTAGCCCTTTGCATTGGGTGCCTCAAGGCAGCAAACGTGACTGGGCCGTGGGGGGTTGCTAGGACCCTTGGAGGGACTGTGCTTCTTGGGAAGTGGGCCCAGGTCCCAAAGTGTTGTATCAAAGCTAAACATCGTGGTTTGACACCCATGGGCAGACAAGAATAAGTTTGCTGAAATGCAAACATTATGGAGACGTTTCCACAAGCTTGTCACAAGTGGGGATTTTTATTCTTAGGTCTTCAATTATTAGTGCAATATATATTTATTATTCAACATATATTATTAGTAAAATGATTATTGAGTACACTATCCGACATGAACACTCCAAAGAGTGTATCATCCTCTACACTGAGAAACTCATGGTTTGAAGAATCTGACTAAATATGCTTTGATTATAAGATCGATTGTCTCCAAAAAAAATAAGAGGCAAGACTTAAAAACTATTTCCAAGAAGTTTTCCATAAAGAGTTCATCCAAGAAGGTGATAAGTTTGACCATTTTAATAAATTGGCAAGCTTGCCCATGAACTCACCAAGATTTGATCATTACATCCAACAATTAACAAAAAATGAAACTTTGAAGATTGATTGGAAAAGACACATCATTCATTTTATTCAGAATGGTTGAGATGTTTATCTTTGAGTACTTTTGTTGCACCATCTTTAAATATTATAGATGTTTGGAAAATATGTATTGCACTCAAGACACACAGATTTTGAAATTTCTCAACCTTTTTCTTTTGAGTATTCTATTATATGTCTCATACCAAAATAATTTCAGATTCTCACAAGACATTATTAATAATGTTTGAAAGAATCGCCTTATGAGGTACCACCAGCTTGAGATGTTGCCCAGAGGATTGATATACTTTTTCATATTCAACTTGCTTTCATGAATCCATGTCGGCTTGAGTCGAAAGGAAAAAGACGGGACAGCTAGGGATATTTGAGGGTACAACATATTAGACCTTGTAAATCCCCAAGGGGCTCATCGGTATTATTGGTTGATAAGCCAGATGGGGGGTTACACTTGTGTGTTTACTATGAGAAACTACATAAGCTTACCATTAAGAATAATATCCCATTTAGAATGGACAACCTTGTAGAACAACTAGCAAGTGCCAAGGATTTTATTAAAATTGTTCTACATACGAGATATCATCACATGTGTATTAGTTTAGAGAAATTTTATAAAATTGGGTTTAGAATGAGGTATAGACATTAAGAATTTATAGGCTTACATTTTGCTCTCACAAATGATCTAGCCTCCTTCAACAAATGATGAATGATATGTTCACGGCTTATTTGGGCAAGTTTGTGGTGGTATTCTTTGATGCTATCCTATTATATAGTAAGACATTCACGGAGCATGATATCCATCTTAAAATAGTTTTGGTGTCCCAATAGGGAGAAATTGTATGCTAAAGAGTCATAGTGTCACTTTTTGAGCGTGAAATCTTATGTCTTGGACATATAATCTCCATAGATGGGTTTCGTAAGATGGTGTCAAGGTTGGTAAGGTATTTCTAGGCTTTATGATAGATTTTCGAAATCATATTCGGATGATGCTTGGATAGCTCTTCCCATGACAAAACCTCTTAAGGGGTTGACAAAAAAGAGAGAAGAATTCATAGCTTGGAATAAAGAGTTGAACAATAGTTTTGAGATTTTGAAACATCAAGTTACGACTGTACCTATGCTAACTCTATTGATCTTAGCAAAGCTGCTTGTGATTGAAATTGATGCTAGTGATGTTGCTATAGGTACTGCTCCTTTCCAAGATGGGAGATTTGTTGCTTGAGAGAATCATTCTTGAAACGCCTTCATAGTCACTTTGATGGAGGAAATATTTATTTTATTAAGTATATTTTTAAAAATATAAAACTTTTGCTGGACTTTCCCAGACCTTAAAATAGAATATCCAAGTTTTGAGTAGTTGAATTCAAATAATGTGTCTATTCTTGAGGTTGGCCAAAATTATGATGGGAGTTGTGGCTAATAATTTATCTCAAATCATCATTGGAATCTCTTCTCCTTGAAATTGAAAAGTGGAATTCCTCAATTGTAATTTGCTTAACATCTTATTTCATTGATTGTTGTAAAACTTGTACCTATAGCTTGTCACAAAAGATAGTTAAGGTAGTTTAGGGAGTAGCATAAAAATGTCTCCAAAAAGTTTCTAATTCAAAGCATTGCATTTACTCTTTGCCTAGGCCCATACCATGCATGGCTCTATTTTTACTTGAGTAAATACATACTAAAGAGCACTCACCATCATCATCATGCAATAAGCAAGCATCCAAGTAGCAAAGTTTTAAAGCAAACAAAAATATCATTTTGAATAAATGTAATAGTGAAATGCATAACATATAGATAGCATTACAACATCAGACCCATTGAAAGAAAGCACAATAGAGCTTTGGTCAAACTAAGAAGAAATAAAAATAGTCATTGTGAGATGCAGTCCCTTCTTTGCCCCCGTAATGAAAGGAATAGTGATTGCACGTACTTAGGGGAAATGTAGGAGTTCAACTTTGGTAGGGTGGTTGTAAACATGAGGGTGTTTTATTGAGAATCTTAGGTCTCAATATTTTAAAGACAATGATTGATTTGTTATGGGCCACAAACCTTTAGGATTGCAATAGCCATGATTGCAATAACTACCATCAATCCTCTATGCATTGGATACAAATTAACAATTTAGATACAACATCTCTCACCCATACTCTATAAGTGAAGTTAAAGAATGGGGATCATGGCCGCACCCTACAAACCTTGAATAAAAAATCTTAAAATCTAGAAAATCCTCAAAGAACAATCGGTGATAGTGCATTCATGTGTGCCGTTATGTTAAGCTTAATGTAGTGAGTCCTCAAGTTGCTGCATAAATAAGGTAGCGACTTGCATTAAATTCACACACCACCTACCACTAACAGCTAACCTACCACCTACCATATATCATTAAATGAATTGACAACTACCAAATCAAAAATCAACTCATAGCTTTAGGGCTAACACAACTTCCAACACATCGTATTAACCAAGTCAATGCTATATCTGACTCACTGCCTTACATGACCCACTGCTATGATTGTCATGCAGCCTTAATAGTCTTCGTTGCTATATTAAAGTTGTTGCTTTTAGGCCAATACAATGACTTCCACAATGACTTCCAATCCGTTGCATTAACCAGGTCATTGCTATATTTGAGTCACTAGTTTAAGTGTCCCACTACTTTATAATGCAATGAAACAATGAGGACTGAGGCTAACGCAATGACTTCTAAGTCATTGCTTTAAGGCTAATGTAGCGACTTGTTGCTTTAGGGCTTGACTTGCATAGTTGACTAAAATTGACTGTAGGAGCCGGTTAGGGTGATCAACACATGCACCTGAGGTCTGGTAGAGTGCTTGGATATGACCCAGAGCTAGAGGACAACACTTCCACTTAGTGTTAGTCCCATATGGAATCTCAACTCTAAGCTCACAATTAGGGCACGGTCCCGCACACACTAATACCTCAAGATTGGAGAACTGAATGAGCTTTGATGGAGAAATGGGTGAAAACCCAAATCTCGAGGCCTCTATGGTTCCTAACTCCAGTTCAATCAGACCCATTCCCCCACAACCTCATGGTTTAGGGAATCAATCTTCAACCTTATGGGAAGGTTTGGTCGGTTTGACCTTGGCATAGTAAACCCATTTTCAAGGCAAGCCAGAGTGCTTGAGGAGCCACCGGGCCCTCCAACCTCATCAGTACTAGGAAGCATGTGGAGTATTCTTATTCTCACATGGTGAATCCCACAGAGCCACATGTGCAATTCTATGAGGGAGATCCATCCTTCAATTGCACCTTTGAGCTAAGGATACCTAGCTATCGGCCGCCGAATCCTATGGCACAAATGAATGAACAAATGGAATTCAGGGGGAACACACTATCACGAACTATGGCTGCTCGCCCCCCTCTATATCCAACTTGGGGAGGTGGCCAAAGGACACTTCCTACCTGACGGCTGCATACCTATAGACCAATACCCAATGCAAGTGTGGCTATGCCTAGGCCATCACTGGTGCAACTAGTAAGCCAAGGCCAGCTCCTACAAATGCCCCAGTCCCAGGGTCGGAGCTGACCAGGACCCGTCAAACCCACTTTTGTGTGGCCAACAACTTTCTACAATCCACCTTGAGTGCCACCTAACTATGGCACCACACTCTTCCCACTAGTAAATCCTGTTGTGTCCCAAATAGTGCTCATGGATGAAGCCATGAGAATCCTAGTGCAAGCACTAGAAAGGGGGGTTGCACCACCAGCCTTCACTGGAAAGGATACCAACACCTCATGGAGTAAACCAATCACCATCTCCAAACTTATTACTAAATTCCTAGGTGAAGGAGATCTAGTGTCCCACGTGGAAAGGTTCAAGCAAATTTGCGTTGGACAAAGTCAATGCAGTCTGACTAAGTCTTGATAGTAGCAAGGCAAGCTTGTGGTATAGGGCACTAAAACCCGAAGAAAGAATAAACTGGGATATGCTAAGAAAGTAATTCATAATGGGGTTTTCCCCCAGCGGTCCCAAATGGAGCCCTACCAAACAACTATATGAAGTTAACCAGAAGAAGGCGGAGTCCCTTTCTGACTATAATGCCCGAATCAAGCACCTAAATTCATGGTGCAAGGTGCATGAAATGATGAACTCTTTCCATGCTTCCTTATAGGGTTGTGGGACTCCAAACTCCACTACCATCTCTTTGCCATGAACCCCACATCTTTTGAGCTATGTAGCAAGATGTCTATACACCTAGGGGATAACTTGAAATAGAAGGCCCAAGCAGAAAAGACACAAGTGGCTTCACCTGATTTGTCCCAAACTAGTAACATCGTTAGTGCGAGTTAAGACAAGGAGACAACTCCGGCCACCAAGGGTGCAAGCATGGAGGAGTTGGCCGCCAACTTTTTGAATTAGTTAAGCCAATCAAGGGGGATTGATGAGGGAAGGCCCAAGCAATCCTTACCTATTTTCGAGATGAGACAACATGTAGTGTAGCATTTGCACGGGCAACCATCCTACCAATGAGTGCCCCTGACTTAGGGCTAGGCCGGCACCATTGTGCTTGATGGGAAACCATGAGACATCCCAGTGTCGCTACCCAAAGGTTATCCCTAGCCCATGTACAAACAAAGTCCACCCCTGACCTTGCCTGCACAACCAAATCCATCCAATCAAGGACAATTGACCACTCATGGAGCCCCCCCTACCAATCAAGGTAATGTAGGGCTTAAAGACTCCCATTGCCTCCACCAATCTTAGGTCCTCAACCCCCACCACCTTGGATTACTCCTATGAACCAGGTGATAATTGAGGACCCACCTAGTGAGTGGGAGGATTCACACCATGCCCTTTCGGCAAGTGACTCCCTACAATATGGGAGTCCCCGTTACCAGTTCAGCTACATAAGTCATTACATCATGCAGGACAAACATTATATCAAAAAACTCCCACCACTCAAAAAGCCAGGGATATTAATACCTTGACTTGCAGACCGGCTATTCAATGCTATACATGTTAGTGCCCCCATAGTGCTAGGGAGTAAGGCACTAGCCAATCCACCTATGGCATGCTTTAAATGCCAAGGACCTCACTTCCTAAGGGACTACCATTATAAAAATGATCAACCTTTGGCCGCAAAACAATAACCAATACGGGTGATCCATTGGTAGAGTGGATTGTCCAAAGCGTAGGACCCTAGAATGGCCACAAATTCTAAGACCAGCATTAATTTTTAGAGTATCGAGACGGGCCAAGTTTGGTTGGTATCCTTAAATGTAATAACTAGGGCCCACGCCAAAGCTCTAAGCAAGGAATTACATAAGCAAGCCAAGAGGGGTAAAATAGGTACATCCCAACCCAGGGATACGAACGATATGAGTGTAGTTAAAGTAGAAAGAGGATCAAATAGAGCAGTTATTCAGAGTGGTTCCGATGAGAACACTACTACAGTATCCACTCCACCTGCTCTATTCAGAGTGGTTCCGATGAGAACACTACTACAGTATCCACTCCATCATCTTCAAAACACACCTAGACAATTCAAAATCCAACCAACCAATTGCCCTAGGGAAGGGACAATACAAGGGAGGTGCCAACAAGTTACAAGAAAAACCACATCCCTAAGGGTCAGGGTGAATACCTCGACCTTGTTATTGAAAAACAACCTCTCACTGAGACACAGTAGCAGCTAGTATAGGACTATCAAGAGAGATTAGAGCAGTAGCTCAAGACCAACAACGGCATGGATACGGTCAATCCACACCAACAAGCCTTCATTAGAGCCCCTAAATCCTCTCCCCTATTGGAAAAGGTGGAAGAGGAAGGATCAGGTGGCTCCTCAGTGTGACGTTCACTCCTAAGGCATATAGTGTTTGAGGAGGACCCCACATGGCATCAAGCCGCGGAAGAGGACCATATGTCCTTTTACGGCTTCAAAGAGCCAAAGTTCGTGGGACGAGAGCCACTTACACAACCTCAAGATGTGGCTAAGTTAGCCGCCTTCCTATCCACGGAGGTTAAAATGCCCATTGCTAACCATGTTAAGAGGTAAACCCACCCTTTGGAAGGATCTCTTTGATTGGATGAATAGACAGATGGTCAACCCCTAGGAGTAGAAGCCCCCGCAGAGGAGCTGAATCTTCTCAAGATACCAATCAATAAGGTAGGCCAGTACTTTGAAATTGATGATACCAATGCTGCACCCTTGATCACCTACCAGAACAAGGGTGCCATAGCAATCCTGGATGGAGCTGCGAGGGTGAGCACAGTCACCAACAAACAGTGGTGGGCCAAGTGGGGACGGCCCAAGATGGAGAGTACCAATCTTGTGGTCAAGCTGACCGCTAGAGTGACAGCCTAACCAGTACGAGTGCTGAGAGATATTAAGATCAAGACTTTCACGCTCACCTATCATGTCTGGTTTGTGGTGATGGATTTCCATGAACAATCATATGGTTATGATGTTATACTAGGAAGATCCTTCATGCACGTGGCAAGGCTCCATGATTGGTCCTCTAACCAAATATATCTACGCAAGGATGAGTAGATAATGAGGGTTGAACTTCAAACCTGGAAGGCCCACCCCATGTCTGGTAACCTATTTGTAGTCGAGTCGGACCGGGATGAATATTGGTATGCTTCGCTATCAGAACTCGAGTTTTGCCGTAATTGGATGCACATCCTCATGACGATAGACTAGCTCGAAAAGATAGGAACCCAAATGGTGGCTTACAATTCCAAGTGCCAGGGGCTATTTTCCCCTTGAAAATGATTACTATATGAGATCCGTGAGTGGAAAGAGAACCTACTTCGACGATTCATTGCCTCAGGATATGTACTAGTTTATGATGCAGACTCGAGCCTCATTGGTCTTGAGCGATTGGACATAGATGTTCCACATGTTCGCATGGATTAATCTTCACATTCTGATCATGTACATTTGGCCGGTAAGCCCTCAGCATGAGACACATTTGACGGTAAGCCCTTAGCATGAGGCACTCCCATTGACATAAGCACAGTCTCATTCCAGTGATGCACATCCATCACATTTATGCATGGATCCGACTCCATCCATTGTCACATAAGATGGAAATACATAGCAGGAGTTCACTTATGATCATGCAGTTTTACAGCAGGTAAGTCCTCAATAAGTACAGTAGCATGCAGAGATATATGCCACAGTGCATTTAGCTCTTCAGGTGACTTCATTCCATCATCCATCATTTACGCCTTCACCTCTGACATAGATCATGCCTTGGACATAGTTTCCATCAACAGTTCATATCGCCACATCAGTCTTCAGACCACCTCAACATTGGCTGTCATGCCGCATTGCACCACCCTTAGATCCGGTCATCACCACCACCTCAAATCAGAGGACATTTACGCATCAGTGCAGTCCTACCCCAATGCAATGGACATCATTAGGTTCAGCCATAGCGCAACCTCAGGAACCTCAGTGTTTCAGCATACACTTATGGCTGTCGCATATAGTCCTTACTTGATGCAAATTTGTGGTTGGATCCAGGACTTCAAATCAATCCCTACATCAGCATTCGGCACCTCATGTGCCTCAGGGATATCTTATGCATTTTCAGTGATATTTCAAGCTTCTAGGCCTTTATACTGTCAACTCCTTCTTGATGAGCCTATGACAGATACTACATCCCATGCCAATGGATATTTAGCCATGCACACAGTAGACAACCTTCAACTCATGATAGTTGGGCATATAGGTTTGATAGATTGCTGTACCTTGTCAATTTTATGGGCCTCTTCTTGAGTAGAGCAGCGTATCATACCTGCACCTTCAACTCCAGAGTCTCAGCCCCTGGTCACTCTTTCCACACCGACTGTGCGGTCTTCTTTGGGGTGTTTATAGACTAGAGCTGCCCATGCGTGCCGGTGATGCATTGAATGCATGGGAAGTACACCCCATACATGCACACGTAGTACTCATCACATATAAAGGACACCTATACTCATGAGATGTAGAGGACCACTACTCATCATAATTAGAGGACACCACTACTCATCCTATGTAGAGGAGTGCTCTGGAGCAACTCTTATGGTCTCTCAGGTGCATTGTCCGGGTTTTTGGCAGCTCATCTGCGCAGCCCAAACTCTCCGATGGCTTCTCCCTTGGATGTTGGGAGTTCAAGGTACAGCCTTCTTTTGCAACGGTATAAACTCGTATAAAATTTTTCTCCGTCTTTGCATGTGTATTTAGTCATATAACCGGTTAAGGAGTGCTGTACGCTTGGGGGAAAAAGCGCTTTCCTCGCTACTTGCGACACCCAATTCCCGCAATTGGTTTTCCCTGTGATCACGCTTCGCAGGTAGGTCAGGGACCGAGCGTTTATGGAAGAAGTACTTCAAGGATCCCTCCCAGGAGTGGGACAACCGAGAGAGCAAAGTAAGTGCGAGATGAATCCGAACTGAATGATTTACGGTTAAAGTTGTAGATCAGCCTGTCTGACCAGTCTCGTGTGAATCCTAACAATACACAAACCCAAGATCTTCAGATTTTAAGCCGACGATTCCCTTTGGATAGACGGCTGGTACAATCTACAATGTGTTAAAAGACATGCTCGAGAAAAAAGGCCGGTGAGGCCCAAGATCGTGGCTTGGTTGAAGACTGTGGCAGGCTTGGCTTCAGGTCTGCAGTAAAGATGAATGCATCTAAAGCACAAGAACTGTGCGAGAAGAGTGGCTGGGAGAAGCTCAGCTTAGACGAGGCATTCATGTCTATGGAGCAGATGCCTCAGCTGCATTCAATTCAGAACCTAACATGCATCCTGCATAAATGCAGAACACTGAAAAATCTAGCATATACCAAGCGCTTGTATGGCTATGTATGCAAATATGGGCTGGAAGATCATAGCTCTCTTGGTAACTACCTTGTCCCAATGTTGGTCCAAGTTGGAAGCATCTGCGATGCTCAGCAGGTGTTTGATAAGTTGGTTGATCGGAATGTATATTCTTGGACTTCTCTCATCTGGGGCTATATAGAATGCGGGGAATCAGAGCATGCCCTCAACGTCTACCAGAAAATGGAAGAAAATTTTGTATATCCTAATAAGAATACCTTCCTGGCTGTACTGAAGGCTTGTGCTAGGCTGAAAGATGCGGAAAGAGGACAAGAGTTTCACACTGAGATCGCCCGAAAGGGACTGGAAAGAGATCTTTTTGTTGGCAGCACCTTGGTGGATATGTATGCCAAAAGTGGTTGGCTTGCAGAAGCACAAGAAGCATTTGACAAGCTACCAGTTCGAAATGAGGTCTCGTGGAATGCACTAATGGCAGGATATGCTGAGTATGGGCTTGGCGAGGAAGCACTGAACTGTCTCAAACAGATGAAACTGGAGGGCCTTTCTCCAGATGCTGTCACATTTGTTTGCAGCTTGAAAGCTTGTGGTAGCCTAGGAGCCATAGACAAGGGCCAAGAAATACATACTGAGATCGCTAAAAAGGGGTTGGAAAGAAACCTTTTTGTTGGCAACACCTTGGTGGATATGTATGCCAAATGTGGCTTGCTTGGAAAAGCACAAGAAGTATTCAATAAGCTGCCAGTTCGAGACGAGGTCTCATGGAATGCACTAATGGCAGCATTTGCCGAGCGTGGGCTTGGTGAAGATGCACTGAACTGTCTTGAAGCGATGCAATTGCAGGGTCTCATTCCAAACGCTATCACTTTTAGTTGCAGCTTGAAAGCTTGTGGCAGCATAGGAGCCATATACAAGGGGCGAGAACTACATGCAGAGATTGCCAGAAAGGGGCTTGAAAGAAATCTTTTTGTTGGCAGCACCTTGGTGGACATGTATGCTAAATGTGGCTCACTTGCAGAAGCACGGGAGGCATTTGACATGCTGCCAGTTCGTAACGAGGTCTCGTGGAATTCACTAATGGCAGGATATGCCGAGAATGGGCTTGGTGAGGAAGCACTGACCTGTCTCAATCAGATGCAACTGGAGGGTCTCTCCCCAAATACTGTCACATTTAGTTGCAGCTTACAAGCTTGTGGCAGCATAGGAGCCATAGACAAGGGCCGAGAAATACATGCCAAGATAGCCAGAAAGGGGCTGGAAAGAGACCTTTTTGTTGTCAGCACCTTGGTCGATATGTATGCCACATGTGGCTTGCTTCTAGAAGCACGGGAAGCTTTTGACAGGATCCCAGTTCGAGATGAGGTCTTGTGGAATGCACTAATGGCAGGGTATGCCGAGCATCAGTTTGGTGAAGAAGTGCTTAACTGTCTTGAACAGATGCAACTGGAGGGTTTCTCTCCAAATGCTGTCACATTCCTTTGCAGCTTGAAAGCTTGTGGTAGCATAGGAGCCATAGACCAGGGCCGAGAACTACATGCTGAGATTGCCAGAAAGGGGCTGGAAAGAGGTCTTTTTGTTGGCAGCACCTTGGTGGATATGTATGCCCAGTGTGTCGCACTTGAAGAAGCACGGTCAGCATTCGACAAGCTGCCACTTCGAGATGTAGTCTCATGGACTGCGCTAATGGCAGGATATACCAAACATGGGCCTGGTGAGGAAGTGCTGAACTGTCTTGAACAGATGCGACACGAGGGTGTTTCCCCAGATGCTTTCACTTTTGTTTGCAGTCTGAAATCTTGTGGCAGCATAGGAGCCATAGATAAGGGCCGAGAAATACACACTGAGATTGCCCATAAGGGGCTGGAACAAGATCCTTCGGTCGGCAGTGCCTTGGTATATATGTATTCCAAATGTGGCTTGCTTCCAGAAGCACAGGAGGCGTTTGACAAGCTACCAGTCCGAGATGAGGTCTCATGGAATGCACTAATGGCAGGATATGCCGAGCATGGGATTGGTGATGAAGTGCTGAACTGTCACGAACAGATGCAACTGGAGGGTCTCTCCCCAAATGCTGTCACACTTGTTTGCATCTTGAAAGCTTGTGGCAGCATAGGAGCCATAGACAAGGGCAGAGAAATACATTCTGAGCTTGCCAGAAAGGGGCTGGACAGAGATCTTTTTGTTGGCAGCACCTTGGTGGATATGTATGCCCAATGTGCTGCATTTGCAGAAGCACAGGAAGCGAATGACAACCTGCCACTTCGAGATGTAGTCTCATGGACTGCACTAATGGCAGGATATGCCGAACATGGGCTTGGTGAGGAAGCGCTTGATTGTCTTGAACAGATGCAACTGGAGGGTCTTTCTCCAGATGCTGTCACATTTGCTTATGGCCTGAAATCATCTGGCAGTGTAGGAGCCATAGACAAGGGCCGAGAGATACACATGGAGATTGCCAGAAGGGGGCTGGAAATAAATTTTTTTATTGGCAGCACCTTGGTTGATATGTATGTTAAATGTGGCTTGCTTGCAGAAGCGAGGGAGGCCTTCGACAAAGTGCCAGTGCAAAACGTGGGCTCACGGAATACAGTAATGGCAGGATATGCCCAGCTTGGAGAAAGTGAAATTGTTTTCCATATGCTTGAGAGAATGGGAGCAGAAGGGGTAAATCCAGATGCGGTCACATTTTCTGTGGTGCTTGCTGTTTGCAATCACACGGGTCTAGTAGATAAGGGCCGGAAGTACTTTGAGGCCATGAGCAAAGAGTATGGCATCACTCCAACTATTGAGCACCATACTGCCATTGTTGATCTCCTTGGCCGTGCAGGCCAATTAGACGAGGCAGTAGCGATGGTGAAGAAGATGCCTTTCCATCCTAATATTGTGGTGTGGCATACGGTGTTGGCTGCTTGTCGAAAGTGGGGTAATGTGGACCTTGGAAGACTGGCGTTTGATCATGCAGTGCAATTGGATGAAAAAGATGCTGCTGCCTATGTTTTGATGTCTAACATCTATGCAGATGCTCACATGCGGGAGGAAGAGCCATGAGAGCATGAGAACAAGCTTGGAAGAATTCAGGACAGGGACTGACATGGGCAGTATATATATATATATATATATATATATAGCAAAATTACACACACACACACACACACACACATACACGTGTGTGTGTGCATGTGCGGCCGTGCGCGTGGGGTGGGGGGTTGTGCATGTGCGTACACACATGCAAAGTGTCATGTGCAGATGCAGCCCATGGCTATGCTGGCTATGGCGGCACAGGCTGCAGGCTGCTGTGACAGTGCCACAGGGCAGGACAGGTGCTGCACCACACAAGTGCCACATGGTGGTCAAACAGCCAGGTTGGCTGGTTAGCAGACGCGACCCTGGGTCAGGACAGTCCAGGCCTGCTTGGGACAAATTCCAGGGCCTGGTCAGTCTAGTTCAGGACCCTGGGGGGCCTATAAAAGGCAGCCCCCATGGGCTTATTCTCCATCGTGTTCCAGGCTTGAATTGGGGGCAGAAAACCTCCAGCCAGCAGCAGTCTTCAGGACAGGATCAAGCGGGGCGGGTAGCAGCAGACCAGCTCCATTCCAGGCCCAGGCTTCATTGCTTGGCACCGCCAGCAGCAGGGTAGCAACAGAGCCGTCCTTTATCCATCAGTTTCAGTCTTCTATAGTGAAGGACCTCCGTCCTTCCATACAATATTTCTCCATTCTTTTGCAGTGAAGGTTGTCCCTTCCATACAGTACTGTACTGTTGTATTCAACCCCTTTGGGCAGACATATATACTGTTTATTTTCCCTCTTTGGATGACCCCTGTATTTCCCCCCTCAGTTCTTAAACTCATATTACCGCTTCCACGCATGCTGCAGATGACCCCTATATTTCCCCCCTCAGTTCTTATACTCACATTACTGCTTCCACGCATGCTTCAGCTTCAGGAGATCCGGGAGGATCATGAGCAGGCCGCCAGAGAGTGCAAGAGCGTAGCTCAGGAGGCCTAGGAAGAGTGCGATTGTGAGGCTCAAGAAGCTAGGGAGCTCAGAGAGCGCTGTTCGGGAGGCGAAAGAGGAACCGGATCATTGGTTAGTTAGGTTTAGGTTTAGTTAGTTTGGGTTAGGTTTGGTTAATGCTAACCAGGGCTAAACATTTGGGTTATAACTTAGGCTAGATTAATTGAACTCGGGTTGAATTAAGTTAGGTTTGGTTAATGGAACTCTATGATATGTTCCCGTGACTCATGCACTAACCAACCCTCTTACATGCTTCCCTCAGACCTTGTCCTTTGCCTCACAACTCCCTTTAAGTTATGAAGCCACTCTAAGCTCCAACTAGTTCTTCATTGAATGATATGAATTTTATCTATCCATCTACAAGCAATCCACCATCATGCCAAAACTATGTCATCATTTGAAATAATACCTTAAAACATACAAAAAGGAATACATGCTCTATCCCAGTGGTGCATACCCATTGGTATGTTCATTGGTTTATCGTATTTTAATAAATACATTGATGGAAATATTCGAATTCTATTGGTATATCTATTGTGAATAGATGGCAATAACTCCAAGTATTTGCCAATTGCATCAAGCAGAGTAGACTCACTTCTTGTAGGAATTGGATTTTCTTATCTTATTTTGAGAAATTATAACAAAAATATCAACAAAAAGAAGTGCAAACAATTGCAACCTGAAAGCATGCATTTTAATTTTACCTTGAAGATTTGAGATTTTTCCTTCCTCTCTTGCTTTCTTCAACTTTGAGTTGTCCTCCCTCCCTTGTTTTCTTCAATTCTTTCCAACCTTAAAATACCTTTCCTAGCCTCTTTCATTTCCACCACTCTTTCCTAGGCTCTTTCATTTTCCTTTGCTATTGAGCTTCAAAAAGGAGGAGGAGGATTATTGGAGGTGACTTCAACATGGTCGAGGCACCTTCTAATAAGAAAGGGGGCAGAGAAGGTGTTATCCACTCCCTTGAGAGAGTAGTCTGGGATGCCTTCTTGTTCAGGTTCAGTGGCAGAGATGTTTGGCATTTCTTGTTCAGTCTCACACCATAGGGTGCAGATGCCTATCCATGCTCGGATTGACAGATTCTATGTGGGTGACTGGGCTCTTGATAGAGGGGGGACAGTTTGCATTGCACCCGGTGTTTCCACTTTAGATAATTTTTCGGTAATTTTGTCCATTTCAGAGCCTCATTTGAGAGGACGGTCTCACAGTATCAGGATCCCAGACGCCTTATACACGGATGAGACTCTCACAGAGGCAGTGTTGGAGATCTGGGTTTCTCATATGCAGGGGGGGTGGCCGGTCCTTCACATGTGGCCACAGCACTTGCCAGTATCAGCGACTTCTATCACTCTGTTGCTAGTGCTCGGCGAGGTGAGGTAATCAGGCGAGAGATCGGTATCCGCCGGCAGTTGGCAGCCCTACAGAGGGAGGAGCAGAAACGACCATCAGATGCTTGGATACAGGAGCGCCTTGTTGCGGCAAGGGCTCACTTGCAGACCTTGCTTGATCAGAGAGCAGAGTATGCCTTCCATCATGCACGAGAGTCCTTTTGGATACAGATGGGAGGGAGAGTCAATAAACACTTTTTCTCTACACTTGGTCCCAGACATAGTAGAGAGAGTGTCAGGTAGCTTTTTGACTCTGACGGCGTTTTGCAGTCTGATCCGAAAACTGTCATGCATTTAGCGACAGCCTTCTATACCTCCCTACTTTTCGCAGATCCGAACTCACAGGCTAGAGAGGTGGCTAGAGATGAAGTTTGGCAGAGTTTACCTGTGTTGGTCACCCCAGAGATGTTATGCTCACTTGATGCACGCTTTACCAACACAGAATTCAAGACTGCTCTCTCTGTCCTTCATAAGGACAAATGCCCTGGTTCCGATGGTCTTACTCTTTTTTTTATAGCCTTTTGGGATATGATAGGTGATCATATTACTTCAGCCCTGCAGGGCATTTGGGACTCGCGTCAGATGCCTGACTCACTGACCGAGGGACTCATTCACCTTATCTCGAAAGGTCGCAACAAGAATTTTGCATCCCATTGGAGACCCATCACTCTTTTGGGCACTCTTTACAAAATCCTTGCCAAGGCGATCAGCATCCGACTACAGCCCCTTCTTCCAGACCTCATTCATGATACTCAGACAGGCTTTGTGCATGGTAGGAGCATTTTTTATAATATCTTTTTCTTTTGGGAAGCCACAGAGTGGGTAGAGGCTAGCAGTTTTACTCTTGGACTTCGAGAAAGCCTATGACAGAGTAGATTGGGGTTTTCTTGAGGGCACTCTTCTACGGTTTGGATTTTCAGATGCTTGGATCAGAGGGGTGGCATCCCTTTACAGGTCAGCCCACAGCCAGGTTTTGATTGGAGGGGTAAGGGGTGACAGGTTTCAGATTTTCAGATCAATTCGTCAGGGATGCCCTTTAGCCCCCTTTCTCTTTCTTTTTGTGGCAGAAGCTATGAGTATCTTCCTTAGATCTCAGGCTGAGCTTTTTGGGCTGAGATTGCCCTTGAGACAGGAGCAGGAGCTTTTTGACTGTGAGTTGGCTGATGACATTGCTATTTTTATTGAGGCCTCCTTGCAGTCACTTGATTCTTTCCGGACAGCCTTGGATATTTTTTGCTCAGCTACAAGGGCACACATTAACTAGCATAAATCCTTTGGCTTTTGGATCAGTGATGACACTCCAGGCTGGGGAGTTGACATTGTTTTTTCTTGGATTCAGAGGGGTGTTCATATCATGTATTTGGGATGCCAGGTAGGATTGGACATCTCTCTAGCACAGCAGTTTGCCCCAGTACTAGAAAGTATAAGGAAAAAGCTCCTTTTCTGGAGCTCTACCAAACTTGACCTTGCATCTAGAGTTGTGGTAGTGAACCAGGTTCTCTTGGCCACCTCCTGGTTTGTGTGTTCTTGCTGGTGCCGGTCTAGGGATTGCATCACTTAGCTCATCAGACTAGTCACGAATTTTTCATGGAGTGGACTTGATGGCACAACAGATGTTGCAGCAAGGGTGGCCTGGGAGACCATTATTCTCCTTACATGTGAAGGGGGCCTTAATGTCATTGACCCGGACTTGCAGTGCAGGGCATTGCTTTGTAAGGTGGTGGTGAGGGGACTCATGCCTGGGCAGGAACCTTGGAAGGATTTCTTTTTTGGACGCATTCAGGCTTGCACACCAACCTTACAGTGGTACTTAGACCCCGACCCTCTGCTTTTGGCCTTGGGATCCTGGAGGTTGTGGCTATATGGAGGTGCACCTATCAGGTGCTTGCAGTGGGATCCAGGAGAGTGGGAGTGGATAGATCATGGGCACCGAGAGAGGGGGATTCCCTTCTTTCGTTTCACGGTTGGTAATGCTAGGAGGTTTCAGCTGAACAGTAGGGGTTGGATTCCCTCCAGAGCCCCCCATTGGAAAAGCTTCTTCATCACCGCAGATTTGCGTAGAAATTTCTGGAGGCTCTAGAAATCCCTCAGAAATAGAAAGATTACTCTTTTCTTTTGGCTTTCTATTCATGGAGGGATTGCAGTGAACCTGTGGAGATCAAGGTTTGGGGCTGATTCCACTTGTCCTCGATGTCATTCTGCAGAGGAGTCAGTGCGACATTGCATTTGGGACTGTAGTCAAGCGAGAACTGTTTGGAAAGGAGTTGCTTGGATACTCAGCATCTTTCACACTTCCCGTTTCTTCATGACTTGGGGCTCGGTCGCATGGTTATCTCTTACCGGGCCCCAAGTGTTTTATGAGGGTGAGCCTTCTTCTTGGGCACTCTCGGTCCGCCGACAGGTGATAGAGCCCTGCTCTCTGCAGGATGTGCCACTTACTGCCTTCATAGCTTCTCATGTTTCAGTGGACACCTCTTGGGAGATTTTGGCTAGCATTTCCTCTTGGCACATTTGGAGAGCCGGATGTACTGAGGCCTTGGATGGCACTGAGATACACCCATCACAGGTGTTCATGGGTATTTGGACTGACACGGTTCATACTTTGATAGCCATTTGGACTAGCATGCAGGGCCCCTCACAGGCAGCCTCTTCTAGAAGGACTATATTTCTTCGAGTTTGGAGGGGTTCTTCCTTTTTCTCGGAGGTTTCTACCGGATTGAGATGGCACTATCAGCCTCAATCCTTTCTTTTTGGCTCTTGAGCTTTTCATGCATTGCATGATGTATCCCGTATGGAGCTTGCTCTAACAGTTTTTTTTAAATACTTAATAGAAGTCTCTTTTTGCAAATTAAAAAAAAAAGGAGGAGCAAGAGCTCCAAAGTCAAGTTCTCATTCTCCCTCCACTTTTTCCATACTAGGTATGTTGAATCTCCATCCCATGTTTGTTTCTGAACGTTTTTTAATTCCTATTCAATAAGGTCCTACTATTCATGGTCTTGTTTACTCGTGCCTTGATTCGTCCCATCATACCTTGGCCTTTGCTTTCACTCTAGGTTTATGGGTCAAATTAGGGATGGTTTTATTTGTAGCAAAACGAGGGAAAGGGATTGCATTGTATGAGAGAAACATAGGTGGCAAGGGGAACTGCACAACTTAGAAGAATGAAAAGAGTTATGCACAATGAAATGGAATTAAGCTCAAGAGTCAAGATACAACTGGGACTAGGGTCACACACTATGCATACATGTTGCTCTGGCAATAAGAAAACCCTAAATCCTAGGACTCTAGTACCTTATATGCATGATGCTCTCACATTTGTGGTGGGTACTACCCACCCCACCCACATTCACAATCATTCACACCTACCTGTCAGAGGTTAGGTTCCATTAGACTTCTATCTTTATAGATCCTATTCGAGGGATCTTGGATTTCATAGGAGTACATCTTGTAGCTCTCTTGCACCAGCATATGATAGGACCCCTCAAATCTCCTAATAGTTGTAGCCCCCACTATCTCACCCTTGTCGTCTAGCCCAATGGCTTCCTCAAATTCAACACAATAAAGACCATGGAAGGAGTCACCTCCCACTTTACCTACTCTTTCCCCATAATATTCATTTTCTCCTGTACTCGATGTTAATTCCTACTCCTTTCCCATTCATTCTACACCTTAGTTGAATCCAAGAGACCTCAAATTTAGGGTTCACATTTGGCCCAACTATTGATTAAGTTGTGTCTACATGGATTGGATATCTCGTTGCTAGCTCTGTGTATTGCCTATGAATGTTGGCTATCCATTTGGAAAGTGGTGGATCATTGATTGGCATAAGAGCTGGTGGCCCAACTATTGGTTACGTCTAGTTTGGAAACCCAATGCATCTTATAATATTGGCCTTTTGCTATGTTCAGGAATAAAATGACCTCATGTGGTTGCATGCCTCTTGGAATTGCAAAAGTGTATCTAGCAACGATGCCTTGTCACTGCCACCACCTCCAAAATTTTCTTGGACTTCTCAATGTGCATCTTTATTGGCATTTGCCACACCTTGCCTTGTATTCTTCTAGCCAAGTGGGATGAAGTTCTCCAAGGCATGGAAAAATAAGTAAAGGGCTTGTTGAAGGGTGAGGGAGAAGTCATGATGGTTTTGTGTGTCATCTCTATTTTTAGTAAGTGAGGCATCAATAATTTATAGGTAGCTACTCCTTTATGGGGTAGAGTTAGGATGAGCCCACTCTAGTGTATTTTGATGATCCTCTGAGTGGCTTTCCATGGGCTTGATCCTGCTTATTCCTTTGGTTCTTTAGGCTTAGCCAGGCCCTTCCCTTTGTCTTGAGGCTTTGGGGGTTGAGTTCATTGTTTCTATGGACAACTCTCGATCAAATGTTACATTCGACGGGAGTGCAAAAAATACATTGAGGCCCGTGAGGTGGAGCCATTTGATTGTTGTGAGTGGCCATTGATGAATTGGAGGTCCATTGATCTCTCAACCTTTCAGCTTCTCGGCCCTCATCTTCTTTAGTGTTGGTCCCTTGCCCTTGTCCATGACTTTGGACTTTGGTTAGCTTGAAGCTATTCACTCTAGCAATGGGAGGCTATGGGTTTTGGAGGTTGTGTAGGTGAGAGAGAGTGTATTGCAAAGAGCCCAATTGAGAAAAGTGAGCTCAAATTTTCTAGAAGGATTATGTATTGGGGAGTTTAGGGTTTTCTACCACATCTTCCCATCAACTATTAGCTCACCGTCCTCATCACATCTCTTCTTTTCATCATTAGATTGTCCTTCATCATGGAATCATGGCCATAGAATTTTTACTGTACTGCGACTTTGTGGATTGTTATGGCACTCCACTCCATCATGATTCCACTTAATTGCACATTAATCATAATTTGACATGTAATGGCCCTTTATACTTGTGCCCAAGCTCTCAAGTCTCTTTATGAGTACAAGTCTTGATCTTGTCACGTAATTGTTCACTCCTCTAAGAGGGAGGTTCATTTCAAGCAATATCATCAAGCAAGCTCTCAAGCCTCTTTATGAGTACATGTATTGATCTTGTCACCTAATTGCACTTGAGTCGATTCTTCTATAGATTATCTCTTCATCATGTATGCAATTAGGATGCATCCAACTTAGATTAGTTGTAGAGACACCTTAGGTACTCGTGTTTCTCATGGTATCAGAGCTCTCTTGTCTTCCCCTGAGATACTAGAATCCTTCTGAGAGTGAGAGACATATATAATTTTCCTTGTAGAGCCCCTTTCAACCTTCATTTTGCTTCAAAAACTCCTAGATGTGATATCTACAGCCCAAGTTATGTTGTTCTAAAGTTTTAAAGGTTTAGTGAAGGTTTTAAGAGTGATTAAGTATCATTGCCTTGGATTTGTAAGGTCCTTACATAGTTTTTTTAGTAAGGTTGTAGCTCCATTCTCAATAGCCAACCACTGGGAATCGATTTACATGGATAAACTTCAACACAAACAAAGCGTAGTTGAACCTTCAATGACACAAAGCCGTGACTCAGTGCCAGAACCTAGGTAACAAGGTTGACTATAGGAATTCAACAACAAACTGTAAGTTTTGTGAAACTGTTCTACAACAACAATGAATTTCGGTAGCTATCAACACCATAAAGCTAGCCTAACACACACATATGATCAATGCATAGTAGCAGCTACACTCAACCTTGACCTCAAGCATTTAACATCTATAAGGAGCACCTTAGTAACATAGAATGCATCAACAGTCTAGCAACTACAAAAAGAAAGAAGGAAAAGCCACACAAAGAAGCAAGAAAGGCACATCGACCCATAGCTGCAATGCAACTACAAGCATCATCAGCAAATGGCAGTAGACAAGTAGAAGCTGAACTCTGCAATGTCTTCAACAAAGCCTCGAATATTGCAATGTGCATCTAGCTGAAACCAGCACAACCTTCATTCCTCCATTACAGCCATCAACAATGCCATCTCTTCCTCCTCCATTTCCATTTCAGTGTTTACCTACTAAGGTTTTCTTTTATTGGCGTGTGGCAGATAAGGCTAGTTAGGGTGTACTTAGCCTTGTATTTGGTTGTGATGAATGGATTGCGATGTGGCAAGTAGTCTTATCCTACCACATCAATAGGACACGTGGCACTGCCATATCATCAATAGTAGCCATTACTTTGCCTCATCATCTAGGCCACCTAAGCATGTAGTGCCACACAAGCACAATTTGTATTCTGCATATGAACTCCCACATCATTTATGCCATCTAAGCATGTAGTGTCACAAGCACAGTTTGTATTTTGCATATGAACTCCCACTACCACATCATCATGTGGACCCCTCTTCTTCAAAAAACTTTGACAAGCCATAACTTTCACTCTAGAAAGAATTCGACACACTCCAAAAAGGAAAAATGATCACACTTTTGAGCCTTATGCCATCTTTACATCAAAATCATTGTATGCAATTAGACATCGCAAATATTGAAAGAAATTAATTGGTAAGACCTTTGCAACAAATGACAAAGCACAACACGAATGCACAAATCACGGATGCCAAAAGAACGCGTGCATGAGATGACCATAGCACAGAACATGGCATCCATACATAAAGCAGTAAAGTTGCATGAAAAAACAAGCATCATGCATCAGGCTACATCAAGCAAAGAGGAGAATGCCATCGAGAAGATGTATTTAAAAGTAAAGTATCATCTTTAGTTCCATGTTTTGTAAAGGTCACCAAATGAGTAGACCTTGATTTTTAGTTATGAAACCTGACCACTTGAGAGTAGCTATGTAAGTACGTAGGTAGCTAGCTCTTCATCATGTGTGCACTTAGGATGCTTCCACCTTAGATTAGTTGTGGGCACACCTTAGATGCTCATGTTTTCTCAAAGTATAACCAAAGCTTATGCCTCTTCCACCTCTAAGTATTGGTTCTTGCATTGCTTTTGGATCTTAATTTTGGTCATCAGTATTTGCATGTCATGCTCATTATGTGTGAGCCTTGTTTTGTAAGGTACCTCATCCCAATAGCACGCGTTATGCTTGTTTGCTCTTCATTTTCACCAAGATGAAAATGACCGTGGAAAGAATGACCCACTTATTTTAATGAAGATGTCCTTGAGCATGACTATTGGCATCACCAATCTCTAATCCATCATACCAATTTTGAACAGAGAAGGCTTTCAGTTTTTCAAGTTAATTAATTTTTCCACCCATGTTTTGTATCCAATTTTAGCTCATCTATGGTTCTTCCCATGGCAACTCCAAGCATTCATCTTCACTTGTGATCAATCTATAACATCTTTTTCCTATAGCATCAATTTGAATTCGGGTTACTCGACACGTGCCACCACCCATAGAACTAGTTCTCACTTGAGTACTCTCAAACTACTTGGAGTCCATGCAACAATCTTCTCGCAGCTTCATCTGCGTTCAATGTTGGAGAGCAAAGTTCTTAGTTTGAAGCTATCAGGAGCCGGGTCTGAGTCTGTGTGCCACCCTCACAGGCTTGGAAACAAGTTGTTCTCCGGCTCTATTGCTGTCAATGTGTCATGTTTGTAAGCAAATGAACTACTTAACAAGTTTGGACCTTTCCCAAAACGACTTCACAGGTCCGATCTTGGGAGCTGCATGTATATAAATTCTCAGCACTTGCAGAATAATCATAATAGGGGCAATTCCGTGGGGGATTGGTGTTCTTCTTCGACCGAATGATCTGGACTTGTCTTCCAATTCTTTACTTGGAGAAATCCCTTCGAGCTACATCAATCGGACACACAATGAGAGGTTGGTTTACAAGTAGAAAGGGAGACTCTTGTTGGTGAACAGGTGATTGATGCAAAGCTTTTATTGCCGAGATTAGAGGAAGCAGACAACTAATTGTCTCACTCAGCTGACTAAAAGTTGACTTGTCAAATAGCTTTAGCTGAGTTGATGCGCAATGATGCATGGTGAACAATATCGATTATATGAACCGTTTGGCTACTTGCTTGAAGCTGAGCAAAGTTTATCCTGAGCATGTTCGATTTGCAAGCAAAGTATAATGTCTACCCGCACACATTGCTGATTCAGCTGCTGCTATGATCTCCTTGCGTATGATTTAGTGCCGTACGTTGATCTGCCTTCTTCTATGAACTGCTTTCAATCGATTGCCTAAAATTCAAACCGCCAATGCTATGTTAAGCCTAACTTTACCCAGTCATGTCTTTACACTGCTCGCCAGAAGTTGGAGGATGACCTCAGTGGTCTGCAACCTTATTTCTCCCTACAGAATTAGGGTCAACAGAAAAGGAGACAATGTCCAAGGCTGAAGATCATTACCCAAATTCTAATATCTGTCACTCGATTGCAGATTGCTCATGCTTCACCGAATGATTGGAGACAGCTCTCTAACTCGGTGGTTGCTTGGTTGAAGTTGAAGGGCAGTGCTTGCATGCACCCATGTGTCTTGTTTCTGTATCTCTGGGGCACTCAAAAAACCGAATTTGTGTTCTTCTGCCTTGCTTGCTTCTGTTGACGTTGAAGGGCAGTGCTTGTATGCACCCATGCGTCTTGTTTCTGTATCTCTGGGGCACTCCAAAAACCGAATTTGTGCTCTTCTGCCTTGCTTGCTTCTGGCTGAAGCACATGTCTTCCATACTACACGACTTCCCTGTCAGATCTCGCTGCACTGTGCTATAAGAGGAAAACTCTTGCACTTTTCTTCTGCAAGGTGACTCTCTTTTGCAGGAAAGACTTCGGGGATAGAGTTGTCACTGTAGGAGATTGAGCCGCTGCTGGTTTACGACTATGCTCAACTTTGCTGCCCGCTCTGTCAAAACTTTCCTTATTTCTCTACTGAGAGCCTCACATTGAGGTGATCGATTGGCTACTACTGCATTCAAAGTTTCATGAATTATGGATGACAAACCTCTTTCATTGTAGTTTGAGCCTAACTTCCTGTTAATCGTCGGCAGCGTATCAGCCATAGGTCTTGTCACAACTCGTAAACCACTCAAGCCAATCTTCTCACACATTGATAGAATTGAAACGCTACAGAGTTACTCTTGTCACCCGAAGTATTATACATCAGAAGCTTCAGGAGCTAGATTTTCAAGGAGACGTCGCACAGGGGATTTAGGGACCGTGGCATCCTAATGCACCAAGAGCTGAATAGAATTTGTCGGCAAAGCATTTCTGCAATACCTCCTACAAGTGCCTGGCATCCACTAGTTCCTTGCGCTTGGAATCTACGACTGGGAAAGAGGACTAGAGAGCCTCACCCTTTTCAGCCTAATGCACAATGACTTCTACCAAGTCTTACACATAGAGTGCCTCGACACGCCTCCTCAAGCATTTCTTGGCTGTAGATGTACACATGGAGCTGAACACCAACCGAAATGCCAATGTACATGAACGCTCGAAAATATGAAGTGCAGTAGTAGAGGTCAAAAACTGTCTGTTAATGTTTTGAAGAGGCGAGCCTGCTCTTCATTCTTGCTCCATGCCTTGCACCACCGCCTGTTGCACAGGATTGCCACTAGTGCCTCATCGATCCACATGTGGCTCTCTACACTTAGATGCTTCACTGGATCTTTCGGCTCAATGGTTCTTCAATCTCTCAAAGTCAACCTTCCAAGCAGCGCCAAGTAGCTGACACACAGTCTAGGTTCATAGCATTTGCTCAAAAGAGGTGAGAGGCAGCTATAGCAGCATATAAACTCCTTCTCCACTTCTATTAGCTCCAACCTTGCTGTGAACGTCTTCATGAACTCAGACTCCTTCTCTAGATCCTTGATGCAATACCCAAATCTGATGTCCTGTGTTCTGATACCAACAACCTGTAGAAGCAAAGATCACACAAGAGAAGAGGGGACATGCACATGAAGCTCCATTCTCTATTATGGGATGCCCAACTCTATACCACACTAAGCTCACACTTCTCAAGACATATACAGGAGAGTCTATTGGACTCTTCACCCATTTCTTTAAAGAACTCCACTCATCCTCATTATCCACATCTATCTATTCCCACCCATACACATGGATATGCATCTACAACTTCTAAAACTAATGCACTCGGTTTGGGAAACCATTACTCGTCATTGGTCTACCACCCTTAGTTTGTGGTTGCCCCTGCTTCAGATGTGGGGTCACCACTTCTTGTTGCCAGTGCTTGCCATTCAGAAGTCAAAGAACTCGCATCGCTCATTGTTTCTTGCCATTCAAAAGTTAACCAAAAGAGGAGGCCACCTGGTTGCCAAATTCGGGTGCCACCTGCTCTTGTAAGTACTTGTATTGGTAAGTTCACATGTTTTTCACTAGCTAGCTTGCCTTAGGATGTAGCTCTTAACTTAGACCCATTATTTTGCAATAGTTGCCCTCTCCACAAGTCCTCATCATCTTTCATACAATGACATCATGGAGTTGCTAAATATGACTCATTGGTAGGCATACGGCCCCCATGATGGAAGTGAAAATATTTGAAATGTAGTAATGTCATGCATCAAACTCCTCAACTCTACATCTTAGCCAATGTTGCAAGTAATTGTGCAAATGAGAGCTACAAGGTAAGACCCATGACCTCATTTGGAATAACTTGTCATGTGCAAGAGGGTAGGGAGAATCATCTTGGACCAACTAGAGAGGGTAAGGAACTACAAGACAACACAACTATGGATAATGAAAAAATAAGACACTTTATTAATTGCCTTTTGCACAAGTGCAAAAATATTCAAATAAAGATGAATCATTACAAAGTCACTAGAGGAACTTATGTAAAGTATGGAGTAATATGCTTTGGTGGGCTTCTACCAAATGTGTGTGTGACCAATGGGTTTGAAACTTTGCAAAGGTCTTAATTTGACAAAATTTCATGTGTATATCTAAAACAAACTTTAATAAATTAATTTTCCTCTTTTAGGACTTTCAAAATATACATAGTATGCTATAGTAGGATATAGCTTATTCAAGAACAATGGTGTCTCAAATTCTAAATTTAAGAAATAATTAATGCATGTTTTTTCCAAGGTGACCCCATCAATCCTACTATATTGCATTTTGATAGAAATCAAAACCACTTGGTTGATGACAAAGTCAATTCTTAATTGAATGAAAGGTTGCAATGACAAGCAAGCAAAACATAAGATTCAAGGAGGCTTCAAAAGGGAAAGTTTTTATCTATTCCTCATTTCAATCCACAATCCCTAAGAGATCATGTAGCCATATTTAAGATGTGATCTAACAGGTAGACACAATTGTCCAAGGAATCTCAAAGCTTTCCCAATGAGTTTGTCAAATAAATCCAAGTTTTATTTTTAATCTTAAAAAATTATATTTGGAATGTCATGAGAAATTTCCATTCCTCTCAAAAATTTCCAGATATTATGAGAAGAAAGTGCATGCATGTGAAAATATTGAAAGTGAACTTGCTATTTCAATACAAATAAGATGACCATATAGACTAAAGTAGTCATTGAAGTAATTGAACTTGACCACTAACACACTAAAATGGACCCAATGTCTATTTACACTATTCTAAGTTTAACATATACTAAGTTAAACAACATAGAGTTATTTGAATAGCCCCCCGTAACTAGAATAATATTTATGTCTAGATCATGGGTTATAGCTCTATGACATAGGTTCTCGCCAATTAATTCAAAGGTGACTTGGTAAAGATGTTAGAATCATATATTTTGCCTTGTCAACTTGATTGTATACATGCCTTCTTTAATATGATGCTTGGAAAAATGGTACTTCATGCCCGCATGATCAAACTAGGAATTATTTCTAGCCATTGCAATATGATTGATTATTGCAACAAATCTATAGAGGAGACCACATTGGGTGTCCTAATCCACACAAGATACCTTTAATCTAAGTGCATTTTCATAGTTGTAGTAGTTAGTGCATTATATTCAAACTCACCTATAGGCATAGTCATAGTAGGCTACATTTAGAGCACCACATAATGGAACCATAGAGACAAGCATATACACATAGCTAGTTGTAAATTTGTTAGTGGTGATTTCACCTCCACAATTGTGCATCATACCAGCCTTGAAGTATAGTTTTGGTTGTTGGGATCTATATTATGCCAACATCATTCATGAAGATCAAGTAGCAACACAAACATTTACATCTATTGTTGCATGCAAAAGTCTTCCAAGGTGTTATGCGTTGAGAGGTTGGAGGTGCTACAAATGTAATGTTTTTCCTAGCACATATGACCAAGTAGAGGATGCATCCAAGGGCTTGATGATAGGGAATATATCACATAGCTTGATGCATAGAAAATGTTTTGGGAGACATCGGAAGCCACTAGGATGGAATCATTCCTACTTCTCCGTATAGAAGAGTGTCCCCATACAAAGATAGATGCCTCCCTTGCCATGAATAGATGTGACCTCTAGAATTGATGAGGAGCTGAGCCAATGTGCAATGACTGCAACCTTGCCACTCAACGGGCAATTAACTTACTCTTCCACATCTAAGATAAGTTCATCCCTCCTAGAGAGACAAAATACAATGCAAGGCAAACAATTGTGGAAAATAAGTGGTTGTGAGCAACATGTGCCTCCTATAAAGAGGATCAAAAGCAATGGTAGATGGAAGCAACAAGATAGTTGAGGAGTGGCCATATCCATTTGCAAAGCAAAAAAAGCCAGGACAGAGGCCAAGGTGCTAAAGGAAGGTATCAAGAAGGTGAAACACTAGGCTAAGCATTGAAAGAAGATCTCTTGTAGAGGTAGAAGATCTCTTGTAGCTATTGACCTGACTGATGGAGCCAACTAATTTGAAACCCCAAAGAAAAGATGAAATCAAATGCAAAGGTGGTGGAGGAATGATGTAGGTACAACAATAACATTAGTAACTTCATCAAAGGCCACCCCCACTAACAAAGCACTAATTGCTAGAATGAGTCAAAGTGGAGGGCAAGAGCAACAAAGGAAAGAGAGCCCTTAGAGTGAAAGGGAAGCTGGGTATCCCCCAAGGAGACCTATTGAGTTCCATTTGCCACCCATGCCCACAGCCTAAAGGACCTACCAGAAAGCCCTATTCACTCCTCTCATCAATTAGGGCGGAGTGAAGGCCAAACAAGGGGACCAGTGTCTCATATCGCCCACATGATCAGGATTGACAAAGGGTTATAAATTTGTGCATTGAGAGAGAAAGGAAATTCAAGAGGCGGTGATACAAGGCATCATTGTTGGACATTATCTCACAATTCCACTAGCCATAGAGCTAATAGGATGTGATATTCTCCTTGAAGCTATTATAGGATTAGTATTACAGGCTGCATCATGAGTCCAAGCTAGAGGCTTCAAAAATGTTCCAAGTCCTATGAAAATGTAGAAATCTACTAGGGCCCAGATGGATAGCTATAGCATACACAGGCAATTCACAAAGTAGCAAACGATGAGAAATCCAAGCCATGAGGACACAACTTGAGTGATATTTGGGCCAAATGTTCAACCCCAAAATCGATGTCTTAGGGATATGACTAACGCAGAGAATGAATTGGCAAAGAAGTGGGAAGAAAATGACAGACAAAGGAGAAAAGGACCTGTTTAAGGAAAGAGTAGGGAAAAGTGGGAGGCAAACCCTTCCCACCACTCAACGTGTCTATGTGGAAGGATTGGGAAATCTTGAGGAGTCACTTTACATGGAAAGGGTTTTCTAGGAAGACAAGAACTTTTACATCAAAGATTGAACCTAGTTTTCAATTATCTAGAAAGGCAAACCTATACAGTATAAAAGCCTAAAGTAGGCCCTAAATTTAACAAAAAAGGGGTACAAGTCTGGGAACATGAAGGTTCAGAGATTGTTACTAGACATGCTTACCAAGAGCAAGTTGTAGGTGTGGGACAGAGGGTCCCAAGCTTGGATGGGGGGTTAAATAGGTTAATGGTCTTAGAGAGTTTCACCAAAAGGGGCAAAAGAGTTTAACACCAATGCCAACTTTCTTCTTTGATTTTGGTATTTATGATTCCCTTAATAGGAAATGGTTGAGGAGAGATTCAGCAAAGATGTGGAAAACAAGATCCGAGAGAATCTCAGAAATAATTTTGAAGAGAAGCAATAATGCTTAATGTGGTTGATTTGGTGTCAGGTTCATCAGGAGCACTCGCAAGTATCTAGTAGCTCTTTTGCCAAAGTTGTAAGCAAATCCCATCTCTTTCTACATTACACATTTTCTAAAATTATGTGGCAAAGAGTATAATAGTTGGGTAGATGTATGCCTTTCAATTATACAATGATTCTCTTAGGGGACGTTCCACCTAGGTTATAGGGGGATTGGTCAGCAATGAGAAGCCAAGTCTTATGGTTTATTTGGTTACAATGAGATGTCATGGTTTATAAAATGATTCTCTTAGGGGACATTCCCCCTAGGTTATAGGGGGATTGGTCAACAATGAGAAGCCACGTCTTATGGTTTATTTGGTTACAAAGAGATGCCATGGTTATAAAAAGGTTTTCCTTGATGTTGTACTATACGCTACACAGTGGTTGATCTCTATAAGCTTGGGAACACATAATAAAGCAATGTGATGGTATATTGAAAATATTACTGAAGATCTTAAGAAAGATGTGGCCCTAGCCTATCCATGAAGCCCTCCAGCAATACAAACTAGTTTACTGCTTGGACCTTGGCTTTTTTGTACTCGTTGGAAACCGGATCTCTCCCATGTCATTATTGCTATGATAGCTTTATAAGTCGGTAATAGAAAACCCTATGTTCCTCACCTAAAAAGAGAAGAAAATAAAAAGAACATTACTTATAATACTAAAAATGTCTTCACTACTTGTGATCATGTCGATATTTCCTAATTGGGAGCCCATTTTGTTTTTTTTTAAGCAAAAAAATATTTGTACTATATATTGATAGAAAGATATACATTCATAGCCGAGTGTGCAGTTTTAGTAAGACTTTTCCAAATTGTGATAAAAAGCCAGGTAGGAAACATATAAGGCTTCATTTTGAGTCTGACTCACATTTGTAGTAGATGCTCCCTTTGAACTGACATTCTTCGTTAAAAACTTTGAGATGTCCCTACTCATGATCACGTATCTTTGAGAAGAACCGGTCTTGATCACATTCATAATTCCAAGATGCTTGCTAAGCAATCAACAAAAAGATGATTTGCGTATCGTTTCTGGAAATCCAAATAAACCATAAGGTGTGTGCTTGAACAAGTGCCCAGTGAGAGTGTTTAACTTTTGTTGCATCCCCAAACAGTATGGCTTTCCAATTCACTGGCTCTCCTAGATGCATTTGAACAATTTTCCAGACTCTTTTGGCAGACGAACACAACACGAAGACATGGAAGATATCTTCTTGAATGCTTGGACAACGCCTACATTTACCATCCCCTTTTCCAATCCTCGGCCCCCTCAAGTTGGTCCAAACCGCTTTGTGCAAGATAAGCCAGAGTAGAGTAGACATCTTCTCAGGTATTGTTTTTGTCCAAGTGTAAAAGAATCTCCTCTTCCAGCATTGAGAGGAGTCGGAGGTATTCCATCTAGCATTGAGGATAGGAATCATGTCGCCTATGTCCTCAAAAGGAGTAGGCACAGGAAGCAAATGAGGTAGAAACCTCCAAATTGACTCTATCTTGCTCAAATGTCAAGTGGTCACTTCAGTATTTGAGAAATTATAATTAGACTTGGAGAAGAGCCTAGATCTACGAGCTGGTAGCGAATGGAGCAATGAGCAACATTCAATTTGGATCTTGAATGGCAGTAGCGATCTTGGATCTTGATGCCTCCATGAGTGACATAACAGATAATCCCAAATGGTTCCTTCTAGCAAGGTCTTTTCTTAATTTTAATAGCAAATGTATCCTCTAAGTTTTGGCTTTGAATCCAATGATCCACCTACTAATTAATATCTAAAGTATTAATAAAAGCTAGATTTTGCAAGTCCTCTGTCAAATTTGAATCTATGCACCCTCATGTGCTTTGCTCGTTGGTCTTGAATGGCAGTAGCGATCTTGGATCTTGATGCCTCCATCAGTGACATAACACATAACAATATTGATTATGACAAGCTAGAAGAGTATGCTCTACAACCCAGCACCAAAAGATTGGGCGTCAACAACAATAGCTCCAAAAGTCAACAATTACTCCAAATGGTTCCTTCTAGCAAGGTCTTTTCTTAATTTTAATAGCAAACGTATCCTCTTAGTTTTGGCTTTGAATCCAATGATCCACCTACTAATTAATATCTAAAGTATTAATAAAAGCTAGATTTTGCAAGTCCTCTGTCAAATTTGAATCTTAGCACCCTCATGTGCTTTGCTCGTTGGTGGGTGCAAGTTAACATGGGAGTCGTTAGAAAGATGCAAGCTTTATGGCGAATATGCAGAAATACGATTATGGCTATAATTGAGATCTAGGTAATATGCCAGAATCTTATCTATTCGCGAGACTTATTCTCAACACTTCTATTCTCGGCACTTATATTCTCAGCGCTTATATTCTTAGCGTTAATACTCTTAGCACCTAGGGAAGGGCTCGTTCCCTTGGATTATAACGCTTTGGGGAAGGAAGCGTGCCGCCTCCCTGGCCACACTATTTGTGGTTATAATTATTATATATTATATATTATGATACAAATATTCTCAATTGCTCTCATCCATTCAAAAATGCATGTTTCAATCTGGATTCTTACAACATTCCTCTCTTTTGATGCATGTTCTCGATGTGAGGGAGTAAGAAAATCCAGGCTAGTGGCAACATCCAAACATATCGACACCTTTATTCATATCAATGTAGTCCATGTGACAATATTGTATAGTGTGCAATGACGATCAGTTATGAGCTCTTGTGAGCATCGCCTTATTTATGTATTTGTTGGACTCCAACTCTCAAAATGCACAAACAATATAAATATCGCCAAGTCAAGAATAAAACACCACCCCTGACATTTGCAGGGAGGATTGGGTCCTAACAGACCCTGTGTCGTGTCTCATGTCCAAATTTTTACTCTCTCTTTTTTTTGATAAAATGCTAGGATTCCTGTTCAATTTGGAGTTAGTAGCTATGTGCTCCACGACGGAAAGGCTACCTGCCGTAAATCTAGTTTTATTTTATCCTTTTGTAGATTTTGAGTGTGAAGTTTTAGGTTTTGAAAGCCATAAGCATGACACGCCCTTACCCCACACTTCATTCCTCCACCATTGCTACGTTCTCTTTACATCTTAGCCTATTTTCTCTTTTTTGAGAAATGTTCGAATGTAAATTGCCTCTCGACCTCTTGCATAGGGAGCACCTTCCATTTTTATTTTTATTTGTTTTTAACTCTCTTCCCAACCTTACCAAGCTTTTCCACTCTGTGCTCCTTTACCTGTTACAAAATTATAAAAACAATATTAGTGTTATAAAATATATAAATAAGAATGAATTAAAATATTTAAAGATATTCTAAAAGATTAAAATGGTACTATCATTTCCAAATAGAAGAAGAAGAAGAAGAGAGATAGAAGGGGGGAGAAAAAGATGGAGGATACATATAGTAACGCAAGGGATACAAATAGCAAGTGCAACTTAGCCCAATCATAAAAATGTGCACAAAAATTCATGAAAATGAAAATTTCACTTTTACTAAAGAATCTTACTCTCAAATGCGTCAGCCAAAGTTGCATCAATAGTGAGATGTCCTCACCCTTCCCTTTGAAAAGATCTATTAGATGAGGTGGTCCCATTGCCCCCTTACTTTATGCTATAGCGGTGGAGGCGTTGGGGTGGTTACTCATTGAAAAAATGTGAGCCAGTTCACTGAAGGGTATAGAAATGCAGTCTGGGAAACAACTTGTTATGCATCAATTTGCAAGCGACACTAATCTCACGCCTAGGAACTCCGCCAAGATGTTCGTGAAGTTTTGGATTGTCTGGAGATCTTCTGTAGTACAACGCAAGGTTCTCAGATCAATCATAGCAAAACTAGGTTCAATGGGAAGCTGCAAGAGGACCTCAAACTCCTGGGATGTCAATTGATCCCTAAAGGAACTATTTTCAGATTGTTAGGCATTCCCATGGGGTTCTATGGGAATGGATCCTAAATAGGTTCAGCTCTAAACTAGATAAGTGGAGAGGTTTCCACGCCAACCCGACAAGAAGATGAATGGTGCTCAACCATTGCCTCTATTTGATCACTATTTATTTACCTCTCCTATTGGCACCCGAGCCAAGATGGTCTTGATAAGTTGTTTTTCAAATGTAGGCCCTTCCTTTGGGGAGGCTCAAACAGGATTACAAAAGTCAAATGGAACTTCTGCTCCATACCTAAGAAGGGGGCCTTCGGGTAGTGGACATCAAACAGGCTACAGCTAAACTTACCGCAACGTGGATAGTAAAAGGCCTTCTAAATCTTGCTCTTGACTGGGCGATGCTTTTAGCCAACACGTTAGACTTGTCAGAGCCAAGGGATGGAAAAGGTACCCAGTTCTGTCTACAGTATTTAGCCCTGAACCTTGTTTTACAAAAGGAAGTCCCTTGTGGAAATCCCTATGGGTTGCTCTTGAGTCAATCAAGACTCAGCTCAAGTTCTTAGGGAAAGGCTTGTTTATGCGACTTGACTCCATCTAGTCCTCTTCAATACACAAGAATGATGTACTAGAAAATGAAGATTTCATCAGGGCATGTCAGCTTTCTAACAAGGGTCTGCAATCATGGGGGCATCAGTGAACACTTCATATGGAAGACTTTGCTTGAAATCACGAGGGAATTCAGACTTACAAACCAAGAAGTCCATTTTGTCACTGACAGATTCTCTCTTTAGGATGGGGGCATCCAGTGGAAGGGGGGGTCATTTTTAAATTACTCCATAGAGTTTAGTTGGATCCTCACACCTCTATTTCAAAGCTAAAAACCTCATCACACTTTCTTAGAGCTGATGGACCTGACAACCTCCCCTAGAGCTTACCAATGCCATCGCCTGCAGCTTGCCACTAACGAGCCAGTTGCCACCTGCAGCTCAAACTACAACAGCTTGTGTAACGAGTAGTTTCCATAACACCAAGCCTCCTTGTTGCACCAAACTTACCGTGACACCAAGCTCTTTTTTCAAAAGCTAGGATAACCAAAAGTCTCCTTGTCACCTCAATTTGACCAAAACCCAGTTTCTCAGTCTTGTGATCCTAATGAAATCCCCTTCTCACACTCTTGTGCCTTAAACTTTCATTGTCACACCCTTGTGATCTTAAGTCTTTTTGTAGGTTGGCTAGATAGCCTAGGATTTGCAAGATCACAAACGGTCCTTAGCGGTTTGCCTGGGCCTACAAACAACATAACAACACTACTGGATAAGATCACCAACATAGGCCTCAACATCTGGAGTCTCTCTCTCTCGTAAAACTCCACTCAATCTCGTCAAATTTATATGTATGCCATCGCGGAGGCCATACAAGTACCTTTCCATGCCGGACCTAGCCAGCTCTGTACTGGGAAGTTCTTGTTGGGACTAGCAGAAATCCGCAGCGAGAAACCAAATCCACCGCCATTGGCCCCCTCCTCTCCTATGCCCTGCCCCTCGCCACTTGCGCATGGCTCTCCCTAGTCATCTCCTCCCGTACTGTCCGCTGTTGGTATTCCCTCCAACAAGACGACAACCCCATCACCTTCCAAATCATCCCTCCTTCCCTCCCCTCATTCGATGAGCTTCCCCCTAGCACCATCAATGCCTTAGCTGATCTTTCCCTCCACAATATTGTCTTCGGCATCACAACCATTTAAAGACCGGACCTGTTGGAACCTCAAAGTAAGGTCCTCCCACCTTCAGAAATACAAACAGTTAGAGACATCTACACACTTCCAAGCAAGAGGGACCGCCAAGGATCCACATGAAACAGTATCCCTGTGCCAAAGACGAATTCAACTTCTCCAAAATTTGTGCGCAATGCAAATTTCAAGCTCAGGGATCGTCTTGTTTCACCATGTCCTTTTGATTCAACATAGCTCAGGACTTTTACGGGATATAATTACTAGTTTGGGTCTCTTGAGACTCTCTTTCGACTCTCTAGACGAAAGAGGCACTTCTTGCTTCTTTTAGAGATTGTGCAGAGTTTGTGGGCTTTTCTTCAAGTCACGGAAGGTATGCACGTTGAAGCAATTCCATTGTCTTGTGCTACAACAGCTTCTTGGAGCTGGATGGAAAGAATCTGGCCATGGTACTCATAAACTCCCGAGCGGGGCTTCACAATCACCTTCGTTAACACTCACAACTGCGTGCGCCTCCCTCCCTCATCTCAATCCATCCACTTCCTCCACCTCCCCGATGGCCTCCCTCCCCACCACAGCTACACACCTCACCTTGTCGACCTCCTTCCCTCCGTCTTAAGGGCTGGCTCAACAAGGGTCAAGAAACCAAAACTTTCCTTTAGGATACTTGCTAGGTTTAAAAAGCTTAAAAGGCAAGCTAAGTATCCCCACTATAATTCTCCTCCCAAATAAATCTCTCCCTCACACGCACGTGCACACACTTTTGTTTTTTTGGTGCACACACAGACACAACAGGCCCTCCTACCCCATCTCTTTCCACCATGCTATAGATGATAGGAAGCCCTAATTTGCCCTCCCCCTCCCACCTCGATCTCTACTCCCTCACCCCCCTACTCTCTCCCCAACTGTTTTATATTTCCCCTCCCCATCTATTGTGCACACAATAGGTAAGCAAGGCCTCTAATAACCACCCCACTTTCAAACCCCCCTCTCACTCTTTGGCCCCACCCCCCAACACAAAAAACAAACCTCCTGCCCAACCCTCCACATATTGCTATTGCTCCCCATCCTGAGAGTAGTGGGAGAGGATGAATATGCCAAGATTCTAACAAGGCATTATTCAAAAATGTGCATCACTACAAAATTGTGCACTTCGACTTGCAAAAATCACGAAGGATTCAAGTATGGCATTCATAAAGATCGTAGACTTAACTTTTGAAGACTGTAGATTCAAATTTCACCATCACCTCTCTTTCCATCATTCTAGTGTTACCAATTGTTTGTTACTCTATCCAAAATGGTAATCCTTACAAACAACAAAGCGTGTTTCCTTGGATATATACATCTGAGTTGTATGAAATGTTTCCAACTTAGAAACATCCAACATTGAGACGTTTTATAAACCACATTGAAAAAACCAGATAGTGAAACTAGGAAGAAACTAGTAGGCTAGCCAGACTTTATAATTATATAGAAGACATGAGTAACTCAAGGATAAAAAATAACTTTTGCATGCAACAACATGGTTGTTAATATATAACCATTAAGTGCTTTTGAATAGAATTAATGCTTCTAGTCATCAATAGAGGAATATCTATTGCCGGACTACAAATGGCCATTAATGGTATTTGGAAACAATCTAAGGAGGCATTTCGTACAACTTAGAGGGCTTTCCCGCAATGGCAAATATGCTAGGATTTGCTGGGATTTGCCTCATCTCCTGTGTTTTAGCTGACAGTTTTGAGCATTGCAAGTGCTCCAGTGGAGTCGAAAAATATTCCTCTCCTCTCAAGCATTACGGGGCTAAACCCCTTTTCCTAGCTAAACATGCACTACGTGGGGACGAACGTTGCAATATGCCAAGGGGCTGGCATATTTGCTAGCCTTCTGGTATGCGGGAATGCTCTCTTAGGTAGCCAGCTTTTCTATGTGCCCACATATCCATCTTTCCATGTCTCGTGACATTCAATGCAAATCTGAGACATGTCCTTCCTCACTTCGACTTTGCATATATATTTTCTCTTTTGGGAATGCCTCGTCTTCCCCACCAAAAGTGAATGCACAATGCCCCCAATATCCAACTCTGTCGTGGCTTCTTCCATGCTTGTTCTTTCACTCTCATTGGCTTCACCTCCTGTTCTGCATGTATGTAAGCATCTGCATATACATCGAAACATAAGCTGCAGAATCGTGTCATCCAATTGCCCTGCATGTTAATAGAGCAATGTAGGCACCCAAGGCACCTCATCTACATGGCCTGCATAGCCAAGCAAACTAACAATGCCATTGTGTTGGTTAATAGTTACAGAGATCTGGCAGCTTGTCATGCCTCTACAAGCAAGCGGCCTGCATGGTGATGTCTTTCCCTCCCTTTCTGGCAATCACAGATAGATGCAACTGGAGGGTCTTTCTCCAAAGGCCATCACATTTAGTTGCAGCTCACAAACTTGTGGGCTGGAAAGAGATCTTTTCATTGGCAGCACCTTGGTGGGAAGCATTTTGAATGCTGCCACTTCAAAAAATGTCTAGCAAAGTGCGCTAATGTCCGAGCATGGACTTGGTGAGGAAGTCCTTTACTGTCTCGAAGGGATGCATACTGGAGGATCTTTCTCCAAAGGCTGACACATATAGTTGCAGCTTTGTTCTTGTAGCAGCATAGGAGCCATAGACCAGGGCCGAGAAATTAGATAGTTCAGCACTTCCTCACCAAGCTCATGCGCAACATGTACAAGACCTCATTACAAACTGACAGCTTGACAAATGCTTCCCGTGCTTCAAATATTCCTCCTGCCAGCGAAAAGACATTCTTTCCAGCCCCTTTCTGACAATCTCGGCGTGTATTTCTCAGTCCTTGTCTATGGCTCCTTTGCAGCAACAAGCAACTAAATGTGACAGCATTTGGAGACAGACCATCGGCTGCATCTGTTTGAGACAAATCACACGTCGCCACCGAGCCTATGCTTGGAACATCCTTCAATTAGTGCACTGCACAAGCTCGGTCTCGTGGGCCTGACCAGTAGACCTGCCTTCTACTCTAGCGCGGCGTAGCTGTAAACTGTAAGAGCCGCCTTGGCAATTTCAGAAAAGGAGGAGGAGGGATGACCTTATTTTGACGGATCCGTAGCGGTCAAGCTTCACGAGACTGAGTGCGGATGGAAGAGTACTTCACAGATCCCATGTAAAGACGGAGGCAAGGTTTCTCAATTGAGACCGTTACAAAATACAGGACGTGAAAACCATCATCCCTGCAGCACGATTTCTGGGACTAGATTTGCTTGTGACAGATGAGCCGCCAAACAGGAAGAGATCTGTGTGTGCACGTCGGTGATGGGGAGCCTTCTGAACTTTTTTTGCCCTCCTTTCTAAATTTGAACTTTGAGCTCTTTTCTCGGCTTTTGTCTATTTTTATTCCACCCTCTTTCAATAAATTTAGGGTTACGCCTTAGTGAAGGTTCACTTTGGAGATGGAAAAAAAAAAACATGCCCTTGGGGTAGGTCAGAGTAACCGTTCGCCGCCTAAGAATTGCAATTGACGAAGGGCATTATTTTATTGAGGTGTTATTACGTGTCGTGGTGGTATTGGTGGGGGCCAAAAGACCAGCTCACGTCTCTATGTGAACTCAATGTCCCTTTTGGACAGCGTCCACTGTGGCGCAGTGGACAGTTGGTCCATTTTGGTTTCTGTCAGTTGGAGTGTGGGAACGTGGAGGCAGGTAGAGGTATATAGGCCTCATTCATCCTCCCCATTCCTACATGCGAGTTCAATTGAGTCTTCGATCTTGTGGAGTGTATATTCGACCTTGTGAATGTCTGTAGTAGCGGACAGGGCTGTGGAATCGATGGATATCAGGAGCGGCACTTTTGATAGAGATATTCATACCTTTCTTCTATCACGTTCGTCTAGCGATCGCTGCAGTCTGAAATTCACTTCTCGTCTATCATAGGGTCTATGTGACCCCTCGTGTAGCGATCTATCCCTGTAGTACGCATACGGGCTATAGGAAGCCCCGTCCCTACTCCCATGTGTGGTATTGATCTCCGTTCGGCTCTCGAAATCACATCGCTTTCTCGCCTGTAGTATCTGTCATTGATTGTAGGCTTTTCTGAATCTTTAGTAAGTTTCAAACTCTGTTCCATGGGAGTGGCTACAATCTTGCAATCTGCCATATGAAACTTCTTCAGGAGACTGTCAACATACTTGAGCTGACTCATGAATGTGCTATCTGAATCTCTCCAGAACTCAATTCCAAGACAATAGTGCATAAGTCCAAGATCTTTCATGTCGAACTCTGCAGATAAGTCTTGTTTCAATTTTCTGATGAAGCTATCCTTGCTTCCTGTCACAATCAGATCATCTACGTACAAAAGTGCAATAGTAATGTCTTCCCCTTGAACTTTGTAGTAGAGAGTATGATCTGCATTGGACTTCAGGTATCCCAGATCAGCAAAATACTTGTCAATTCTGCTATACCAACTTCTGGGTGCTTGCTTTAAGCCATAGAGACTTCTTGAGATGGCAAACCTTATTCTCCTTTCCTAGTTCAACATAACCTGCTGGTTGTTGCATGTAGACTTCCTCGTCTAGATAACCATTGAGAAATGCATTCTTGACATCGAGCTGATACACATTCCATTTACTGAGTGTCGCTAGTGATATCAAGAACCGTATGGAATCCATCTTTGCTACTGGAGCATAAGTCTCATCATAGTCTTGACCATATTGTTGTGCAAATCCTTTTGCAACTAATCTAGCTTTGTATCTTTGAATACTGCCATCTGGATTGTACTTCACTTTGTATACCCATTTGTTGGCTATGGCCTTCTTTCCTGGTGGAAGGCCACATAATTCCCAAGTATTATTCTTATACAAAGCATCCATTTCTTCATTCATAGCAGTTTGCCATTCTGGCTTGTCTACTACGTCTTCAAAGTACACTGGCTCTTCTGTAGCCATGATGGTAGTCATAAGAGCATAGTTGGTGGTTTCCACCTGAATTGCTTTGCCTTTCTAATCTGGCTGGTGGTCTACTTTCCCTAGTAGACCGTCTGAGCTGCTGTGGCTCTGCTTGGGGTGTTGCTGGCAATTCTTGCTCTTCTTCATCAACCTATTCTGTAGGTGACTGTGAAGTCAATGCTTCTATCTCCTATGTAGGTGAGGTTTTCCATTCTGATTCCTCATCACAGATTACATCTCTAGAGATAATGACTTTGCGGTTGATGGGATCATACAATTTGTATGCTTTGCTTTCTTCACTGTAGCCAACCATGATGCATTTGCGTGACTTCGCATCCAATTTCCTGCGATGATCATCATGTATGTGGGCATATGCTATGTAACCAAATATGCGGAGATGCCCAATGCATGGCTTGTGTCCAGTGAATGCTTCATAAGGAGTCATACCTTGTATCGGTTCAGTAGGAAGCTGATTAAGCAAGTAGTTAGCTGTAGCTATTGCTTCTGCCCAATACTGATTTGGAAGATGCTTTTCACTAAGCATTGCTCTAGCACTGTCTGCTAAAGTCCCATTCTTCCTTTTAGATATTGCATTCTACTGAGGAGTATCTGCACATGTGAATTGTCTTCGTATGCCGTGATTTCTGCAAAAGTTCATGAATGCTGAAGACATGTATTCACCTCCTCTGTCTGATCTCATGACCTTGATCTTTCTGCCTGTTTGGTTTTCTACCAGGGCTTTGAATTCTTGAAATCTGGAAAACACTTCAGATTTCTCTTTTAGAAAGTAGACCCAACAATATCTGCTGTAGTCATCGATGAAGGTCAAGTAGTAAAGTGAACCATTGATGTTGCGGGTCTGGGCATAACCCCATACATCTGTATGTATCAAATCAAGAATACCTCGTACACGAGAGGTACTTCTGACAAAAATGGTTCGCTTTTGTTTGCCGAAGCAGCATGCTTCACAAACCTTTCCAAGAAACTGTAGCTTCGGAATCCCAATTGCCATATTCTGATTCCTGAGATCTAACAAGTACTTGAAGTTGACATGACCATATCTCTTGTGCCATTTTACAAATAGTGGCATCTGTTGCGGTTGAGCTGACGTGGCATGCTTATCTGGTACTGTACCTTCCTTGACACCTTTTGCTACTAGCTGACATCTTTCGGATTTGTCTCTGATAGTGCATTCATCACCGTCGAAGATGACTTTGTAATTGTGTTCCGTTATTTGACCTACTGACAAAAGGTTCTTGCTGAGCTTCGGAACATAGAGCACATCTTTGACTAATCCTTTTGTACCAGTGAAATTGTTCGTAAGGATAACACCTGTCCCTTGAATTGGATTCGGTGTATTATCTGTTGTGTAGATGGCATTTTTCTGTCCTTCTAATGGCTTCATTTCTGTGAACCATTCCTGATGATTTGTCATATAAGACATCAAAAGAAGCATGGGATATGTTCGCAGCTCTCTACGAGTCCAAGAACACATCTAGGATTCTCACCCTGAGAAACCAAATCAACCAGAGTTCCGCAACAGCAGTGAAACCGGTCATGCTTATGTGCTCCGCATTAAAGACTACAACAATCAACTTACAGTAGTAGGAGAGACTATGAACCCTGTAGAAATGGTTCAAATAATCCTGAATGGACTAGGAGAGGGATACGAGAATCTAGTCCAGAGTATTGCCATCCAATGGCAAATTCTGACACTGGAAGAACTTCAGTCAATTCTACTTGGTGAAGAACTCAGGACTCAGGCCATTCAAGCACGTAAAGGTCATTCTAATGATCAAGCATTCACATCTTCAGATAGAAGTAGAGGCAAAGGTAGAAATAGAGGTAGATCATACCAGAAAACTAGTCATCATCAACAAAATCAAAGTCAGAATCAGCATCAGCATCAGCATCATCCTCACCAACATCAAAATCAGCAAAGAGGAAATCATTCCAATCGAGGAAGATTCCAAGGACGAGGGAATGCATCCACCAATGTGTCAAACATTCAGTGCAACTACTGTCACAAGTTTGGACACTATGAAAGAGATTACCGCAAGAAGCAGTATGACCAAGGCGGTCAATCCAGCAGTAATCGAGGGAATTCTCGAGGAAGAGGAAATCATCATGGTGGATATTCTAGTCACAGTCATTTTGCAAATGAACATAAAAAAAAAAGTTTCTTGCAAGCGAGGAATTGCATCAGACTGATACAATGCACCTAGACACTGATTTCAATCCCAAAGAGGATTATAGTTATCAAGTCGACCAAGTGGAACAGGATCCTTGGTACATCGACAGCGTCCTAGCATGAAATCTTGCACATTCTGCTTGATCAAGTGATAGGCATACTTGTCTTTCTTATCCCATTCTGCTTGAGCTCAGGCAATGGCAGGATCTGCTACTGGTGCGGAAGCTGTTTGTGTAGATGTAGATCCCGATGTAGATTCCGTTGCTGGTGTTGTGACAACAGATGGAGTAGAGCTACTGGTGGCTGGATTGTCCAATGGTCTAGGTGTAGACCCATCGACATACTCCCATTTGTCCTGAAGCACAAGAATGGTCTCCATTCGGTATTTCCATGTACCGTAATTGGAGTTGTCTAACTTAGCAGATGCCTCCAGATTGAGGTTGCTAGTTGACATGGTGCAAGAAATGTACTCAAAAGTGTCGTGAAGATCTCTGTATGAATCAACTGCAAATATGCTGAAGATGCCAAGTGAAATCTCTGAACCGTCGGTGAAGATAGAACTGTTGTATATAAAATCTAATCTGTATTACAAGGCTTGTGGCAATGATGCCGGGAATAGCCAAGAGGCTTTACAAGGCTGAAATGATGTGCACAATGCCATGAGATAGCCGAATAGGCTTTACAATGGTGGCATGTGTGTGAAATCAAGTGTTATCTGCCCACTGAATCAATCTGCAATGCCTCTGAACTCTGAAGTCTGCTCACGTAAGGTTTTAGGTAATATAATGATGTGAAACTATATGTGACCATATGGATTGACTCCGAGTAGGTACTAGTCAGGAATTTTGGGCATGGCTTAGATTTGCAACTTGGGGAAATTCAAAGCGTCCCCTCTATGGCAATCTAGTCTACTCTGATCTAGATCTAAACCAACCGTCAATCGATGAAAGAACAGCAAATAATTTCTTTTTTTTTGTTCTTTTTAAGTGTTGGGTCAGATGCGTCGATGTAGAGGCAAATGTGTGTGAAGGAAGTGGTTTTGTTGGCGAGGCTCAAATGTGAGTGTAACTTGCGCTGAAATGTGCACATGATGTGATGAGCGCGTAGAGCACGAAAAAATGAGCGACTTTCCTTTTTGGACCGCCCTCAAATCAAGAGATACGACTTGATCTAGGTGGAGGGGCAAAAGGAGTGCAAATGGTGCTCAATGATGATGTGTCACTGTGAGTCACATGCAGTGATGATGTGGCACTAGGCTTAGCAAGAGGTGTGCCTGTGAAGCAGTGATGAGGTGGCAGGAGTGGTCACATGAAGTGCTTGTGGAGCACTGTGTGTGCCTGGCAGGGGTCAATGCTGATTGGACTGCTGAGGTGGCATTGGTTGAGGTGGCACTGGCTGAACTGATGATGTGGTAGTGGTGACATGGTAGTGATGATGTGGCTTAATGACATGGCCTGTTGATGTGGCACTGATGACATCACCTGATGATGTGTCATTGATGACGTGGATTGCTGATGTGGCTGTCAGTGATGATGTGGTAGCCTCACAGGGCTGTTGATGTGTCAGATAAGATGATGTGGCACTTGAAGATAAGGTGCCACGTGTCCAATTGTGGATCAACCAGTTAACCCAAGGTCATCTTCATGAGACCCTGGTTCTATCCTATCAGCCACGTGTTTGACTGCTGTGCACCAGAATCTTTGAAAGATTCTGACGGCTTGCCTCGACTCGACCATAGAAGCCTTAGATGTAGGTTCTCTGGAACACTCAAAGTCTTTATTAGAAGTGCTGTGTTGCATGCTTGCTACCTCAGACAGTCCCCGTGCTCAAGGACTCCTTGGAGAAGTCTCGGCTTTCCCTTCTTCTCTTTTGATACAAACCTTTCACTCAAAAAACTCTCAACATGGAAGAAGCTATCTCTTTCTCTCCCTATAGGAGAAGAATCAAATCTCTCTCTCTCTCAACACAATGTACTTGAGGATTCAATCTCACTCTCTCTCGGAAGGTAGAGTAGAAGAACGAACTCACAAATCTCTCACAAGAAGAACGAACCACAAAACGAATTGAAATCCTCACAAGGAAATCTCAAGAAATGAATGGAAATATGGATGGAAATTTCTCTCAAATGGACGGATGAAGATCTCTCACCGAAAGTGGACTCTCACGGAGAACACTAAAGAGAACTCTCAATCTCACAATCTCTCACTCTCAAGAATCGCAATGCCTCAGCGGAAGGCAAGGGAGCTCTCTGATACCATGACAAAATATGAAGAGGGGAGAGGAGAAGAGTGGAGATAAGGAGAGAGGGCACAGCTAGAGAGCACACCACAAATGACTGACTATACACTAGATTTAGTTGAAAAAATAGAAAATATACAAACCCTTTTAGGGTTAGGGTTAGGGGATCTAACCCTTTCCTTTATAGCACTCTATAAGGTTAGTGCTATGCACATATGATCACGTGATGGTGCTATGCACACATGATCACATGATGTTGAGCGTGAACTCTCAACACCTTCCCTCAAGATCAACATCATGAAGTAGGCCTTCCCTCAAGATGATGATTCTGGGGAATCGAAGAAGGACTGAGCATTACATTCCATCATGCCATGCTATGAATGAGCGACTCCTCGAATCCCCATTTCTATAGTAAGAAGTACTAGCAGCATGATTCGTGAGACTGTGAGAACGTTTAGCAAGGGCTATAAAGGTTGTGGTTAGGTGGTAGTTCTTTCCTTGATTCAATTTTCACAGAACAAGCTATAGCCCAGAAACAAACATAATGATTATGCCAATCATGGGAGTGCTCGAGAACCGGAACAAGAGCAGCGCTTGCAGGAATCTATGCTATAGGTGACGTAGATATATGTCACCTCGAAGGCGGGTCCCGTATAGTTCACTGTCGCCCACAAGCGGACTCTGTAGAATTTGTTCCACCAATAAATTACTAATTCACATTTCTTAATTCAACTTCCATTAAGACGCCCTGTTTTTCCTTTGCATGTCCAGAGTTGAAGAAGTACGACACGAACGAAGGGTTGTGCTATGCTGACGATGGCGATTCATCCAAGGCCTAGAAGGCTAGCGCGGGCACCAAAGTAGACATAGGTACTGACGAGCTTGTGCTCCAACGCAGTAGCAGTCCGTTTCATTGAAGTCAGTCCTCCTAACCTTCATCATTGTGAAGCAAGGCTGCTAGTCAATTGCGCTGCCACAAACATGATTACCTCTTCTGTGCCACACACTAGCATAGATGTGCCAGTGGACTTGCTAGACGTGAAGGCTGAGAAGGGTGCTTCTTTTACAAACTGGTTGGCGTGAAGAAGAAGTCATTGTTGCAGAGAGGCTTTGAGGCTGTGGCCGAGCATACTCTAAGGGTAAGGCATAGCATTCTATTCAATTTCATTTTAGAAGGAGACCTAAGTGATCGTAGGAACCCTTTTTTTTTTTGCAGTTCGAAAGCTACTTAAGGATGAGCACATAAAAGGCACTATGAATATTTATATTAGGCATCTGAAGAAGAAACCACCCATAGCTATGTTTGACTCCAGTGTCATCGTGTAGAGACTGAACGAGGGTTACATGCATATAACTCCGCCAACCCTACAATTTAATAAACACTCCCTCCCCTTGTTGGATGAAGGATACCACCCTTTGTATCATCGTTGTGCATATTTCCAACCAAAAAAACAAACGAGGGAGTTTGCTTGTCGTAAAACGCATTGCCAAAGTCATCTCGTTTCCCTTTCATGTTGATCTATCGATGTTTTGAATTGCTACTCCATTAACTACATTCTAGCGTCGAAGCTTGTAAACATTTCAATCATTGCACCCAAATGTTTACTAACAAATCCCCACATTAAAGGGAAATTTCCATGTGCACCACTCACCGTGCTAGGCGATTTTCCAGGTCTTCGTAATCTACCAAAACTCTATGCTCTTCAGATTTCCAAATGCAAGGAATAATCACACATGCAATTGAAGTAATGGGATAATATGTGTGGCGACTATTAGTCTTTTAGCAACAGATAGTCTCTGACATCCCCACTTACTAAACATGCAGTCGTCAGGTATGTCTTTGAAAAAGATTCCCTTTATAAAAACCATTAAAATAATCACATGATGAATTACCTTAAATGCAATCCCTGTGAAAGGAAGGAATGATAGCACGTACACTAGAGGTAATGGCATTGTATATTCGGCGATGACTAACAGTCATCTAGCAAGAGGTAGTCTTTGAAAAGACCCTAGCCACCAACAGATGAGGAATTAAAACCTTAGCTACCAAATTTCAGTTGCATAGGCAATGCAACATGTCCAGTTTTAATTATGAGCACCACTGTAACATGTGCACTTGTACCAAGGTATGAAAATTTTCCTTGTCGACCCCCCTTTATAATAGTGCCCTTTTCTCTTTGTTGTAGTTGCACGCAATGCAATCATGAAGAAGGATCAAACTACCGTCCATGACAATCCAGTGCCTCTGCCTGTACCAAGGTATGAAAATTTTCCTTGTCGACCCCCCCTTTGTAATAGCACCCTTTTCTCTTTGTTGTAGTTGCAGGCAATGCAGTCATGAAGAAGGATCAAACTACCATGCATGACAATCAAGTGCTTCAGGATGCCCCCCCAAATGTCCATGCACCTTGCAAAGTCCTTGTTCCCAATTTCACCAAGCCATCAAGCTCAAACTCATTGCCCATAGTCAAGGTTAGCGCCCTTTCTGAGTACATCGATTATCGATTCGCATTTGAGGGAAGAGTGTTATCGAAGTATGGCACACACAAGGCCACGGATGCTCCCCACACAACATATATGAGAGTTGATCTGACCAATCACGACTGCCTGCAAACAGTAACCCTTCATGTTCCACACATAAATGTGTCCCAACTGAGGGATGTTCTAGAGGTAGATGGCTTCTACAAAATAGAGGGCCCATCTATTGGTGCGAAGTCACTAGGTGAAGGTGGGACATCCTTGGTCTCCCTACACATTGACGCAACCACCACTGTCATTAAAGGGGAACCTTTTGATGGTACTCCCTCATTCGTTCTGGACACCATAATCAGTTTATATGTCCCATGGGATTCCCAACACATGGAAACAGGAAAGGTTCCCTTCACAACTGTTATGAAGACGATTCCTTTCGTGGTGGTGAAGGTTGACCTTGAGGGCCCACAATCCGATAGATTATTATTGCATATGGACCAAACCCAGAAGACCACGTGCGATGGGAAACACTTGCAAAACTTGCAAATCCTTGAAAAACATAGCAACACTCTTTGAAAATACGCACAAACTCTCAAAACTCACAAACAGAAGAGACAACAAGTGTGCTGGGTACAATCTCCCCCCATAGGAGTGGTGCTCTCCTTCCACCTCCTATGTATTTATGTATATTCCTCCAAAAAGATTTCGAGCAAAAATCATACAAAAGCCTCTATGCTTTCCTCCATGCACCCTTTTACAAAAAGCCCATCCACCTTCTAGAATAGTTGGCTTTTTCTAAAAATAAAGCTTTTTCTAACTTTAGTTTATTCATTTAGCCAAGCCACTAATATTCCAAAATTCAAATATGTACATAAGCTTTTGTAATATCAAAAATTAGGCATAAGCCTTATTCATCCCCGCATCACTGGAGTTGTGCCTACATGCCCAAAATATGGCTGATTATGCTTGCCAGATGCCATCGCCCGATCAATTACTCTTCCCTTGGATTCACACAATCAATAGTAATGAAATATTTCAAGCATAAGATAACCTTCGAATTAATCACCACAATCAATCAGCCTTTCAGTATTATAGCAATGCGAAATCAATAAATCACCGATGAATGGTGCACACATGCGACACATACCATCTCATGGTGCACCTGATGCTACACATGAATAAAATCGTACGGATGGTGCACACATGCTACACATACCATCGTCGCGTAAGTGGTGCACACAATGCTACACACTCATATAGCCACAGCTGTATATCTAGCCATGTAGGAGCACACATGCATCACTACAAAACAGCGAGCACACATGCATCAGCTACGCAACAAAAATGTTGGATCTCACTAAACTAAATACTGAAGGATTAAATTAATGGGATAATTCCAATTCTCGTAACATCCCTCTTGCTTGAAATCACAATTGCCCTCAATTGCGCAACAAAAAAGTAGTCAATAAATCAGGGTACTGGCAAAAATATTGCTCGGGCATCCACTTAGCATCCTCAATGGGGTGGTTCTTAAATGTAAGAAGATAAATAGGATACGAGTTTCCACGTCTTGTTTGAGTGATTTGTTGATCAATGATCTGGTCTAGCTTTAAGAGCTGGTTCTCTCCTTGAAGCAATGGTGCATCGTCTGAAATAGGTCGAACTGGTGGGTCTCCATGGAAAGGTTTTAGGAGGTGCACATGAAAAGAATTATAAATTTTCCAATCGGGTGGTAATTCGAGCTGATAGGCATTGTCATTAATGCATTCCAAAACTTTAAAGGGACCATAGGATTTAGGGGCAAACTTAACTACAGGGTGTGTCTCAATACTCTTAAGTCTACGCTTCTCAATACGTAACATAACTAGGTCACCTTCAGCAAATACAACTTTCTTTGTTCCCTTGTTTGCACGTGCAGTATACATAGCTTGAGCATGCTCAGTAGCCAAAATGCTAGAGAAATCTTCAGTAAATCGATCAGTAGCCTCTGCTTGGTGCTTAAGGCAGGTCAATGGAATAGGAATGGTCTTTCCATAGACAATTTGGAATGGAGATTTGCCTGTAGCAGAGTGCTTAGTGTTGTTGTAGGAAAATTGTAATATGTGTATAAATTTGTCCCATTTGCCTAGCTGACCAGACACGTAAGCATGTAACATGTCACAAATAGTATTTTGTGTGACCTCAGTTTGGCCATTAGACTCGGGATGAAAAGCAGTGGAAAAATCTAACTTCGTACCAAGATTGTCAAAGAGTGCAGTCTAGAAGTTACTACAAAATTTACTTTCTCGGTCTGACACGATTACTTTTAGAAGGCCATGGTGTATAAAGATGTGCTTGATAAACAAATGAGCAGTCTGAACTGTGATCAAGGTCTTTTTACAAGGAATAAAGTAAGCCTGCTTGTTAAATCTATCAATGATAGTCCAAATCATATCAAAACCTGAGCTAGTTGTAGGACATCCAGTAATAAAGTCCATAGAAATCTGCTCCCATGGGCCATCAGGAATTGGTAAAGGCATAAGTAAACCTTGATATTTGCCCTTGTAGCTCTTGACTTTTTGACAAATAAGACATTGTGCAACAAAAGTTGCAACATCAACTTTAAGCTTAGGCTAGAAAAAATCTTGAATTACAGTCTAATACGTAGCAGCGATGCCTCTATGTCCCATGTAGGGTGGCCGATGTACCTCTTCTAGTACCAAGTGTCGAAATGGTGTAGTGACAGACAAGCGCTTTTCGTAGAATAGATAGTCATTATGAATGGAATACGAGGCCATAGGGGTGCTATTAGCTTGCTTAATCTTATGCCAAATTTATGAAAAGTCTCAATCAGTAGGATAGTCTGCCTTCATAGGCTTGAAAGGGTCTCCCTCAATGACTAAGATATTATTTATGCTAGGTTGATGGCTCAGTGCATCGGCAACTACATTGTCTTTGCTTGGTTAATATTGGATCATCGGTTTAAAGCTATCAATAAAGGCAGCCCATTTAATGTGCCAATCTGAGATCACTGCTGAGTAAGGAGATGTCTAAGACTCTGGTGATCAGTCTTAATGAGTAACTCAGAACCCATAAGATAGTGTTTCCAGAGTTTAAGGGCATGCACCACAGCGGCTAATTCTTTATCATACGTGGAATAGTTTAGCTCTACTAGTTTTAATTTATGCAACTTGAATGCAATTGGATGGTTATCTTGCATGAGCACAGCCCCAAAACCCTGTCCACTAGCATCAGTAACCATGACAAAGAAGGGTCTTGTAAAGTCCGGCATGGTCAAAATTGGTGTGTGCGTCATTGCACCCTTAAGTCATTGAAAAGCTAAAGTGTGCTGCTCACCCCAAGAGAAAGCACAAGTCTTACATAGTAGTTTGGTCAATGGATGTGCCTTGTGTGCAAAATTTCTAACAAATCTACGATAGAAACTACACAAACCTAGAAAAGATCGTAACTCATGGATATCTTTAGGCTGTGGCTAGTTTACTATCACTTCTACCTTCTTGGGATCTACTCGAATGCCTTCAACTGAAACAGTGTGTCCAAGATATTCAATTTCAGGCTGGAAAAAAGAACTTTTCTTTGGGTTGGCATATAGTTGATTCTCACATAAGAGAGAGAAAACAAGATCCAAGTATTTCTCATGTTCCTCTCGACTCTTGCTATAAATCATGATATCATCAAAGAAAACTACCACAAAGTCTTGATAGGGTAGGAAGATATGATTCATCATTCGACTAAATGTGGCAGGTGCATTGGTCAATCCAAAAGGCATAACAAGAAATTCATAGTGACTAGTTTGGGTTCTAAAAGCAGGCTTGAAAATATTGGCTCGATCACTCTCACTTGATGATATCCTGACTTAAGATCGATCTTGCTAAAGATTGTGGATCCTTTCAACTTGTCGAGTAGATCATCAACTCTCGGAATGGGGTATCGATTTTTCACTGTGATTTTATTTAAGGCACGATAATCGATGCACATTCAGAAAGTTCCATTTTTCTTCTTGACAAGGAGAACGGGTACCCCACATGGTGAGCTACTAGGTCAAATTAGGCCTCTAGCCAAAAGATCTTCTATTTGGGATTGAATCTCTTGCTGCTCAATAGGATTGTGTCTATAAGGTGATTTACATGGTGGTGCGCTACCTGGAATAAGGTCAATCTTATGATCACTGCCTCTTGCTCTTGTGAACACTTGCTTTTGAGATTCTCCTCTTCCAAAATCCATTAGGTTGCTCCCTTGTTTGCACTTTTGCCTTGAAGGATATCTTTATGACTAGGAACTTCAAAGAATAGAGCAACAAGTCACCAATTGTTAAGCGGACTTGAGCTAGAACAGTACCGAGATGGGGGACCTCCCGGGAAGTTTTAAGAGCAATCTCCCAAGGCTTCCTCATGCGCAGCCAATGGTGCCTTCATGCAAGGTATGCTAAGGACTATGCCTTGGTCGCTGCCTTTATCGTATGCTTAGAGGAGCTAGAGTGCGGGTGTTCGCAAGCTTCGACTTGTCTGTGTACGCTCGACTTCTTTTGCTACGATTTTTTTTCTTCGCCACACGTTTTCTTGCCTCTGATCAGTTCTGCGCTGTTCACTTCTGCTGCATCGAACTTCGTTGCGCTCTTGTATGCAGTGTCCATAATTTGATATGTGTTGCAATTTCTTGTTCGAGGATGCGGGGTGCATTTGCTTCCCGTGCTATGGATGACGAAACCTTGGCTCTGATACCACTGCGATGGGAAACGCTCGTGAAACCTGCAAATCCTTGAAAAACACAGCAACACTCTTTGAAAATATGCACAAACTCTCAAAACTCACAAATGGAAAAGACAGAACAAGCGTGCTGGGTACCCATAGGAGTGGTGCTCTCCTTCTACCTCCTATGTATTTATGTATATTCCTCCAAAAAGTTTTCGAGCAAAAATCATACAAAAGCCTCTATGCTTTCCTCCATGCACCCTTTTACAAAAAGCCCATCCACCTTCTAGAATAGCTAGCTTTTTCTAAAAATAAAGCTTTTTCTAACTTTATTCACTTAGCCAAGCCACTAATATTCCAAAATTCAAATATGTACATAAGCTTTTGTAATATCAAAAATTAGGCATAAATCTTATTTATCCCTGCATCACTGGAGTTGCGCCTACATGCCAAATATGGTGGATCATGCTTGCCAGATGCCATCTCCTGATCAATTATTCTTCCCCTGGATTCACACAATCAATAGTAATGAAATATTTCAAGCATAAGATAACCTTCAAATTAATCACCACAATCAATCAACCTTTCAGTATTATAGCAACGCGAAATCAATAAATCACAGATGAAGGGTGCATACATGCGACACATACCATCTCATGGTGCACCTGATGCTACACATGAATAAAATCGTATGGATAGTGCACACATGCTACAGATACCATCATTGCGTAAGTGGTGCACACAATGCTACACACTCATATAGCCGTAGCCGTATATCTAGTCATGTAGGAGCACACATGCATCACTACGAAACAATGAGCACACATGCATCAGCTGCACGACAAAAATGATGGATATCACTAAACTAAATACTGAAGGATTAAATTAATGGGATAATTCCAATTCTCGTAACACCATGCAACAGTACGTAGTTAATTGTCTATGAATGCAGTCCCACTGCCCCTTTTTGTGCAATCAATTGCTAACACTTTCTTTCCATGTTCACACACTAATCATTCGTCAATGATCAAAGGCCAACTTTAACGTGTATCATCCAAGAGTTCAATGAGGAATCTATTGTCATGTACATCGCACAAAATATTTCATACATGCGTGGCTGTCATGGAGTCATGCACAACTCCCAAGCCATCACCAGTAATGGTTGACTCATGCACCTCGAAAGCCACATTTTTAATCCAAAACACTTTGTTGATAGGGATAGGTAACTTTGGTGGTGGTATCAAAGCCGAGTGGTCAATCTGATGCTTGTGGATGGTCTAGCTGAGCCCGTGTGCATGCCTAAAGCCCAAGTATGCTACTGTAGCTCTATGGGAGGAAGGAGAAGCTCTGTGGGAAGCTTTGTGGGTGACTTTACCTGCATCTTGGTGTTCAGAGACCTAGAATGAGCCTTTGGAAAAGTCATTTTGGTTTTTCTAAGTGGTTTTTTGCAAGCCTGCATGTGGTTTTGGAGGCAAAAGACGTTTTTTGATGAATCCATTGTTCCTTCCAAAGACTGAGAGTCCGGAATGACTTGTAAAGGCAACCATTGCTTGCTTTTGGTGTCCATTGCACTTTGGGAGTTTGAAAACCCCTTCATTCTTAAATTTGAGATCATTTCATTTGATTTTTGACTCAATATCTCTGCTTCAAAATTTTTCTGTCAGTGTGTTGGAACTCAAGTTTGAAGCAACCATTTGCAGATCTGTTAGTTCCGGTGGACTTAGGACATCCTAAAACTATTGTAAAGGCAACCATTGCTTTGGGAGTTTGAAAACCCCTTCATTCTTGAATTTGGGATCATTTCATTGGATTTTTGACTCACTATCTCTGCTTCACAAATTTTCTGCCAATGTGTTGGAACTCAAGTTTGAAGCAACCATTCATAGATCTATTAGTTCTAGTGGACTTACGATGTCCTAAAATTGCTATGTTGCTCATAATTTGCACTTCGGTAGTTTTTACAATTAGATAGGTTTGCTAAAACATTTTTCAATCCGTGTGTTAGACCCGGTGATTGGGACTATAGTTTTCAAAACCATTTGTTCCATTGCATTCCAGAGGTCTAAAACCCCCTATCTGTTAGCCCTTGCATGATTCGATGGAGATTTGGAGAAGTTCCATCTATCTGGGATGTCGAATCATTTGTTTTTCTGTCAAAAATACATTCAAAGGTTCAAATCTTTGAATTTTTTGACACGTTGCATTTTTTTAATTGAAGCTTAGGCTTCTAAGGTTTCATTTATAGGTCAATTGTAAGATTTGACTTGGGTTTACTTCACAACCAGAGTGATTTTTTGAAGTATTCTTTTGGCCATGAAAAGTGTAGGTCATGTCATTAATGCCGTGTATGCAAAGATTGCAGTGGTTTTGAGGTATCTCAGTTTTACTTTCAGTAGCGGTTATTGCCTTGAGGTCGTGATTTTGAGCATACCTTATGCAGATCACTTTGGTTGTAGTTTGAACGATGTGCACTCATTTGTGGTGTGCATTAGGTTGTAGTGGATGCTTTACAAGCCATTTTGGATGCATTATCATCCTTGTTGGATGTGCTGATAGGCCTAGATTACCATGTGGGATGCTTTATTGATGGACATTTAGCACGCAGATGCTATTTTATGTTAAGGGATAGATTTGACACATTGCGGTTGATGCACTGAATGTTCTCTTGGATGAGACATTATTGATGCTTATGCCTGTGGACTGTGTTTATGCTTGAGGTATTTGGCTCTTATTGGCATTGGGTTTGCCATTGTTTTGTCATTGTAAGTTGGCATTTTCTTTTGGGCCATATTTGCTCATATCGATGCATAGTAGATGCACATGAGTCAGATGCATTTTGATGCTTTGAGCTTTGAGTTTTTGGTGATATTGCCTTCCATTGTGGCATACATATTTGGGTGCACCTAGTATTTGGTGTGATTTCTCTCTTGCAAGCATAGCATTTGGGATTTTGCTTTATTTGCATCATGGATCATCTTCCATGTCTGAAAAGGAGTTTTTTAGCATTAAAAAGTTTAATGGAACAAACTTTTCTCTATGGAAAGGACAGATAAGGGATGTGCTTATTCAAAAGAAGCAGATTAAACCCTTGGAAGGGATTGCAGTTAAGCCTGTGGCTATGTTTGAGGATGATTGGAATGAGTTGGATGCATTAGCAAACTCTACTATTAGACTTTATCTTGCAGAGCTAGTTTATTTCATAAATGAGTAGACTATGAAAGATTTACGGAAGAAATTATGTGCCATTTATGAGAAGGAAACTGCTTCTAATAAAGTTTACCTCATGAAGAGGTTGTTTGAGCTATAAATGAAGGAAGGGGTCTCCATTTCTTTTCACTTGAATGAATTCAATATTATTTTCAGCCAGCTTCAAGATCAGAAGCTGAATTTGATGCGGAGACCAAGGTAATATTGCTGTTGTGTTCATTGCCATCCTCATGGGATACCTTCCATACACCTGGTGGAGTACTAAAGTTTGATGATGTTGTGGGCAAGGAAAAAACTAGGGGCGAATATTAGCCCAAGGGCGAATTTGGAACCTTCCCCAAGTTGCATGGGCAAATTTTATATATTTGCCCAAAAATTGACATAACTTTCTCATACAAGCTCCAAATTTAGCCCTCTAAGTACTCAAATTGATTGGCATAAGTCATCTGAACCCATCCATATAATTAGAATTCTCAAATTCGAGCTTATCAAAAACCTATATATGAAGTTTAAGTATACTTAAACGTGATTGAAGCCTTGGAAATGGTAGCATAGGCTATATTTGTAAGTCTATTAGGGGGAGAGTTTTGCCCAATGATATACACTTCCATACCTAAAAAGATTCGCCCAATGACTTACAATTCGATAATTATGGTTCCCTCTTATTTTTTACCCTGGTTATGGGTAGCTTGTTGGTCGAGGAGATTAGACAGAAATATATGGAAGGCAACAAGTAGGATGTAGCCTTAAGTGTGCAAAGGGGTAGATCACAGTACAGGGGGAAGTCCCAAGAAAGAGGAAAAGACTCTTAGCAAATATAGGGCACAAAACATTGAGTGTTACCATCTCGTTACCATTGTGGCAAGAAGGGCCAATTGTGGCAAGAAGGGCCACATGAAAAAGCATTGCTACAAGCTGAAAAGAGAGAAAAAGGATAAGAAAAAGAAAACAAATTGGGATGCAAATAAGAAGGAAGAGAGTCCACAGGAGGTTAAAGAAAAAGTGAAGATCAAGGAGATAAATGCAGTCATCACTGATAATAGTCACTTACAATGACATTCATGTCTAGTCTACCTGCAGAGTTGCTTACCACTTCTAGTGCTTCATTCCATGTTACTCCCCATAGGGAATGGTTCTCCACTATGACAATGGAAAGATAGGTTGGTGCATCTTGGAAATAACTATGCATGTGACATAGTGGGAGCAGGTGACATAAAGTTTTCTTTTGCAAATGGATCTGCATCTTGGAAAGACAAGTTGTGTGCATCTTGGAAATAACTATGCATGCAACATAGTGGGAGTAGCTGACATAAAGTTTTCTTTTGCAAATAGGTCTACATTTGTTTTGAAAAATGTGAGACATGTACCTAAGCCAATCAAGAGTCTCATTTTAGCGGGTCAACTAGATGATGTTGGTTTCTAGACAATCTTTGGTTTTGGGAGTTGGAAAAATTAGAAGGGCTCTATGCTTTTGGCTAGGGGTGCCAAGTGTGGGACTCTATATCCCTTACATGTATCAACGGTGTTTGATCATGTTGTTGCAATAACCAAGTAGCCAAGTACTTCTTTGTGGCATTGCTGGTTGAGCCATATGAGCCAAAATGGAATTAAACTCTTATACCATTTGGGTTATGTATCGCATTTGAGTTTTTCTAACTTTGAATTTTGTGAGCATTGTCTCTATGGGAAGCAGACTAAAGAATGGGAAAGAAAGAGCTTGAAAAGCTTGATTTGGTGCATTCAAACATATGTGGTCTCATGCCTACAAGGTCATTAGGCAGGGCTGAATACTATGTGACATTCATTGATGTTGCAATAAGGAAAGTGTGGGCTTATGCTATGGCTCGAAAGAGCGATGTGTTCTAGGTATTTCAAAAATGGTTGGCTTTGGTTAAAAATTAGTCATGTAACGCTTAAATACTGGAGAGTATATCTCTCATGACTTTCAACATTTCTATGATACACATGGGATCAAGAGGGAGCTCATGTCCCCTCGTACTCTAGAGTGAAATCTAGTTGCAGAAAAGATGAACCACACCATTCAGGAAAGGTTGCAATGTATGCTTTCCAATGCAATTCTTTTTGGTGGTGTTTGGGCTGAGGCAATGAAGACTACAATGCATGTGTTCAATAGATCACCTAGTAAGAGTTTGGATGGTGGTATTCTTGAAGAGGCATGAAGTGGCAAGAAGCCCTCCTACTCTCATTTGTGTATATTTGGGTGTGAGGCATATGCACATGTGCACATGCGTATCTTTGGGTGGCACATATTTTGGTGTGAGGCATATGCACATGTGCTAAAAGAGCTTCAAAAGAAGCTAGATCCTAAGTCTAGAAAATGCATATTTCTGGGATATGGTGAAAGTGGAGAGACGGCCTATTGTCTCTGGGATCTAGAAGTAAAGAAGATCATATGAAGCCATGATGTGGTCTTCAATGAGAAGAAGATGCATGACACCCATGAGGGATGTGGAAATGAGGAGAATCACTTTCCGAGATGTGAATCCACTCCCATACATTGATAGACAGCAAGTTCTCCATGCACCAAATGTGCAAGAACTGGTGCCACCAGGTACTCCCATAGGTACACAATCAAGGGAAGATGATGTATCATCTATTGGTGGAAATGATGAGCCAAATGTGGTTGATATGAAGGTGGGACAGCAAGCTGAAATGCCCTTGAGAAGATCAACAACAATGTCTCGACCATCTCATAGATTTGTTCCAGGTGTAGACTATACGATGCTTACTGATTGTGGGGAGCCTTCTTACTATAGAAAGGCTATGATGTGTGAGGATTAGAGGAAGTGGGATTATGCTATGCAATCAAAGATGAGTTCACTCATGAAGAATAAGACTTGGGACTTGGTTTCTTTGCCACATGGAAAGAAAGCATTGCCATGTAAATGGGTCTACAAGATGAAGGTCATAGGTGATGATGTACCTAAGTACAAGGCCTGTTTGGTTGCTAAAGGGTTCAAGCAAGAGAAGGGTGTGGACTTTGATGAGATCTTCTCTCCAGCTATGAAGATGACCACACTTAGATGCATACTTGGACTTGTGGTAGCCAAGTATATGGAGCTTATGTAGATGGATGTCAAGACATCGTTCTTGTATGGGCATCTACCTGAAGGAAGATTTACATAGTATAGCTGGAAGGATTTGAAGAAAAGGGCAAAGAGCATTTGGTATACAAGCTGAAAAAGTGTCTCTATGGTCTTAAGCAAGTGTCTAGAGAATAATATTAGAAGTTTGATGCTTTCATTTGGCCCAGGGTTTTAGAAGAAGTGAGATTGATAACTGCCTCTACACTAAAAGGGTTAAGGATAATAGCGTGATACTCCTAGCATTTTCTATGCAAGATATGCTATTGGCTAGCAAGAACACTTATGAGTTGGATGCATTGAAGGCCAAGTTGCATGAGGCCTTTTACATGAAGGATTTGGGACCTGTTGGTCATATTCTTGGTGTGTGCATCACGCGTGATCGGAGTAGGAAACTCCTTTGGCTTTCATAGGAGTATGTTACAAAAATGTTGCAACATTTCAATATGGAGGGGGGAAGGCTGTAAGTACTTCATTGCCTCTATATGTGAAACTAAGTCAGGCAGATAGTCCCAAATTAGATGAGGAGAGGGCCATGATGGCCAAGATCCTTTTGCATTGCAGTCGGGAGTCTTATGTATGTTACGATACTAGATTGGACATTGTATTTGACATGGGAGTTGTTAGCTGATATATGGCTAATCTAGGAAAGAGAAATTAGGATGCAGTTAAGGGCATCATGAGGTACATGAAGGGTTCGAAGGAGATGTGTATCTATGTTGGTAGAGGAGAGATGCATGTACTTGGGTACACATATTTAGACTATGCAGGGCATGTGGATAGTAGGAGATTCGCTTCTGGTTAGGTGTTCATCTTTGCAGGTGGTGTAGTGTCATGGATGTCTTGCATATAGAAGTGCATTGCTTTGTCTACCACACAGGGTTGCAAAGAGGCTATATGGCTTGATCGGCTAGCAGGAGATTTGGGGATTCATACAGGCATACCGACATTGCATAGTGATTCCATGATTGCTATTCATTTAGCTTGGAATACGATCTTTCATGCAAAGACCAAACACATTGAGGTCAGGTACCATTTCATCAGAGAGGTACTTGAGGACAATCGCATAGAGCTTGTCAAGGTTCAAACAGATGATAATGCTGCAGATATGCTGATGAAGAGTCTACCTAGTCAGCAGTTTGAGTATTGTCATGTATTGATGGGCATGGGATAGTATGTCCATTGGTTGTTCTCCCACTTAAAGGCATAAGTGGGAGGTTATGGGGGTAAAAGGCCACTATGCCTTAACCATGGTTATGCACAATACTCAAACACATATATATATGGATGACATAGAAGATTAGGGTGTTTTGCACCCACCAAAACTTGTGTGGCTCTGTTTCTTCTCTTCCTCTCTCTCACCCTCTTCTATTTTTCTTCCATTGAGAGAACTCTAAGAAAGTGGAGGGAGAGTAGGGCAAATGGATTTAGTAACTTGATAGTCCTCAAGGGAATGATTGTCAAGTGATGGAAAAAATTTGGGTGTTACTAGATGAAAGGAGTTAGATTCTTGGATTAGGAGGTAGTGTTGAAGTTATGGGTAAAGAAGCATGGCAAGGAATATAGGTTAGCATGGATTTTTGGAAATGTATAGAGGATGATACTAAAGTTAGGGAGGGATGTGAGAAGATCAGAAAAGAGAGTGGCAGGATAGGGGAGATTAGATTCAAGGTAGACCACATATTCCTCTGGCAGATCTTTGTCACTTCTGGTAGGGATTGTCAGCTTTAATGTAGGATTTTTCTGGGAGTTACATCCTAGGGAAGTTGATGGTAATTGTTTCAGTAAGGGTAGAAGGCCGGCTACTACTTGAAGAAGGGGGCTTCCCATCAAGCACTCATATAGCAGTATTGCATCAGGATTTATCCATATGAGATTTGCATGCACTGAGAGATAGAACACATTTCTCTCATCTTCATCCATGTACTGGCATAGATCTCGGAGAGTCTTTGTGCTCATGGGCCTGGTCCAATCAAGACCAGATACTGCATGTAATGTCTTGATTCACAAGTGTTTCCATTGAATGCATATTCTTCCTTCAAGGTGATCCTCTTGTTGGAGGGTTGTAACAAGCTCTTGGCATAATGTAGTGATGCCCTGTAGCAAAAGATCTTGTGCTGACCCCTCCGCATCATCATTGGCTTGACTTAGTAGTTGAAGTTCCAACTTGGAAATTATAGCCTTTTGATTTTGCAACTCTATGCATTTTTCTTTATACTTACCCAATGTTGAGGTGCATGCACGCTTTAGACGATTGAATTGTTGAGATTCTTTTGGTTGCCCTGATAATTGATCATTAAGCATGTGGAGTTGGACTATCTCTTATTCTTGAGCATCTAGTTCTACTTTGGCATTCACAAGTGTCTCCCCTTGATGCTATGCATTCCTTCTCTAGTGCTTGAATTTGATGTTTACCTTGTTTGGAGTGTGTATGAGGAGCACGTTTTTTCAATTGAGTTTTTTTTAGCAACCCACTAATTTTTGGTCCACCTATTCGAGTTATTCCACTCTCTCTCTCTCTCTCTCTCTCTCTCTCTCTCTCTCTCTCTCTCTCTCTCTCTCTCTCTCTCTCTCTCTCCTTGTCCTCCTTGTCCTCATGTCAACCCTTTATCCCCTTCTATGTCTTGGTTTGTCACTTGTCTCTCTACCCCCTCTCTCATGTGCGCATTGCAGTACCTCTCTCTCTGTCTCTCTCTCCTCATGTCAACCATTTATCCCCTTCTATGTCTTGTTCTGTCACCTCTCTCTCTACCCCCTCTCTCATGTGTGCATTATAGTACCTCTCTCTCTCTCTCTCTCTGGATCGTACATTTATTAACCCCGAATATTGGGCTACTTATATAGGAAGAGAAATAGCCACGCAGAAGTACATTTGCACACCTATGGCAATACATAAGCGAAGAGCTTTGGCCTCACTTCGCACCCGATCACACCAGCTGCAGATTGAAATAGGAGGATGGAAAGATATGCCAAAAGAGAGCAGAATATGCCAATTATGTGACCAGGGAATGGCAGAAACACATGGTAATGATATGCCCTTACTATACTCACATTCGGAAAGCATTTAGCTCTCTTCTCGACGAACATAACAGACTGGCTGATATGCTACATAGCGGGTCACCCCCAGCTTTAGGAACGTTTGTCTATAAGCTTTTCAAGCATAGGAACTCACCTAAGACATAAAGGTAGTTTCTCTTAATACCCTCCCCTCCAAGGGAGGAGTCTTTGTGTACGAGGATTTTGTATTGCTCAGGTCCCATAGGCCAATTTTTTGGTCTTCAGAGGATGATAATATATTCTTCTTCTTCTTCTTCTTCTCTCCACAACATGTCTGCCTCTTTTCCATAAGGAGGGTGAGGGACGTTCATGGAGAGATAGGCAGTAAGCAGTCATGCCATAAAGTGGGACATAGGGGGGGGGAGGGCGGATGGAGGCCATTATATAGAAAGTATCTAACAACTCAAATTTAATGTGTAATTAATGCCCTTTTTTGAAACACAAATAGAAGGACAAAAGAGCGGGAAGAAGAGAGAGAGAGAGAGACAGAGAGACAGAGAGAGAGAGAGAGAGAGAGAGAGAGAGAGAGAGAACAAGCAAGAGAGAGAGAAAGAGAGAGAATGTGTGTGAAAAGAGAGAGAGGGAGGGATTTTAAAAGAGAGAGAGAGAGAGAGAGAGAGAGAGAGGAGAGAGAGAAGAAGAAGAAGAAGAAGAAGAAGAAGAGCAATTTTAATGTGATAGGAACAACCCTTTATGCCTCAAGGGGGGAGAGAGAGAGAGAGAGAGAGAGAGAGAGAGAGAGAGAGAGAGAGAGAGAGAGAGAGAGAGGGGGAGGGAGGGAGGGAGGGAGGGAGGCATGGAGAGAGATGCTTTAGCTCCTCTAATATTGCTCTATAGTCAAACATGCCTTAATACATGAATTTGACAAAGCTTTTTGAGCTTTTTTGTAGCCTTCACACAAGACTCCCTACAAGCTTTTGTAGCCTCACAACCAAGAGGAGACAAGAGGCCACAAGGAGGGCTAAATGCCATGTTAAATATTACCAAAAGGCGGACTTATGCCAAGAAGTTGGAGAAGGCTCAATAAGAGGTTGATCAAGAACTCCATGAGAGAGACTAAGTGAGGAGTACACACAAGAATGAGTGTATTCCTTGAAAGATAAATAATTGTTTTGCATGACATCCCCTTTTACTGAAACTCAAACTAGAATAGGGAAAAAGCTACCTTGTTCTCTGTAAGGAGCTTTGGATAATTTGTGACAAAATTCTCTTCCACCCATGCTGCTTCATGGTAGCCTCTGTGCTTGAGCATGACTGCATAGTAAGCGTTGTTGATTGCTTGTTCCTCTTTTGAATCGATGAAGTAAAATCTCATCAGGTTGGATCTCGGCCTCATCAATCATTTCAGGCTGCTCCATTGCTCGGCCTCATCAATCATTTCAAGATGCTCCATTGTTGTGGCCTTGCTGATATTGTGATAAATTCTTTCTATCTTAAGTGGTGTGTTGCCCTATCAGCGGCCTATCAGTGACATGGTCTAAGCTTCTTTTTTTTCCTTAGATGCTCATTTGGGAGAGAATAAAATGAAACCTTATATTATTCACAAGCAGTTGTAGAGAGAGAAAGAGAGAGAGAGAGACAGAGAGAGATGTTGGGTATGCCCTCATGGGAGAATGCAAAAGATTAAGGTTACATGCATATTGGCAATTTGTGATTCATGGTGGCTGGTTGATAGATGCTCATTGGTGCATGCAAGTAGGGCTAGGTGATTGGGTAACTCATGCATTAGAAGATATGTGGCATAAATTTGATGTGTAGGTGACTCTGGACAGTGATCTCATCAGCCAGGTATATAAAGAGAGGGCAACCTCCTTTCTCACTCTCTTTGTCAAAGCCATGAGCCGTAGAGCCATACGCTATTAGAAACCTTTGTTTGAGCAACTACCCCAAGGTCTTAAGAGTCCATAGATCATTTGAGTCCTTTTTTGTAAGACTGCAACAAAGTTGGTAAGCTTGAGCAAACGGTCGTAGGTTCCAGTCTAGTCTTTAGTTGTGTCTTTATGCAGTTGTATTCACCAACAAACTCGGTAGAGGTGAGGCAAGGTCTCTGATCGTGTGGATTGTTTGTAGTGAATTGAAGAGTTTCTTTTATGTTTCATTCTATGCTCTGACAATTTGCATATTCTATTGCGTATATGTGAAGAGTGGTTCTCATTGAAGGTATTAGAATTGCCAACAAGTGGTATCAGAGCACTTTTGTTCGAGAGCCTATGAGGATTCTATCGTGAGTAATTGTATAAGAGACTTGCATGAATGTCGAAAAAGTCCGTCAGGACAACAGAGGCAGCAATACTTGTGTTTCCACGGAAAGTTCAAAGACCAAGAAGTAATTCAAGCCAACAAAGAAGAGCTGGACTAGATGTATTGGCAGAAGCATGCTTTCAAGAATTTCTAGGGATCATACCTCGAATCCATGGAGTCGATTGAGAGTGCTCTCAATGGAAGCAAGAACGGAAGAAGGAGAGAGAGAAACAGAGAGCCACACAAGTTTTGGTGGGTGCAGAACCACCCTAATCTTCTTTTTCATTCATTTATATATGTGTTTGAGTATTGTACATAACCGAGGTAAAGGCACAGTGACCTTAAACCCCCACAACCTCCCACTTAAAGGACAATGTGCCTTTAAGGGAGAACAACCAGTGAGCATACTATCCAATGCCCATCAATACACGACAATACTCAAATCGCTGACTAGGTAGACTCTTCGTCAGCATATCTGCAGGGTTATCATCTGTATGAACCTTGACAAGCTCTATGTGCTTGTCCTCAAGTACCTCCCTCATGAAATGGTACCTGACCTCAATGTGTTTGGTCTTTGCATGAAAGACCGGATTCTGTTCTAGCTGAATAGCACTCATGGAATCACTATGCAATGTCGGTACACATGTATGAATCCCCAAATCTCCCACTAGCCGATCAAGCCATATAGCCTCCTTGCAACTCTCTGTGGCTGCAACACATACTCAGCCTCTGTGGTAGACAAAGCAACGCACTTTTGTGCGTGAAACATCCACGACACTGCACCACCTACAAAGGTGAACACATAACCAGAAGTGGATCTCCTACTATCCACATGCCCTGCATAGTCTGAATCTATGTACCCAAGTACACACACGTCTCCTTTACCAAAGCACATGCACATCTCCTTGGTACCCTTCATGTACCTCATGATGCACTTAACTGCCTCCCAATGCCTCTTTCCTGGATTAGCCATATAGCGGCTAACAACTCCCACTGCAAATGCAATGTCTGGTCTAGTAGCTATCATAGCATACATAAGACTCCCAACTGCTGATGCATAAGGAACCTTGGCCATCATGGCCCTCTCCTCATCTGATTTGGGACTATCTCTATGACTCAGTTTCACATATGGAGGCAATGGAGTACTCATTGCCTTCCCCCCCTCCATATTGAAACGCTGCAATACTTTTGTAACATACTCTTTTTGTGAAAGCCAAAGGAGTTTCCTACTCCGATCACGCGTGATGCGCATACCAAGAATATGACCTACAAATCCCAAATCCTTCATATCAAAGGCCTCATGCAACTTGGCCTTTAATGCATCTAGCTCATAAGTATTCTTGCTAGCCAATAGCATATCATCCATGCATAACAGAGAGACGAAATCGAATACACAGAGATCTATAACTCTGAAAATCCTCCACCGAATTGCACAAGAATTGACAGGTAGGGGTTTTTGGGCGTCCGAAATGCAATGGGACAGACGGTTTTGGAAACCGTGGTCTCAATCACTGGGTCCAACACACGGACTGAAAAACGTTTTTGGAAATAAAGCTATTTGTAAACTCCACCAGAGTGCAAATGATGAGCAACATAGAAGTTTTAGGACCTTTTGAGTCCACCGAAACTGACAGATCTGCAAATGGTTGCTCCAAACTTGAGTTCCAACACCCGGGCAAAAAACGCAAAAACTGACACAGTGAGTCAGAAATCCAATGAAATGATAGATTCAAGAATGAAGGTGTTTCCAAGCTCCTGAAGTGAAGTGGATACCAAAAGCAAGCAATAGTTGCCTCTACAAGTCAATATGGAGTCTTTGTCATCGAACGGAATAGGGAAAAGCTCAAAAAACGACTTTTTCTTTGAAAACACTTAACAGGCTCTCAAAACCACTTTGCAAAACCAAAGTGACTTTTCCAAAGGTTCCTCCAAGGTCTCTACACACTCGGATGCAAGTAAAGTCACCCACAAAGCTTCCCACAGAGCTTCTCCTTCCTCCCACAGAGCTGCTGAGCTTCAAGCATTCATGCACACTCAGCTAGATCACCCAGGCTCTGATACCAGTTGAGAGTGCTCTCAACGGAAGTAAGAACGGAAGAAGGAGAGAGAGAAACAGAGAGCCACACAAGTTTTGGTGGGTGCAAAACCACCCTAATCTTCTTTTTCATTCATTTATATATGTGTTTGAGTATTGTACATAACCGGGGTAAAGGCATAGTGACATTTAACCCCCACATCGATGAGGAAGACAAAGTCTGAAGCATTAATTGTACGATTCACTAGATGCAATTTTGCAAGTTGGCAATTGTCAACTAAGTTATGATTCATGCAAAAGGGTCTGTGGGGTATTGTTTCTAGTGTTGATAAAGAACCGACGTCTGGTGAGGCCGAGAAGCAGGCATGGAAGAAAGATAATGACAAGGCCATTGGCATGATAGGAAGAGCATTGGGAGAAGACTACTTTCATCATTTGGATTTGACAAAAAATGCAATAGCAAACTGGGCAATCCTAGAAGCATTGTTTGGTGTCAAAATGCATCATTCAAAAGCTAATTTGAAGCAACAACTTTATGATTTACGCATGGATGACAATGAAAATTTAGTGACTTTCTTGAATCGCATGCAAGCATCGCTAAAACAACTCCTTGAACTCAGGTCTAAAATTGAAGATGAAGATAAAAAAGCCATACTATTGAAGAGTCTGCCTTCAAGGTATAGTGAATCTATTCATATTTTGAGGTTAGATGATGAGGCTGATTTCATTGACTGTGTAGGCTTGGTAATGAGTGAAGAAAAACAAGAAGAGAAACAAGAAGAGAGTCTCTATCCTACTAGTAACACTACATTTATGGCTAAAGATAAGAAAAAGTCAAGTGGTAATTCAAGAGCAAAACCCCATACCTGCTTTTACTGTGGGAATCCAGGTCATATATAAAGATTTTGTAGCCAGAAGCAAAAAAACGAGGGGGCAAAACAGGGAAAGACAAATGCTTGTATTGTTGTAGGACTGTCATCTCAAAATGAAGTAGCAGGACTTGTAGAAGATAGCCTTCCATATCAACATTGGGCCTTTTGAGGAGTTTGATCGACACATTGAAGAACTGCTCTGATGCACTTATGTTAGATGGTCTAGAGTGATCATGTTTTAGATGTTGATGAACTTTGTGTTTTATTTTGATCTCCCCCATTTCGGTCGAGGGAGGGTATGTTGGGTATGCCCTCATGGGAGAATGCAAAAGATTAAGGTTACATGGCTATTGGCAATTTGTGATTTGTGGCTAGTTGACAGATCCTCATTGGTCCATGCAAGTAGAGCTAAGAGATTGGCTAACTCATGCATTAAAAGATACGTGGTAGAAATTTGACATGTAGGTGACTTTGGATGGATCGATGCATGGCGGTGATCTCATTAGTCGAGCATATGAAGAGACGGTGACATCCTTTCTTGCTCTCTTTGTCGAAGATATGCGCCGTAGAGCCATACGCTATTAGAAACATCTATTCAAGCAGCTATTCCAAGGTCTTTAGAGTCCATAGATCTTTTGAGTCCTTTTTTGTAAGACTACAACAAATCTAGTAAGCTTGAGCAAATAGTCATAGGTTCTAGGCCATAGTCTTTAGTTGTGTCTTAATGCAATTGCATTCGCCAACAAACTCGTAGAGGTGAGGCAAGGTCTCTGATCATGTGGATTGCTTGTAGTAAATTGAAGATTTTCTTTTATGTTTGATTCTATGCTATGACAATTTGCATATTTCTATTGCATATATGTGAAGAGTGGTTCTCATTGAAGGTCAATTATAATTAAGAATTTCCAGGCCGGGGTTGTGCTACCCTCATATTGTAGAAATATGTATTTACATCATCGCCTGCAACATTGCAAATGGCACACCATAACCATGGAGGTTGAGCCACTTTTGGTGGGTTGAGTCTATTCCTCAAGATCTTATTAGGATTGGCACTCATTGGCCATGTGGTTGTCCATATAGTGTGGGGACCAGACATTCTCTCTCCGTGGGTACTATGGTGGCTCTAAGAGGCCCAAAAATTTTGCTCGATGGTTTGCATCATGTCATCTTTTACTCTTAGGGCCATGGCTTCCACTCTATCATCAGTGGTGTGATCTTTATTGGAAGTTCTTCCCTTCTTCAAAGGTTTCTTGTCTCGCGATGACTTGATTTGTAGTCATCGCTATTGCTGTTAGAATCGGTCATGCCATCCTCAATGTCAATTGCAGCTTCATGAGCGTTGCTGAAATGCGCATAGCTGTTGACTTTTTTCATGTCCTTGTGGATGGATTTTTTCAGTCCAGAGATAAACCATGCTATGAGGTACTTATCATTTGGATTAGAAACAAACTTTTCTATTAATCTTTTCATTCTTCCTAAGTATGTTCTGACCTTTTCTTTCTTATGCATTTCCATATTCCCAGTTAAAGTGTGGGGCCATCTTGTAGCCTTTCTATTTGGAACCTTCTGTTGAATTGCTTGGATATTAGTGCCCGTGTGGCTCTTTCTTCTATGAGAAGGTCGAGGTACCATTCCGAGGCCTCATTGATTAGGGACATCATAAACCATGCAACTTTGGTTTCATTTGATTGGTCGCCCAACACAACATGCTGCATCAAAGAGTTGAAGGAATCTGATAGGATCCCCTTGTCCATTGTATTTTGGCATTTCCAATTTTCCAAAGTGGCTTTTGCCATTGTTGTTGTTTTTGTGGTTGCGTCATTGACCAAAGTAATCTTCAGGATCTAGATCTTCTTTTTCTATTTCTTCTTCGATCCTTAAGTCCTCCATGCTGCTTGTCAATGGTGAGAGGCTGAATTCCTTGAGAGTGTCGAGGGCAGAAGAAAGTTCATGAAAGTATGTAGGTGCTAGTCTTCATCTAGATCTAAGGTGCATACAAAATGCTTAATTGTATCTTTGAAGTGACTACATCTGACTTTGAAATCTACAATTGATTTCGACCTTTGTAGCCCGATAATGGCAAAAAATATGCAATTGATTTCGACCTTTGTAGCCTGACAATGGCAAAAAATATGCAATTGATGGGTCAAAATCAATGCCTATGTAGTGGCGACTACTGAGACTCAAAACCAATTCGTAGGTACCTCCATGAGGCTTTGAATGGAGTTTTGCATCCCATTCACCTTAGCTGATTGGACTATCTTAGTGAGGTTGATCTTAAGTGTCTTGTTGGTTGACTCGGCTTTACCACTTTCATGAAGATAATAGGTAATGGAGATTGTGTGCATAAATTTGAATTCCTTCTTTAGACATTGCATCATGTCGTTAAGTTTACATTGGTCACTGACAAGTTGCAAAGGGCATCCATATCTGCATATGATATTCTCAAAAATAAACTTAGCAGTGCTTCGATCCGAGTTGTCTCAACATGGCTTAGCTTCTGCACACTTAGTAGCATAGTCAATGGCAACAATGATGTATTTATTATGAGTGAACCTGGTTGGCTTGAAAGGACCAACAAAGTCCAAACGCCATTGCTAAAAAGATTCCCATGGATGAGTGGGTTGCAAGGGCATAGAAACATAGTCATCCAGTCTGTGCTGATAGACATTACACTACATGCGCTTAGTTTGAGCATTCTTAAACAAGTTTTCCCACCAAAAACTTGCTTACAAGACTTTTCTAGTAGTTAAATCTTCTTGAAAATGTCCTCATGATGGACTCGAGTAAGCTTCTTGCAACATAATAGCTCGCTCATGTGGCAAACCCATATGCAAAGAACTCCATCTGCACACTATTAGTATAGCTGCCCACTAATTAAGGTGTACTTCCAAGCCTTCAAGGGTAGTTGCCTGCTCTTATCCCAAGGCTTCATATTAGGAAACATGCCCTTAGACAAATAATCCATCAACTCAACATATTCATTTTCACAAGAATCCATTACAAAGAGTTCAACATTTGGCAGTTCCATAGTAACGCCTTGTGTGTCCTCGTGTGCTAGTAACCTGGACAAACAATCAGCTCCTCCATGGCTCTTGCACAATTTATGAATGATTTTAAAGTTCAACTCTCGAAGTAGAAGCATCCAACAAACAAAGCATCCTTGAATGATAGCCTTGTTAATAAGATAAAGTAAGGCTTGATGATCCAAATAGAATACAAAAGGATTATCAAGGAGGTAATGCCTTAGTTTCTGCATGTTGAATACCATTCCCAAGTCTTGTCGCTGAGTAGTGCTATAGTTAGACTCGGTAGGTGTCAATAATCGGTTGGCATAATAATACAAGATAGTCCAATCGGCCATTCAACTGAGCAAAAACAACCATCATCAGGCTTTCCCCCTCATAATTGAAGGACAACGTGTAGTCTTTCAAGCACCATGCATTCGAGGTTGAAACTTGTCTTCACTTTGGTAGTATCCACATCCAAGTAACTATTCCCATCGAAACCTCATCGGATGGAGTCCCCAATCTTCTTTCCCATGTCCGAGTCCACGATACCAAGATGCGCAACTTTGTTAACTCCTTCTGAGCAGTTCGGTCCATTTAGTGTGGGACTTTGGCATTCCTCCAATAGATTGTGCCATATAGAAGTGGCCACGATAATGGTGTGGTGAACAACTACTCAAAAAGACGGAGCAAACAATAAAAATATAGTTCGGGAGCATCTGGGTAGTTTGCTTAGGAAGAGCCTCGATCATTGCCATGACGGCCCAACGCTCGACTTTGTAGGTTTGCACTGCCTCGACTTGCTGATGCACCTTGACCAACTCCTACAACTCCAAATAGCTTTTGTAATAGTTGCCTTTTGCTCCTGACTATTGCGCAACCATTTGATGTTTGTAGTCATGCCCTGAACACACTGTCACCATGTATTAGTCCAGACCATTGCGCCTATTTCTTGCAAGATCATGGGCAGTGGTTCTGCTCTAAATGACTCTAGTCTGGTTGCTAGCAGACCTTCAACAATGCTTGCTACCCTATAGCAGCGACTTGAGGACTTGCTGCGTTATTATAGCAGGGACTTGAGGAGTCACTGCGTTAAGCTTAACACAACGACACACAAACATGCAATTTCGTCGACTAGTCTTTGGACACTTCCTTGATTTATGGAGTTTTTGTTCAAGGATTTTTGTGTGTGGGAGGTGCTACACTACTCGGTCTACCTACTCAATGCAAAAAAAACAAGAAAAAACAACTTTTCAAGGACAAATGGGTTCTTACAAAAAGTGACAATTTTCCCTTTCAAACCACTTTGAAATTTGGCCTTTTATACATGCCACCTTTTGAAGGGAGGGCCAACCCTTATCTCTTTATACCACTCTCTTTCCTCATTCTTTACAACCATCTTGGGCCCATTTGGATCCAAGGCACACTCCTAGCTCTATGGACTTGCCAATATCCATCAAATGACAGTGCCAACTAAATTAAAAATAGTTAACAGCCTGTTGGTTGAGAAGGACTTGATCCCTAATGATGGAAGGTAGTTGGACTTAACACCCATATAATGCTTCAAATGGGGACATACCAATTGAGATATGCTTGGTAGAATTATAGAAAAACTTTGCTAAACACAACCACTTGTCCCAAGACTTTTGAGTATCAAAGCAAAAATGTCTTAAGTACACTCCCACCCATTTGTTGGCATTCTCAGATTGACCATCTGTTTGGGGATGATATGTTATACTTGGAGCCAACTTGGCCAATCTGAGAGAAGATTTCCTTCAAAAATCCACTCATGAACTTGGCATCCCTATCACTTATGATCTGCTGTGGGAGTCCATGTAACTTGAATATATGCTCCACAAATTGACCAACCACTTGAGAGGAAGTATATGTGGTCTTGGTGGGTATGAAGTGGGAGATTTTTGTAATCGTGTCCACAACCTGTAAATATACTATTCCATCCTTTGGTTGTAATAGGAAAACCCACAATAAAATCCATACTTATGTGAGCCCACTTCCCCTCAAGATAGGTAAGGGTTGGAAAAGGTTTGCTGGAAGTGTGTTCTCAATCTTGTGTTGCTAGCAATGCACATAGCCCTTAACATAAGTCATGACATCTTTCGATAACCCCTTCCAATAGAAGCTCTACTTTACTTTGTTATAGGTCTTACCCAAACTAATGTGTCTAGCCATTGGTGATCTATGCATCTCTTCCAAAACTAGTTACTTGAAAGAAGAGTGAGGGACCAAATATACTTTATTTATATACCATAAAAGACCATTCTTCAAGGCATATTGAGGGTAATCTTGGCATTGTGGATCTTGGAGAGCCATGAAGATCTTTGCTGGTTTTGGGTACCCAAGTATTCCTCCTAAATATCAGGAATGGTGTATCATTAACGCAACCAATCTAGATAATATATAAGCTATAGCATTCTCCTTTCCCCTCTTATATTCAATGAAAAATTCATAGCCTTGAATAAATTCCAACCACCTCTTTTGCTTTGGATTTAGTCTTAGAGTATTTTGGGATAGAAAATACATGTATGACATATGATTCGTCCGCACTTTGAAATGACTACCATATAGGTAGTGGTGCCACTTCTCGATTGCATGTACAATAGCAAGCATTTCTTTGTCATGAGTAGGAGAGATGTACTCTTTGTCACTCAATTTCCTACTTTCGTATGCAATGACACCATGACCTTGCTTGAGGACAGCCCTTCTTCCCTTCCCACTTGCATCAGCCTCAATCAAGAAAGGCTTGGAAAATTCAGGGCTTGCCAATATTGGAGCTATTATGAGTGCTTCCTTGAGGTCAGTAAAGGCTAAATGAGCTGAAGAGTTTCACGAAAAAGCAACTTTCTCTCAACTTTCTTAAGCAATTATGTAAGAGCTATTGCTCTCTTACCATAGTGTCTAATAACCTCCTATAAAAACATGTTAATTCTAGAAATTCCTTTAGCTAAGTCAATGTAGTAGGTATAGGCCATAGCTTTACCACTTGAACTTTAGGAGGATCAACTGAGATACCTTCTAGAGTGACAATATGTCCAAGATACTCAACCCTTTGAACCATGAAAGAACATTTAGAAGGTTGGGATATAACTAATGTAACTTGAGAATTCCAACACCTTAGCAACATGTTGGAGATGATTTTCCTTGCTCTTACTATATATAAGTATGTCATTAAAAAACACCCAAAAAAACTTGAAGAGATAGGGGCCAAGAATTTGATTCATCAAGTATTGAAAAATTACAAGAGCATTAGTGAGTCCAAAGGACATCACTTTGAATTGATATTGCCCTCTTTCAGTCTTGAAGGCAGTCTTGAACTCACCCCTTCCTTGATCCTTATTTGGTGGCACCCTGACCTAAGGTCAATCTTGGAAATGTACTTGGACCCTTTGAGTTCATCAAGCAAGTCATCAACCCTTGGGATTGGAAATCTATTTTTTATATTCATCTCGTTCAACTCCCTATAACCAATGCATACTCTGAAAGTACCATCTTTCTTCTTGGCCAATAAAACTAGAGATGCAAAAGGTCATTAACTAGGGGTAATGAATCCCTTATCCAAAATCTCCTAGATCTGCTTAGCCACCTCCTCTTTTCCCACTTTGGAAAACCTATATGGAGCCTTCTTAAAAGGTCTAGGCCCCTCTTTAAAATGTATAGCATGGCCATATCTCTTTTTGGGGGAAGACCTACTGGAGGGTCTTTGAATATACCCTAACATTGCATCATCAATTTCAACATGCCTTTATCATCCACCTTGAACATCTCGCCAAATTTTGAGTGTTCTCTTCCTCAAGCTTCAATAAAAATATACTAAATTCCCTTTTGAGAAGCCTCTCAAGTTTCTTGGATGATATCATCTACAATTTCTGAGATGGAATTCTAGGTAGGAAAACCTCCTTGCCCATGTCTAGGAAGGTCATGGTTGTGTCTTGCAAATTCATTATAAACCTTCCTATGGTCTTGAGCCACAATCACAACTAAATGTTATGTCAATAAGCCTCAAATCCAAAGCAAAGAGATTTATAGTACATGATTATTCTGAGGAGAGCTTAATAGTAACATTAGGACATATCCTTTGACTTGTGGGAAAGGTGCCATTCGCCACTTCTACCTTTAGGCTATGAGGTAAGTCATCCACTGGCAGCCTCAAGGAATGGATAGACTTTGAGATTATGAAGCTATGAGAGCTTCCACTATCCACTAGAATGTATGCAATCTTGTATGTGCATGTAGATGCTTTTGAATATGTACAAATCGCTCATGATCAATGGTGGGTTTGTGGCTGAAGATGCTCGTGCCATGGATTAGAGGTACTACCAAGATTATACCTCCGCACCGGGGACCTAGAGGAGTAACAATTGCAGGGTTGAAATACCAATGAACAAGGACCACTCCAACTTGTACCAGAGGGCTTCTCCATGGATGCCATGAAACTTCTCAGTGCTCTCTTAAAGGAAAAGTGAAAAATTCATTTACATAAGACTGCGGGAGATTGTATTACTCATAGATTTGCAAGACAAAAGCTGAAAGGTATAATATTACTTGAGAAAAAATGAACACATGATTAAGGGGCCAAGATGGGGCCACCCTTATCAAGGCTCTCCATTACAATGAGATACAAGACCAAGGTGTTGAAGTAAATCTTCCAAACTTGAGACCAAACTAAAAGGACTAGACTATAGTCGGATCTTCGTACAAGACATGAAATGAAGCTCGAGGCTGAGCAAAAAGCGTATATACACAATAGTGTCTCAAAAGATAGCCTAACTAGGGTGCTCAAGGCTCCAAGGGCTCTCCAATCCAGAGGGAAGATGCCTGCCCAATTACTGTTGCTTCCATGCATTAGTAACAATTTTTCAAAGCTTTGTGACAAAAGGAGATAACTCTGTGCTTCTAGATATCTGATGCAACTTCAGAAACTACGCAGAGAACAATGTAAACTTATTACAAATAGGGTCAAAATTGAGATTAGCTGTTGGGAATAGGATTGCTTAGGGAAAAAGTGTTGCTCCACCTTTTGTGTGGGAAACAGCTTGCAAGGGAGAAGCTGATTTTGGACGAGTATCTGCAGAAAAAGAGGTTACAGGAGGAGCTGCTGTTGCAGCTGTTGCAGGGGTTGCTGCTACCTCGCTGCTGTTGAAGGGTCTGCTGCTACTGGGCTGTATTGCAGTGGCTGCTACTGCTGCAGAAGTGTAGAAATTACAGCTCCTTGTAGCGATTGCTACAGGAGGAGCAGCTGCAGAAGGAACAAGAGGAGGGGTTGCTGCTGGAGTGTATGGGAGAGGAACTGCAGAGGCAAGAAGAGCTACAGTGGGAGCTGCTGCAGAATGAGAGGCTATAGGGGAGTATGTACCAGCAAGGGGGGGAGAAACTGTGTGTAAATGAGGGTGGGGGAGTGTTTCTTTTATAGATGTAGGAGGGGGTAGCTTCTAAAACGTGGCAGAGTGTGTCCAAATTGGCATGGGGGCTACCCTCCTTGAAATTTGTTGGGCTCCATGGCGGCTGGAGTTTTAGAGGAAACCATATCAATCTATAATAAGTTGGGGGCTGGATCTACAGAGCAGATATGACATCTATTTAGGAAAATTGTGGGCTTCATCTATTATGCGATATGATGTATAAGAACGTTAAATTAGTAAATCAACTAAATGCAGGGTTTTTAGAGGCAACCTATCAAATTATAACAAGGTGAGAGCTTCATCTTCTAAGCCAATATGACATGTATTTAGGAAATTTGTGAGCTTTCCATGTACGATGTGAGATGATATATAAGAAAGTCTGAATAATAAATCAACTAAATGCAGGTAAATTAGGCATGAGTTTTGGATGCAATCTTGTCAACTTGTAGCATGCTGTCCTCATATAGTCAACACTACAAGGCATAGGCCATTTTCCGACGGAAATACCGACCCTTTTTACATTAAATTTTTTTTTTCACGGGCGCAAACATCGCTATAAGTGTCGCTAAAAGCGTCAGAAAAGGAGCATCGCTATAAAGCGTTGGAAAAGGAGCATCGCTATAAAGCGCCGCTATATAGTGACATTGGCAAACGTCGCTATATAGCGACGATGCAAACGTCGCTATATAGCGACTCTATTAATCGTCGCTATATAGCGACACTAGTAAACGTCGCTATATAGCGACGATTAACAGAAGTTAAAAAAAAGGGTTAGTGGGGCTAAACAGGGCTTTCTTTTGGCCCTGTTTAGTCCCACTAATCTTTTTTTTTTTTGTAATTACAAAAGAAAGTTTTTTATAACAAAATTTCCCTTGCTTGCAGGGTGATACAAAATTGTTCTTGTGAAATGATGAGTAACAAATGCATATACATGTCGGACATATACAACAGTGTTTGTAACAAAATTACCCTGTCGAAAGGGCGATACAAAATTACTCAAACGAGGGGATATACAAAATGCTACTACCACTACTCATCCGAATCCGAATCATCTTCGTCTTGTTGGCCTGTTCCTTGGTCCTCGACACCTGCGTCTTCTCCCTCGTCCTCGCCACCTGCGTCCGATCCTTGGCCCTGTTGATCGCTCGCCTCCGATGATGGGACGCTTGAGCTTTGACCCTAAGAGTGAACCATATAAATCGAAAATTAGATTGGAACTTAAATTAAAAAGTGAGATTACAAGTAGGAGTAAACTTATACCGTGCGAGCAGCCACCTCAGCCCAATCGACCGTCGCTCCCATTGCCTCTTGCTCAATGAACCACGGCTTTGTTCCTATCCGAAATGCGCGTCGTGTCTCTGCATCTGTAGGAAGACGACCCATCGCAGCTTGCTGTGGATCCAATTTACGAGAGTTAGAGTTAGCTAAAGTGCATGTAATATGTAAGTAAAACAAATAGAACAATACATTAAATGGGAAGAAGTAGACTTACCACGGTTGCCTCGAACGCATACCGTCCGCCTGCACCAAAGTGCGAAGTACCTATGACGTCCAGCCGTCTCTTCGCAGCCCTCCTCTGACCCTCGAACATTTCGGGATGGTCCCTATGTTGCTTCTTGAAGTACTTCCAATCAGCTTTGTCTGCCCAGCTGGGTTTAGCCAACCCCTTTGTAATGGAAGTACGCAAGGTTGATCTACGATGCTTCAGGACCAAACCCATGCGCTCTCGCATATAATCGTCATTAAACTCCACATTTGGCGGATTAGGGTATCTTTGTTTTAACTCATCAATCACCACCTGCTTCTTTTGGGCATCTTGATACTGCCAATCGGTATTTATGCCGCTCTTGAAGTGATGACTCATCAACCTCCTCATGGTGGCCATCACTGATTTGCCCTTTTTATCTTCTATTATCTCTCCGGCAGATGTGATTTGATAGGAGAGATCCCCTGATGAGTAAGGGGGACTGACAGTAGTAGAGTCTGAAGGAGTGGAAGCTGCGCGAGCGCTTCTAGAGCGAGGAGTAGCAGTGGGAGTAGGAGAGGGACCTGACTGATACTGTGTCTCTGGACCAAGTGGAGACCTAAAGGAGCGTGAGTGTGCTGACTCGTCTACATCTCCCGAGTCAGCACAACATGAGCCGCCCATCCTACTCTTCCTTCCCTTGCGAGAGGCATGCGCAGGTTATGATCCCGCTGTCGAAGGGGTGCGAGGGGATGGCTGGGCAGTACGTCCACCCGTCGGTGTAGGGGAAGGAATTGCGGAGGTCCTCTGAGAGAACAGAGAGAAGAATCTTGCTGCCTCCTCATCGCTCATCTGTGCTACAAACTCGTCGGGACTCCCGACAAAGCCATGCGTGGCTAGCAAAGGAGTTCCCCGAGGGGTAGTCGCAGTGCTACGTGGAAGAGGGGTCGGACCAGGGGTAGTCGTAGTGCTAGGTCCGAGAGGAGTCGGCAGGGGTAGTCCTCGGGGTAGTCGCTTGAGAGGAATCAAAGTCCTCTGGAGCATATAGATCGTGAGCTCTCCTCCTGTGAGGCTGTCCGTACTCGTCGGATGAGCGACATGATCCCATGTCTAGCATAGACACAAACACGAAAACAGAAAACAAAAAAACAAACATAAGCATTCTCATAGGCATAGGCATAGGCAAGAAGAAAGAAGAGGGAAAGAAAAGAAGAGGGAAAGGAAAGAGGGAAAGAAGATGCAAAGAAAAGAAAAGAATGAGAATGCGGAAATAGAGAATGAGAGAAGGGGGAAATAGAGAAGGGGAAAGAGATGAGGGGGAATGAGAGAAGCATAAGCATAAGCTTATGTGGAAATAGAGAATGAGCTTATGCGGAGATAGAGAAGGAGAGAAGCATAAGCTTATGCTTATGCTTCTCTCATTCTCTATTATGCTTCTCTCCTTCTCTATTTCCGCATAAGCATAAGCATGAGCTTATGCGAAAATAGAGAAGGAGAGAAGGGGGAAATGAGAGAAGGGGGAGATAGAGTGGGAAATAGAGAATGAGCTTATGCGGAAATAGAGAATGAGCTTATGCTTCTCTCATTCTCTATTTCCGCATAAGCTCACGCATAAGCATGACCTTATGCGAAAACTTAAGCATAAGCTCATGCTCATGCATGAGCATAAGCATGAGCTTATGCTTATGCTTATGCTTAAGCATAGGCATCGGAAATAGAGAAGGAGCTTATGCAGAAATAGAGAATGAGT